>NW_028261382.1:82380788-82683913 GCF_051295495.1 Thamnophis sirtalis
TCCCCCCCCCCACACTACTCTCCTTGGATCCAAGATTGATCTCATCTGTCCATGAGAGCTTCTCCCATTAATCTCAGGAAGTGTTTAATGCTGGGTGTGCATTGAGGTAGACTAGATATGGCTGAAAAGAGTGGGAAAGTGAGAATCTGGGTCTGTCATATCAGATTAGGCTACCTCTACATCCAATGTTTTCTTTTTGTATGAGAATATCATTGTAAATACTTTATTATGATGTAACTCTCCTCTGACTTAGGTTCAAACCTAAATCAATTGAATCAAAGGAAAGGAAACAAGACCTGCATACTGATACATCACATTAGTATTCCTGCAGAATATCAAAACGAACATTTCAGTAGAGGCTGGTTAATGTACCATATAGCATTGCTGGGAAAATGTCAGACCCAATTAAGACATAAACTCACTAACTACACCAAAACCTTTTCTTGCCAAAAAGCACACAAGTGATTGTAACAGAAAGGGGAAGCCTTTTTTTAATCCCTCTGAAATTAATAGTACATTTCTTGACTCACAGTAGATATATCTAGGACAATAAAAGCTAATATTTACCAGCATGAACTTAATTTACAATAGAAGTCTTTTGTCCAACTAATGTCCACTGATTTGATGACCATTCATTATCATTATCAATATATGTTTTGCAGAGGAATATTTCTTCAAAACCTTCTTTGCATTGAACAGTATATAGAGTTACTGTGCCCCCTAATGTTCAAAAAGAGAACACATTACTATATCTAAATATTGCATGCTGCAATTTGTTCTCCTGGAACACAATTTGGCTTCATCTGTGCTTGGTTACTGCACATTCTTTTGACTGTTGCTGGGACCTTGCCCCCACTTTAGCACTAAGCCCACACCCGGCATAAAATGGGCCAATTTAACCCTGTTCAGTATAACGGAGATGTAAATTTTAATGGAGGTGTAAAAGTTGGAAAGGGGATTATTTATATTAAAAAATATATGCTTGCTCATTTTTTTAAAAAAATAATCTGCCTTGATCTTATGTACCTGAACTCATGGGAATGGGTTGGTTTGGACTCAGAAGAATCAATAAAGGAAAATATTTGTAGCTCAGGATTGAAATGAGAGCTCCTTGGTGCTCTCTAAGCGTGCTTGTTTTCTTGCAGTCATTTCATTACCCAAACTGGTAACATCATCAGGACTCATGCTAATGATGTTACCTAGTACTAGCACTGATGATGTTACCTAACTTGGATGATAAAATGTCTGCAAGTAAATAAGCAAGCTCAGAGAGCACCAAGGATCGTGTGTGTGTGTGTGTGTGTGTGTGTGTGTGTGTGTGTGTGTGTGTAACACTTGCTCAAAAAAATCCTTTGCTAATCTTATGAACCTGAATTCATGGGAATGGGGGGGTGCTTTGGATTCAGAAGAGCTAAAAATAACTCCTGCTCCTTTTCCTACTCTTGGTAGGAATATTGTAGGACATTTGTTTTAGTTCTTATTTTACTTATTACATTTATATCTTACCCATTTCACTGCCAAGTGACTTTTGGTGATTTCTGGGTGACATTGTTCTGCCTTCAAGAGGGAATGACAAAGAAAACTCCTCTCCTGCCAATGAATGTATCTTGTATCAACCTCAAACTCTGAAGCCTAGGATGAAGAAACACTGGTCAAGAGAATGGAAGCTGCGAGTATTTTTAAAAATCCCATCTTTGGCACAGAGGTTTGAAGTAGACTCTATACACACACTACTCCTTCTTTGGATGGTAAAACAATTTTACTAGCTGTGACCCCAAAGGAGCATTAATGCCACTGTGTGGAGCCATCGAATTGAGGAATGGTCTCCACAGGTCTGAATTAAATTACATGATGACTGATTGAAGAAGAGAGATTGGATCATTGATAAAACTAAATGGCAGATTTAGACTTCTGCTGTGATCAATGCTGGAAAGCTCCGTAACCACATTTCACTTTTTAAGAAGCAATCTGATTGATTTTTACAAGATAAACCAAGAGAGAGACATCACTCCTTTGATTTTTGCTGGAGGTTCAGGGCAGGGCAATGTTAGTAATGTTGAGAGTTTCCCTGGATTGCATAGAAAAATGATATCTTCATTCATGAATCAAGTATTATTTCTTAACTTTGTCCACCTACAATTGATGCACTGGCGAGGCCCAGAGTCCTAGATATAATGGCTATTTTTAAACACTGTCATAATAACCGAAATGGAACAAAGTTGGTGATAATATTCAGACATTTCTGGAGAACATATTAACTGTGCCAAAATCTCTTCTGCGGTTCCCTGAAATACTTTTTTCCTCATTTTCTTCTCTTCTGAGTTCTGTTTTTCTATCTAACCTTCAGGATGGCTTGACCTTCTTTAGAAAATTTATTGTGCACCAGTGGAAGCTGCTAAGATTTTCAATGTACACCTTGGTCTATATTCTATAGTCACCTTTGCTGCCACTGCTTCTTAATATATGAAATGCCCCACAGGAAGAGTGTGTGAGGGGATCTTTGCTTGTTCTCCAGACTTTTTCCTGATATCATCCCCAAGTGAACCTGGAATCCTTTAATTGAACAAATAGATTTTGATAAATGATTATGCCGGTTCACTGACAAAACCGTGACGGACAAATGAGCGCCATCAAAATCGCTAATTTATTTTTGACAATAGCGCAATGACAAAAGCGCGATGACAAAATCGTGTCATCAACAAACTATAGACAGCCCAGTGAGTGTGCTGGGCCTTTAAGAAAGTGGGACATGTATACGTACGTTATAACGTACTTTATAATGCAGTCAGCACACACCAGTTGAATAATACGTTTTAGTTATACCGAAGCCATGGATATTATTAAGTCACAGAAAGGAAAACAACAACTGCTGTATGAAAGATATCGATATCAACGTGACAAGTTAAATCAAGATGGATCGTCTTCGTGGAGGTGCATAAATTTTTGCTGCTGAGTTTTTAAATAGTGTGTGGTCACATTGAACTAATTCGCTAATCAAACAGTAACAGTAATTTTTTTGATTTTGCTAATCAAACAGTAACAGTAATTTGTTCGATTTTATTGTGCTTGTCATCGCGCTTTTGTCGTCGTGCTTTTGTCGTCGCAATTTTATCGTTGTGAATTTGTCGCCGTGACTTTGACAGCGCTATTTTGACGGTGCGCGTATGTCTATCGTGCAATTGTCGGGTCACAGATTATGCCAACTTGAAATAGTGCATGTATGTGTGTTTTTTAAATCAAATTTGATTGAAATTGGAGAAAATTGGAAAAACACCAAGTTAGAGTTAATTTAAAGGGATGGGGTAGAATCAAGATCACATGAAGTGTTAATGCCACTTTATAATGCTACACTTAGAATACTGCATCCATTTTTGGTTGCCACGATGTAAAAAAGAAGTTGAGATTCCAGAAAGAGTGCAGAGAAAAGCAACAAAGATGATTAGGGGACTGGGGGCTAAAACATATGAAGAACAGTTGCTGGAACTGGATATGTCTAATCTTATGAAAAGAAGGACTAGAGGTGACATGATAGCAGCGTTCTGATATCTCAGGGGCTACCACAAAGAAGAGGAAGTCAATCCATTCTCTAAAACACCTGAGGGCAAGACAAGAATCAATAGGTGGAAATGAATCGAGAGAAACAACTTAGAACTAAGGAGAAATTTTCTGACAGTTAGAACAATTAATCAATGGAACTACTTGCCTCCAGAAGTTGTGAATGCTCCAACACTGGAAATTTAAAAGAAGAGATTGGATAACCAGTTGTCTGAAGTGGTTTAGGGTTTCTTCCCTAAGTTGGACTAGAAGACCTCCAAGGTCCTTTCCAATTCTGTTATTCTATTCTAAAGAATGCTGACTTAATTATGTCCAATGTGAATGGTCCACGAAAGGAGGGACCAGGTTAATATTTTGATGGCAGATACCTAAAAATGCCAGAATGGAGACCAGACTAGACTGGGAAATTAAAACTTGTCTTAGAAGAAAATATTGTATAACTGCCTCCATTCTGTTTTAAAGAAACCTGCATGGAAATTCCATGGAAGAATCATTTAGAGACAGGTTTGGTAGAAGGACATCATTATCAGTACCTTGAAGATGGAGAAAAGAGGAGTTCTGCAAATAAGCCATACTAATGTGAACATATTTCCATTCATGAATTTCTGATCTGATTTATAATAATGACTAACTGCAGTGGGTGGCTATATTAAATCTAATTATAAATAAAATGACATCCACAAGAGTTGAGCTGTGTTTGGAAAATACAATTGAAAAAGCTGTTTCTATAATAACCAGCAGGAAGATAATAGTCCCTTGTTCCATGATTACTTAAAAATAGAGCCAGTAATATTTGAAATAGTTTATTGCCAAATAAAGTATGCTGAACATCGCAAGTTAAGGATCTTAGAAGCCTTGCTCTTTATTATATTTTGCTTTGTTTTATATGGCAATCATTATAGAAGGGAGAAATATAAAATAAATATAATGAGAATAAAAGTAATGAATACAGATATGAAATAGATATTCTAAATTATAGGTGAAGTCAGAAATTAATATATAATTAAATTAAAAGCAAAAATAACAGACATCCTGTTCATTTCCCTGTGACACAATGTCTAGTTTGTTCAGTATCTATGACAGAGAATAAGACTAATATAGATTCCATTTTTTGAAGGAAAATCCAGTCTTATTAGCCAACTAATTTGACTAGATACAAATTAGGGATTTCCAAATTATTTGTTTCTTTTCAGTCATGAACCTATTCCATTTAACTTCCACATCATTCTGCTAATAAAATAAAGTTGCAGTTGAAAGTCATTATAACCCACAGAAAAAGATTAAGAAATAATACATCAAAGAAATGAATTACACAAGGAAAGAAGACATCTTTTTACATCCACAGCACTCACTCTACTTCTTTATACTTTTCTATCTTTGCAAACTATTTGTGTTTCCACCATGTTTAAACACTGTGTCATACATTACTGTTTGTTCTTTAAAAATCTCTTCTTGAGAATATCATTAATTCCATCCAACTATGACTTTCTCAGTCTTTGCCTGCCTCTCATTCTTCCTTCATAAGTTTGCTTGGTGATTTGATCCACTTTCATTCTGTCTATATTGTCAAACCATCTCAACATATTTATTTTATAACAGTCACTCACTTTTGTCTTCAATACATATTCATTCAGCACAATCCATTCCTTTCTAGTTTTAGCATTCATGCTTCTTTGCTAAAACATTCCCACAGTCCTCAACTTAGTTTGATATTTCTAATCTACCCCAGCCATGAAACAGAAGGATGGAGACTAATCAAGGAGAGAAGGAGAGAAGCAACCTAAAACTAAGGAGAAATTTTCTGACAGTGAGAACAATAAACCAGTGAAAAGGCTTGCTTTGCAGTGAGTGACTCAGCTGACTCAGCCTTCCATCCTTCCAAGGTCGGTAAAATGAGGATCCAGATTGTTGGGGGACAACATGCTGACCCTGTAAACCACTTAGAGAGAGCTGAAAAGCATAATGAAGTGGTATACAAGTCTAAGTGTTAGTGCTATTGCTTTCCAAAGTTGTAAGGGCTCCATCACTGGAGGCTTTTAATAAGAGCCTGGACAAGCATTTGTCTGAAATGGTAAAGGGGTTCCTGCTTGAGCATGGAGTTGGACTGAAGACCTCCAAGGTCCCTTCCGACTCTGTTATTTTGTTATTCTAAAACTCACTGAGCAATGTGTCTGTCTCAGCCCAATAGGCCTGTCTCTATCCATATCTATCCATCTATGTGTCAGCATTCCAAGTATCATTCCAATTAAATCAGAGTCCAAGGCAAAACCATCCTTAAAGTTCCAATTTAATAAATCAGACATTTTAGCACATCTGTGTAATCCCAATTCTGGATGTTACATCAGATTCCCATCCAGTTAAAAGTTCATGATCTTGTCCCCACACCCACAATCCATGCAGGCCAAAATTCTAAAAGGAATATAAATGCAGGCCTGATACTATGCCTGCCTGCCTGCCTGCCTGCCTGCCTGCCTGCCTGCCTGCCTGCCTGCCTGCCTGCCTGCCTGCCTACCTACCTACCTACCTACCTACCTACCTACCTACCTATCTATCTATCTATCTATCTATCTAATTAACTATCATCTCATTTGAATAGCAGCCTATCTCACATAGTGATTCTCAGCAGTGTACATAATAATCCAAATATATAAAAACTATTCAAAAACAAACCAATTTAAAGATAAAATCTTCTAAGTAATCTAAATACTACTATGCTTGACACATCCAATTCTTATTCTGATATAGATAACAAAGAGGGCAGCAGCATGTTTTTATAAACAGCATTTTTACTTTCTTTGGCAAACATACAATCCTCACAAAAGGCCACAAACTACAAACTCTTTTTTCCCCACCATTGACATTTCTTCAGCCATTCCCTCATCTTTACTAAAGTGAATTAGGCAAGGTCCCCTCCCTTCGATCTTTCTCCTTTTTCCCTATAAAAGCTAATTTCCTTGTTACTTTGATTAAAACATGAATTTTCACATCCATGTTCCTGATTTGAGTTCTCAGCCAACAATACTGCATCACCTGTGTACAAAAGTGTAGACACATCTCATGTCCATAACCAACTTATCTCTGACATTACAAGAAGCATTCCTTATTCTTTTATCAATAAATATAATAACCAGCCAAGGAGATATTCACACATACTTCCTTTCCTCCTATTCTGCAATCAATCATTTCCTGGGCTTTTTATTTAATCTCTCACATTCTTTACTTCCATCTACACTAATCTTAGTACCTTCAGAACCAATCTTTCACCCTTATTCCATATTAAGTCTATTCGCTGGGTCCAGCTCAGTAAAAGTATAAGACAAGGCTGCACGCTCTCTACCTTATTTTATTCAGCCTATATGCTGAATATACTGTATATTGAGTGAAGTAGACTTGGAAGAAGATGAATGTTGCTTTAAAACTGGAGGAAGAAACATCAATAACTTCCACTAAGTTGTTGACATTACTCTAGTTAGTAGCTGAAAATGCAAATGATTCTCAAGCTCCAGGAATGAAGTCAAAGGGCACTGTGAAATACTAGGATTAAGATTAAACATAAAGAAGGCCAGAGTGGTGACAATAGATACAGCAACCAATTCTAGAATTGAGAATGAAGATATTGAAATGACGGATGCCTTCTCCCTTATGGGTTCAATTATCAACAGCAAAGGAACAAGCAGGCAAGAAATACACCACAGATTAGCACTTGGTGGAGTAGGCAAGACCTTGGAAAATAAAGTTGGAGAACCCACTCAAGGTGTATTTTACTATGCTAAATAGATATTCCTCTTGAAATTATGAACATAAATGATGGATCCTTGCTTTATGCTATCCACTCTGAACCAGTGCCAAGTCAAACCATTGCTGAATTCACTAAAAATGTTTAATTCTAACTCCAGGATATCAAAATAATGTCTACAGTCATATAGTATGTACTGCACAAACAAATCAAACCATATTTATGGCTCAGTGTGACTTGGTTCTGAGAAGAGGCCAAGATTGGACTTAGTGTCCCATGATTATATAAAGTACTCATCCCTGTTTTAGCCCAACATGGTATGTTGTGTGAACCACACTAATTGTCCACTTGATGGTTGCAAATGAATCTCCATAAATAATGTATAATTGGAACATGGGACATTTTCAATCAGGGCACCTCCACATTCTAGTATTACTGACTGAGTAGAAAGTCATCAAGCAATATGTGAATCATTTTTCTAGCCACCAATGATAAGAAGAAAAACCTCTCTGCATTAGCCCTAGCTGTTATATCGATTATGAAAATCAGTATGTGGGAGTCAGGAATGCAATGACCTGTTTTGAAAAGTGAAGCACAAATAATTCCAGAAATTTCACTTCCACCTAATTTTATTTTCAAATAGCAAATTCTACAGTGCTATTAGAGTAAGACCTCTTTTTCTCCCCTGCGTTACAACAGAAAACTTCCCGGTATGAACCTACATATGTCATCAGCCCATAGAGGTCTATTTATAATACAGACTCTCAGAAATCCAGAACAATTAGGGACTGAAAACCTTGCTTAATTGTGCACCAAAATCTCAGCAACACTTGTCAATGAAGAGGTTGACTAAAGACCAAACTAGTGAAGATGGTAGAGGTGTAAAGCTACGTTTCCGTATTCAGTGATAATGATAAATCTATATTATGGCTGATCATGTTCAACCAGGTCTCGTCCTTCAGGTTAGGAAGTCAGTGAAAAATAAAAAGAATTATATAGAGTAGATAGACACTAGTAACACTTACCTAAGGATATTCTAAAGCATACTTTATAGTGCCTTAGAAATTGCACTTTTCTTGGAAGGTATTTCTCTTTGCTTTCCTTAGTTTGCTTGAGAAATCCTTTTGAATTTAACCTGGTCATCCTTTGTGAAGGGGGTTGCAGCTGATGTGATTATTTAGCATTACATTTTTTTTCATTACAAAGCATCCTTGTCTGCCCATATTTCCAAATTTGAAAAGATCCCATGTGAGGATTTTATGCTCATGTCATTCCATGGAGAGATGTCTGTACAATGAAAGACAAGACAATTCACAAACCCTCTTGGCTATCTTTTAACTAAACACAACTGCAAAGACTTTACAGTAGTGGCCAAAATTGTGGAAAAGTCTACCGTATTTTTGAGGTTTGATGACTAAAAACACAATTTTTTTAGTAGCACCATAAAATTATATATCAATGGAAAGACACTTTAATCAAGAATGTAGTGCAACACAGTTTTTTTTTCAATTATCTGTATTCTATGAAAAGGTATAGCCAAATATATTCAACAATAAAACCCAGTTAATAGAAGCAATCATTCAATCTTGGTTTCACATTGTAACAGCTGCAGAACTAAAAGACTTGGTTCACTCCATGGGAAGACGTTTTAAGGCTGTAATTCATGCTAAAAGTTACCCAACTAAGTATTAATTGACATGGTGATATTTTCTGTATATCTCATTTATTCTACATGTTTCACTTTTCTTCTTTATAACTGCTATTCTAATAGTAAATTCTTCATAAAAGGTATTGCATTACATTCTTGATTAAAATATCTTTCCATTGATATATAATTTTATGGCACTTCTCCCAAAAAAGTGGTGTTATTAGCCATCAAACCTCAAAAATACTGTATACTTTTCTCAAAAGGTTTCCACAATTTTGGCCACTACAGTAGGTGGCATATGAGTGTAAAATAATATTTAATCCCCATGGCCAATTTGAAAATCAACTATTCTTATCACAGATCTCTCTGTTTCCATTAACTTCATTCTGAACCTTGAGTCATTCGTGAATAAGAAGAAATAACTATTTAAGGATAGATTAAGATAAATAATGATGATCGTATATGTGTAACATGTAAAGTAGTACATATTTGGAGATCTATTTTGCTCTTAAAGTGTTATATGCTGCTACTGTATATAGTAGCAATCCTCACACATACAATGCCCAGATTGCTGCTTCCATTTTTGTATCTTGTGAGTACTGTAATATAAAATATGAAAATATGTTTCTTTGAGACAGCTACAGTTATTGCTTTGTAAATATGATTAATGTTGTTTACTTTTTTCCCCCAGAAAAGACTTTTGCTAAGTCATGATTCTTTTTTCCTATGCTAAAGATCTTTAATCACTACTAGCAAACTAGCCAATAAATCTGGAAGTTCTTCTCCTTGTAGCTACTTTGGAATTTATATATATGTAGCAGTGGACTCCACTTAATCATTTACAGTTATTACAGTGCTGCTGATTGTATACCAGTTGTATTAGCAATCTTGTCATCTGCTTTGTTATGTTTTCCCATTTGCTTGAAATGAAATTTCACACTTTAATCCTAAACACACTTTTCTTGTTAGTAGTCGGCTTGAACACAGTATGACATAATTTTCCATATGCATACATGTGATTGCTTTATAAATTTAATTTCCCTACCTCATTTTCATCTGTTTTAAGCAAACAACCTAACCAACCAAGATATCTAACTGAGGCTGGAGCCATAACTAGATGGTGGACAGGGCAAAAAGCTCAGAAGAGATCTTCCCTAGTTTCGCCAGATGGGGAGAGAATTCAGGCTTGCAAGGTTGATGTCAGTCTTTCTAGGTAGACCAGGCAGAAAACATGAACAGATGAGCTAATGCTATTGTATTTTAAAACTAGATTAGGAATTAGTCTCTAATGATTAACATCTTATCAATAAAGTCACAATGTGACCCCAAGGGGTTTTGCAATGTCATTCTGCTACATATCCTAGTCCCAAAATCTTATCCTCTTGGCATTAGACCATTCTTCTGACATTTACATTGAACATAAATAAAATTACTTCTAAATCCAAATAGTCAAGCATACCTGAACTTTCAACGTTAGGAAATCTAGGAATTCAAATGATCCTTCATATGTCCCAAACTTCTTCTTAAGAAAGGTTTTCAAGAACTTTTAAGAAGAAAACAGCTAATAAATATGCAGTTCATCTCTTCTGCCCATACTTTGAAAACTCCTTTGCCTGGAGGTCCAGGAGAATCTCAAGAGTTATAGTAGACACACACCCCCAGTATAAAATCACTATTTCCTCTCTAAGAGATCCTACTGTGCCTACTTCATAATGAGGTCAGGTCAAAGGTCAGGCATGTCAGGGGCTCGGGAAAGTCAGCTTGGTTGCTTTGCTAAAGGAAAACTTCCCCCTCCCTTTGCATGGTTTATGCTCAAGGGGAGGCAGTTTCTAATCTTCCCAGCTAAATGGCATGCAGGTACAGCATATGTGTTTGCACCAATAAAAGTAGCTGCAGAATGACAGTTATTGTGCAATTATTCTAATTTTCAGCTTTATCTCCCCCACTAAAATTGTTTTTGGGGGAAAGAGATTCAGCATGGTGGCATTTTTATTAGCATGTGGGCTACAAACAGAGTTCTTAAGGGTTGTCCATTATTTTATTTGGAACAATATTCAAAGTGGTGGAAGAATTAAAAGAAGCGGGATAGCTTTGCTTGCGATGAGGCCAGATTAGTCCCCTATTGAAATAATCACTATCATTTTGTGCTGATTTGCTAAAGGTGGGGGAGGGGTTGTAATCGTTATAATCCATATGGAATCCTGTCTGAAATCTCTTTTAATACCCTGATAAATTTCATCCCCAACGGGAAAATTTTTTTCTGTTCTTCCACGCTAAAATCTGTGTAATTTCTAATTTAAATTTATTTTGGTGATGTTTTTTCAATGTAAGTTGTTGTTGCATTGTCGGAGAGGAGGTTAAGGTTGATTTTATTACATTATGTTTTTAATATTTTAAATGTTTATGGCCACTATTCTCATATGCATGAATCCAGGCAGTTGACAGTTAAATCCAGATTTAAAACATAGTAAAACAATTAAAATTAAACACAACAGAGATAACATAATCCCATAACACATCTCTCTATCTTTCTGCAGTCTCTCTCATCTGCAAAACCTTTAAAGGACCTCCCTCCAAATGTTTTCCTTGAGAAGCCAGAGAGGGTGCAGATCACTGAAGAGAGACAATGAAAGAACATATTTACACATACCTAGTCCTATTTAACTCTGAATTTCAGCATCTGAAGCTCTGAAGGGATAGGAGAGAGAATCTCATTCTTAATGTTCTCCAATGGGTTCAGATGGAAGTGTGAGAAGCCAGAAGGTTTATGGACGTATCAGAGAGGACATTCCCATTATGTCCTGGTCAGTAGTACTCAAGTAAGAAAGCCAACAAAATGTGAAAGTTATTGGAAATATGTCTATGCAATAGGAAAGAAGAGAACTGTGTAGTGGTGTAGTGATTAAGGCAATTGTCTAGAAACCAGAAGACCATGATTTCTAATGACCATGAGTCCTTTGGTGCAAAGCCAACAGGTGATCCCATTCTGTCTGGCCAAGTAATAGCAATAGCAATAGCAGTTAGACTTATATACTGCTTCATAGGGCTTTCAGCCCTCTCTAAGCGGTTTACAGAGTCGGCATATCGCCCCCACAGTCTGGGTCCTCATTTCACCCACCTTGGAAGGATGGAAGGCTGAGTCAACCTTGAGCCGGTGAGATTAGAACCGCTGAACTGCAGATAACAGTCAGCTGAAGTGGCCTGCAGTACTGCACCCTAACCACTGCGCCACCTCGGCTCTTATCAAGGCAATAGTAAGAAGGCAATAGTAAGTCTCTTATAAACATCAAGGATGTCAACATTAACTGGAAGGCACAAAGAGAGAGAGAGAAGGAAGTCATTAAAAGGCACATATTTTGACCTGAATGAACAACACATACATGAAAAAGGCTTACCAAGATTTTCTTCATTTCTGAAAAGGACTTATCTTTCAACATATGGAATGAGAACTGGTTGTGGGACGTCTGCAAGAAAATTGTATTGCCATGTCACAAAACATGCCACTATAATGTGGAAATTGGCACACAAAATTCTCCCATTTCTCACCACCTGGATTCCTGATATGGAAACAGAAAGCCATACCATGCAAATAGTGTGGCGTATAGTTATAAAAACAAATAGAGGAAATATTTAGCCTTGGTTTTAATTATGTGCATTGAAGAACACAATTGAATTTTTTTATTCAATTTGATGCTGTAATCTTGCTTCAATAACAATTGTACCAATAAAGTAACATTCAAGTCTTGGTTGCAAGCATAGCAACAATTGATTCTTCCAAGCCTTCTGTCAATAAAACATTTTCACTCTATGTGATCTCATACAAAGAAGGGATAATTTAATAAAATACTGAAATGCTGTTTAAGTCACTGGCCTGTTCCCAGCAGCCTAAGCAACCAAGTAAGCAAGGCAAAAGAAATTGTTTTCTATCTACAAAATAAAAGCAGAGATCATATTGTGATTTACCCTTCACCAGCTGTTCGTTCTTAAGACATAGGACTTATTTTAGTTATTTCTCTATAATTTTTGACTAATTCTAAAGCATCCGGCCTGATTACACTTGAATTTTTTTTTCTATTTACTTATCTGCCATTCAAATGAATTAATATCCAGGAAGGATTTCTTTTTTTGGCTCAACTGGGTGTGACATCCACTTTGAGGATTTGCAATATTACAGGAACTTCATAACCAATTGAACTGACAGAGTTCAACACTACAACCCGGAGTTTCATAGTAACATCACTAGGTTTTACTCAGTTTCCAGAAAGGTAATGCACAGGTGAATTGCTATGCATCACGAGCTATGCAAAATAAAATATTTTACCCCAAAACTGACATTTGGATTGAAGACCTGTTGCCACTTCAGATGTGGAATATTGATTGTAAAAATTCTCAGTTCCAGCAGCCCTGGATTAACCATTAAGGAAAATAAGCACATGTTTAGGGCACCAAAAGAAGGGGCAGCACAGAGGTTCCCCCCCCCCACTAGCTACCATGCCCTTAATTCTTTCATGTCACATGTAAAGGTAGATCTTTCCCTCAAGTGAATGAAATTACTCTTGGTAACTTCATGGGCAAAGTCATATCATGGTTTTGGTCACAGCATGGAAGAACTTTGCCATTGCATTTTGGAATTGGGATCAACTGGTAGATCCCAGAATTATTTACAATAGATCAGAAGACATAAGTCTCACTATGCAATGCTGTAAGTAAACCAAAGTCAATAATATTCTCAGTCAAGGTTGGCTTGCTCAAATCAGCTTTGTGTCAACTGCAGTGCTCAAATTTATAAATGGGGATTCTAATAATTTGCTCTTTTGAGCAAAGCAAGCTTATAATGGATCCTCTAGAACTGGAGAATTTCCATGTTTAATTTTTGGTGGGGTTGCATTCCTTCAAGCAAAGTTAGCGTGCAGTTTGAGGGAACCTTCTGGAGTTCCAGCTCCTGTTCAAGGAGCAAATGACAGCTATGGCTAGGGGTTCCTTTGTACAAATTGATCTTGTGTGCCAATTGCAAACATTCCTAATCCAGGAGGCTTTAGTCACCTCCTATTTGGACACTTGCAATATCCTGCTAAGATTACCTTGAAGACCATCCAGAAATTTCAATTGGCCCAGGATGCAGCAATGCATGAAGTTCTGGGTACTCCATGGGGTGTCCATATTACACTACTCTGGAGTGAACTGCACTGGCTTCCAAACACTTCCCTCCTCCCAATAAACACACACACACACACACACACACACACATCAATTAATTCTAGCTTTGAAGCACAGGTGATATCCATAGCATTTTCTTAAGCTCACTAAAAGATGATAAACTCTGGTTACTGTTACAGATTCATTCTTAGTTGGCTTTAAAGCAGGATTTCTATCTGGAATAAAGTCACTAAAAATCAAGGTGGATGGAAGGGGATACCTGGGTCTCTGAGGCAGGTGCAAAAGGCTGAGTTTTCATTCCCCCCCCCTTTTAGAGCCTCAAAGATCAATTTTTAGAATGAGTTTCATTTCCTTTTTTTAATTAAAGTTTTCAAAGTGTGCTGAGAGGTCACACAGAAAAACCCAATGAAAGGGGAATTGGCCAGCTGTAGTTAAAATGGATCTTTGTGGAAGGGGAATATGCTTGTTATACACCATTTACTCTCAGCAGCCAGAAGCCTTTCTCCAAAGGGTCACACAGCTAGAAGAAAAATAATTTGCGCTTATAAAAAGGGTTCCAAAAAAAATTGTTTTCTTCCCAAAATGTAACAAAAATGATTGCCAAACCCAGCCAGCCATGTTGCTTTCCGGAGACTAAATTTAGCCCGTCTGATTCCACTGTGGGGTCCAGTGACTCAGTGAGATCAGATCTAACATGCCCCATTTAAAAGTCCACACTGCCCATTAAAGCAATCGGTCGGATTGTTTTCCTATGTTTAAAATGACCACCTGTAACTTTAATTAAACTTGTCTCCATTGCGTAAGGCATGAATAAGGATCTCTCAAGCCAGGAGTGAAAGACAAAAATTCTACATGCGACCAGATGTACCCAAGGTGCTTTTCCAAGAGGCAATTGGGCTTTCTTGAAGTCCAAGAAAGTCCAGTTGCCTTTTGGAAAAGCACCTTTGAGACAGCCATGATCTGGATGATTGGGAATCTCCATAGATTCTCTTAGAACAGGGGTGTAAATTGGATTTCTTCCAGGGCCGGATCAGCATTGTAGGCCGGGGGTGGGGGGGGGAGGCAGGGAGATAGACAGGACAGATGCCTCCTGCAGCATCCTGCTGCCCAAAATAGGGTGTGGGGAACCACATACCCTGAACCTCATTTTTGCCCTCCAAGGCCTCTTACCGCACTCTGCTGGCCGAAAACGGGCAGAAAATGGGCCAAATACAGTCTGAAATCAGGTCACATGGAGGCCCCAGACAGCCCATTTTCCACCTCACTGGCCTACAGCAGTACTCTGCCAGCCAAAACAGGCTGCACAGAGGCCTCCCGAGGCCCTCGCATGGACCCGTTTTGGCCGACAGAGTGCTGCTGGAGTCCAGGGAGGCCGAAAACAGGCCATGGGGGAGTCACACGCAGCCTTTTTAAACTGGCAGATGCACTGTGGGCCAGTCCTTCCGCTCTCTATTGGTTCCCTATCGTACAAACCGCATATAAATACCTTGGCGCGGATTCTGTTCCCTTGAATCGCTGTCATCTGTTCTGTTCTTCAATAAATCGTTTGCTTGTTGGAAGTCCTGGCTCTCGCGGGAATCGCTGTATCCCATCCTCGTCGCCAGTTTTGTGGATTGAAGGCGGACAGAAGATGCGAGAGCCAGGACTTCCAACAAGCAAACGATTTATTGAAGAACAGAACAGATGAAAGCGATTCAAGGGAACAGAATCCGCGCCAAGGTATTTATATGCGGTTTGTACGATAGGGAACCAATAGAGAGCCGAGTACTGTCCAGCAACTGCTGACGCAGTACCTCGGCCAATCACAATGCGTTAGCTGGCTAGCAACAGGCTATGCTGCGTCCCAGCCAATCAGGGCGCAGCATAGGCTGTTGCTGGCCCTTTTAAGAGTATTCTACACCCAGCCTGGCCCAAAGGCCCAGAATTAAGCACTCGTGGGCTGGATCCGGCCTGCTGGCCTTGAGTTTGACACTCCTGCTCTAGAACTCCATCTAATGTACCAACACGGCCTTTAATATGCTGTGAGAAAGGTCATAGATGTGTCTCTTACCACCAACCAGCTTACAATTCTGCCTTCATTGCATTTTATTTAACATGGTTTTTTTATTATTTCTGATTATTACTCCCTTGGAGGATTACTCATTGATGAGGAGGTGAAGACTCAACCCCATAACAAGTCATGGACTGGAAAAAGGGGAAGGAGAATTATTTTGCATTTCTGCCAGCGTTTTTTTTTAACTTTCCAAGCACAGCCTAACAGAACACATCCAAACTTCAGAAGTGTTGCAGGACATTTCCATCGCAGCCTTTAACTTTGCTTCTATAACATTGTTTGAATCCATAGAGATCGGCTGGGGTGCCACATCCCTCAGATTACTTTTACAATTAAGCTTAAAAGTCCCCAAAAATGAAAGAAGCAAAATATTTTACCCTGCCTCATGATAGCAATTTACATGCTGGGGATGTTACAGATGACAACCCACACAATTGTGCTGTAATTCACAATGCGCTGTTGCCATAGAAATTTCTAGCTGTTCTATGCGATGCAATCTATTCTTAGAGGCAACCCACGCACTTCACTTATGATGGGGTTCAACTAAACTCTGAATACATGATATCTTGCTTACTGAATGCAAAGAACAGATGGGCAACATATTGTGCTATAAGCTGATTTTGACAGTATGCAGAAGTTACCACTGAAACTAAAGTATGGAACTAAGGTAGGGCTGTGCTATTCAGATCTGTGACATTCTGAATTACAGAGTAATAGAAGGCTACTGGCTCTGCATATCAGATTATCATCCCAAAGCAGAGAGCTGAGGTTGAATTAAATCCATTTGTAGCTTTTTACTGATTAGATATTGTTTTAATCTTCAGTTCATCTTTTTTTTAAGTATACATTGTTACCTATTTGTACCAGTCACTGACTGAATACAGATAGTCCTCGACTTATGACCACAATTGAGCCCCAAATGTCTGTTGCTAAGTGAGACAGTTGTTATGTGAATTTTGCCTCATTTTACGAGCTTTCTTGCCACAGTTGTTAAGGGAATCACTACAGTTGTTAAATCAGTAACACAGTTGTTAAGGGAATCTGGCTTCCCCATTGACTTTGCTTGTTAGAAGGTCACACAAAAAGTGATCACATGACCCTGGGACACTGCAACCGTCATAAATGTGAGTCAGTTGCCAAGTGTCTGAATTTTGTTCAAGTGTCCATGGGGATATTGCAATGGTCATAAGCAGTGGTGGGGTTCAAATAATTTAACAACCGGTTCTCTGTCCTAATGATTTCTTCCAACAAGCAGTTCACCAAACTGTTCAGAAAGTTAACAACCGGTTCTCCCGAAGTGGTGCGAACTGGCTGAATCCCACTATTGGTCATAAGTGTGAAAAATGGCCATGAAGCACTTTTTCAGTGACGCTGTAACTTTGAACAGTCACTAAATGAATTGTTGTAAGTGGAGGACTACCTGTACATCAGAGGTGAGTTCCTACCAGTTCGCACCAGTTCGGTAGAACTGGTTCGTCAAATCTACCGAACCGGTTAGAAGAAGTTCCACCAGTGGACCTGGAAAGCAGGCCACACCTACAGAAGAGGTTCCAAAAAATTTTGAAACCCACCACTGGTCCTTGGATATGATTATTCTACACTGTCATGCTCATATTTATAAAATTCAGTGCCTCTGTGAAAGGTAAGGATGACTCCTGCGTTTGTGGTGCAATCAGAACATTGTGTGCATTGAAGTTGTTTTAACGCAAACCAAAGATGCCTTTTAAAAAACAAGTTTGCATCATATTCTTATGCATGCCAGTGCTGTGTATGAGGCAATTTAAGGTGGTTCTGACAAGTGTCGTCAGCATCTTCATATCCGGTCACATGGGCGGCAAGCCACTCCCATCTGGTCACATGGGTGGCAAGCCCCTCCCACAAAGGAGGCCACACCCACAGAGTGGGTTTGAACAATTTTTGAAACCCACCACTGCTGTACATTGTCTGTTCATCTTCCACAGGTTTAAAAATCCCTCCTCGCCATCCAATAGGAAGCTGTCTTCTCTTTTGTTATGGCATCATCACCACCCAGCGTCTGCAAACTCCCTGGATTCCCCACCTTTCCATTCTGTTGGAAGAGGTGTTTGGTTTTTGGTGGGGTGCAGGAAACGACATCAGCACTTACACCTCCCACCCCCGACTTTGTCACCACACCACACAGAAAAACATTGAAGAAGTTCTCAAGCACTCTGAGAATAAGGGGAAACAAAACAAAACCCTCCATGATAGGAAAAGGAAACAATGGAGAACCTGCAAGGCAGTTTTTCCACTCAACATTAAAACAAGCTGATGCCTTGCTGTTCGTGTTGAATAGAGTATTTTCCTGGCACCTGAAGAGAGCATGGAAGGAAGCAAAATTGACCAATACACCGTCTCTGTGGCCAAATTCCTTCATGAATAGAGCTGACAACAAGGCAATCACACTGAGCAGTTCATTATTTAGAGCAATCAGATGGACTGATGCTTTTCATTCATGGAATATAATTCTGATAATTCTTTCCAAAATGTTGGACTCCTGCCATACTCTTGTTTACTGGGCCATTGGTGCTTAATAGGCAAGAATCAGCAGGAAGGAAACTTACATTGACATTGAATGGAATAGCCAAGAGTGGGGGGGGGAGAGAATTAAACATTTTCTCTCAAGGGCTATCCAAGTTTTGAAAAAGCCCTGTCTATAGAGCAGCAGCATGTAAATCAATGGATTCCACTCCCATTTGGCTGTAATTGACATCAATTCTTTCCCCCATAAAATGTAGGTGACAAGATCATATTATGAAATATTTGAAGGCGTGAAGTACGCTAACCTTCTGCATCCCCATCTGTTTACATAAAATCAATAACTGCAGTGATAATGGCTCAATTCCTGACTTTGAAATCTTTCTTGGGTACATTTGAGTGGATTTGTTTTTTCTTGAAGCTCAGTAAATAACCTATTTTTCTAACTGCTATCTTTCCACCAATTAATTAATTCTCCTTACCTACCTACCTCCCCCCCCGCCCTCCCTCCCTCCCTCCCCTCCTCTGTCTCCAAGAACAAATTATTTATAAATTCCTCTTTTCCACATTTTCCACCAGGAGAAAACGGTAACATGATGTGAAACCCCAATTATGATGCCTCTATATTGGATAAATTAGCTATTCTCAACAAGAGGATTTTATTAAAAGATATTCACTAAACATAATGGAACAAGATCAACAATTATTTGGATCAATATTTTTTTAAAAAATAAGCATCTTGCCTAGGCAAATTTGTTTGTATTCAGGATATTCTGTGTGTATTGAAAAGAGTTTTTTTTTTAATTTCATCTCACCCACCCCATAGTTCATTCCTAACAATTTACAAAATGTTTTTCTGGTTTATATGCCCCAAAGTAACCATTATATTCATTATAGACTCACAATTAATTTGAGGTGAGGGGGGGGGAGAAAGGTTTTCCTCCAAAAAATTATTTTCTGCCCTCTTAATCTAGAGGTATTCCTTGAATTACAGCAGTCCATTTAGTGAATTACAACAGCATTGAAAAAAATGACTTATGACCGTTTTTCACACTTATGACCATTGCAGCATTTGACCATGTGATCAAATTTCAGATGCTTGGAAACTGACTCATATTTATGACAGTTGCAGTGTCTTGGGGACATGTGATTCCCTTTTGCGACCTTTGACAAGGAAAATCAATGGAGAAACCACATTCACTTAACAACTGTGGCAAGAGAGGTAATAAAATGCGGCAAAACTCACTTAACAAATGTTTCACTTAACAACCTGAGGTTTTGGCTCAATTGTGGTCATAAGTCAAGAACTATCTGCAGTCAAGAAAAAGCTGCAATACAAGCCATACCATAGTCATATGGTTGAGACGTAAACATGCATGTCTCTAACAGTATCTGGCTATTAAAATACTCCTTTATGGAGGCTTCAGTCCCAGGCATGTCAGCCCCATTAAGAATTGCTCATCTCTCATTCTGATGCCAACCAGGCTGTGGTGGGTCTTGAAGTTAAGCAATCTATTGGCTTCAAAATCATTGCATTTCTGCTGTCATTTCTTCCCCAAAAAGGGAAAACTTGAAATAGAGTTTGGGGCATTTTAGTGAATGCCTAAACATTTGCTTTAGAACTAGGAGAGGGACAGGTGAAAAAAAAATCAGCAGAGCTGTATTAAGGAGTAATCTACTCAGAAAGAGATGGAAAGGATTGTGCAGAAAGGGAGGGAGATGGTGCTTGGGCTGTAATTTCAAAACCCCTTTTGACCACAATCCCCTTTTTGAAATACTTACAAAATAGTTTCCATTGACCACAGAGTGAGTGAAGCCCTGATGGGCAAAATCAACCAGTGCCGTCATATAAAGTGAAATACATCCAGCGGACAAGAGGTTGGGGGAACCCATGCTTATGATTCACTCCTGGAGATGAAAAGCCATTGATGTAAACAAATTGTTTATGGTCTGTTAAAGGATATCCAAACCAATGGAGGGAAGTAGATGTAATTCCAGACTAGCTTTCAATCTTGCAGAAAAACTCTGCTAAGTCTCATTCTGTATCGTTCACCTATTATTCATTGTAGGAAACTCACACTGCAGTCCCTTGCAATTTTTTGGGGAAATCCTATACCAAGATGAGGTGGTCTAAAAGCAATAGCACATTTCTCACCCCTGCAAAGGGTATATGTGTGTGCACATATGCACGTGGGTTGGGTAGAAATTGCTTTCCAAACATTGACTTTGGTTAAATGATACGTGACTTATCATCTTTTAAGTGGGAGGTGGGGGGGATCAGATGGATCGAAACATAACTTCTTGGTTTAGCCCAGCACTTCTACTACTATTTCTTTTCTGGCTGTCTTTCCTTTTCAAAACGAACATTTAATGTTACAATTTTGTAAAGCGTATTCAATCAAGTGTATGAAACTGATGTCAGGCACCTGGTGTATTTTAACCGCCTTCATCTTTTAACTCTGTATCTGAACCTGATAGTTGTTATTTCTTGTTTTTTTAAATGGTAGGTCTAATTGAAAGGATAAAAAGATAACATTGTCAGGGTAGGACTTCAAAACAGAATCTAAGACTCTGCTTATCAACACGAGCAAGAAAATCCCTAAACGTATCATGACTGGCTTGTCACTTATTCAAGTAAGTGAAATAATATACACCACTATCTTAAGATAATTAAAGACACTGCTGAAAGATTAATAAACTAAATAAGAGAATCTGCAAAACAGATCTCTATAATATGAGAAATGTGTCAGCCAGCCACAATTCAATGTGAGATTGCTATTTGATTCTGAATCAATTTAAGTTAGAGTGTTGATTTAGTTCAAAATTGCCATCTAATCAATTTGATTCCAAGGCATTTGTTCTAGCATTCCGGATTTTTTTCCAATCTGATTTTCTTCTGGTAAATATTTATCTATTCTTTTTTTAAAAAAAAAAACCTTGTGAAAAAAATGCCATACTAAAAAAGGGTCCTATCAATGCAAGGAATAGGAAAAAAATGTTTGGAAATATTCACATCTCTGCTCCCAGATAGGCTTCTAATATCATGAGTAATGAAGTATGGAATTACTTTTAACAGCTAAGTAGCTAAGATTAAATTTCAGTATGAAGAGACGCAAGAGAAATCAAATCTCTATATGCTTAAGGCTGAAAATTGCAGCACAATCTCTGATACTTTTATTGTATGAAACATGACCTCTTTTATTTTTGCATTCAGTAACCCATTTGCTGTTCTGGTTGAAAGAATGTGCATGATGTCCTTAGCCATAAGATGTCCTTGAGTTGACATCAACTCCTGATGATTACAAGGACATGGTCCATATGCTATTTTCTCAACAGCAGCACAGAAGAGCTTTGACTTTGCACTTTTCAACTTCCTAGTCTACTCTACAATGCTGGGATTCCTTAATAGTCTCCCATCCAAATAAGGACTGACCCCAAAATTCATGACCAACTTTTGATACCATTTTACTGACAGGTTATAAAGGATTTTGCCTGAATGCTTCTTTGCTTTTAACTTCTGGAGATCTTTTCTCTTACAACTTAGATTGGCATCTAGAAATAAGTCCTTGCGAAATTTTGTATAAAACAGAACAAAAAAACGAATGTATAATTTATGGCTTTGATGATTAGACAGGATAGATTATAGAATGAAGAGAGTTAATATGTCATAATCATACAATAAGATAGAAATTTATAATTGTACTTATAACTTCTGTAGAGAAGATCAGAATCCCCCTTTTGTATCATTTCTCTTTGTTTTTAATTTTTCTTCTACTTTTCCTTTCTTGGACTTAGTGTCACATCCCATACTTAGTCCTTGTTGATCTGATCAATGACCTATCTATCCAGTACAGTTTTTGTAAATTATGTTTCACCATATTGCTTATTAGAGACACACTCCTCTGGCTCCTCTGATAATTCCTTTTAGTAAACAGTAACAGAGTTGGAAGGGACCTTGGAGGTCATCTAATCCAACCCCCTGCTCACAAAGGAGACCTGTACTCAACGAAGTGACTGAATCTCTGGCATAGTGTTCATCCTCCTAGGAGCATGGAAGCTCTACAAACAAGTCAAAGTAGTTCCTCACTGGGAATTTATTATTATCAAAACTCTTGCCTTGGCTTCCAGCATAATATTAAGTTGATATGACCCCAGAGGTGGGCTGTTCCCTGTTCGAACCAGTTGGAGTACACAGGTTGTTACATACACCTCTGCATGGCCCTCACACTTCCTTAGTGGGACCCAAAACTTCCATTTTATTTTATACTAAACAGGAAGCTTAAGGTGGAATAGCATTTCCCAAAAAAATAACATCCCTTGCAAGGGGTGGAATAAAAGTCTGTAACTCAGGAGGCAATCCAAAGATATAATGCAAAGTCCATTTCTCTGCACACAAAATGCTTCAGAGCAGGCAGCTGGCAAACACCCCTATGAATGCATTTGTATTATAAAACCATCCCTAACCATTTAAAAGCTTCGCATCTGCAGAATCGTAGCACCTGTCAGCTGGCTGAGGAAAGATTTTAATTATTCCATAGAGGAAAAATGGGGATTAAACTGGATGCAAAATCCACATGGATATCTCACAAACTATTCCAGTAGCAGCAGCAGCAGCAGCAGGAGGCGGGAAATGTCCTTTTGCAGAATCTTTCTGGGAAGAGGGGAAAAAAGGTTAGATTTTGTGATTCAAGGCAATATTTCTCCATTTTCTATTTCTCCCTGGAGGAGGAAAGATATGTGCGCACATGTTTGCAATATGAGAATTGGTCCCAAACTGGCACTAGATATCTTCAGAACTAATTTAGTGGTCACTTACATTGAGGGAATCCTGATTATTTATTTATTTCACGTAAATGCAGAGCTGAAAGCCAGTTTAATATGATTCCCAACTGATGTTCTATCTAAACAATGTTCATGGTTCAATCTGTTTGCCACGAAGGAGAACACTCAATAAAACATCTGAAAAACATTATTTGTGAGAAACAGTTAAAGTAGTTGGCCTATGTAACTTGCAAAAGAGAAAGTGAGGGGAAATAGGAACTATGAATATCAAAAAAAAAAAATCAGGAGAAGATAGAACAATTTTCTTCCAACACTGAGAGCAGACAAGGAACCAGGAAGCAATAGACTAACAATATGTCAGCTTTGCAAGGTCCTCCAGACAAGAAGCACACCCAGAAGCACCAGCTCTATGTTTATTGTAAGGTTACATTAATAGAATCTTGCAATTTAGAAAGTGCATCATTCAACCCTTGCCTTTACACTCCAAGAAATCAGGAAGAGTCCCTTCAGAGGCATTTGTCCACCTTTTGCCAATTCAGATGCCATTTATCTGATCATTGATTAGTCTGCGGCTCTTCCTCCTATCTCCTATCAGGAGCTGCAGTGGTGCAGTGATTAGAATGCAGTACTGCAGGATACTTCTGCTGCCTGCAATTTTTCAGTTCAAATCTCACCAGGCTCAAGGTTGATTCAGCCTTCCATACTTCTGAGGTTGGTAAAATGAGGACGTAGATTGTTGGGGTCAATATGCTGACTCTGTAGAATGCTTAGAGAGGGCTGTAAAAGCACTGTGAAGAGGTATCTAAGTCTAAGTGCTATTGCTATCTCCCAAGGTTATTCTCACACACCATCACTGTTCCCTCTAAGGTGCGCGGCTGCGCGGCCGCGCACATGGCAAGAAACCCCCGCGCAGAGGTTTCTAACTGCCGCGCAGAGGTTTCTTTCAAAGCAAACGTGGGGAAGTCCTTTGCAGGCGGCTAGAACTGGCCGCCCGCAAAGGACCTTCCCAAACTTGTTTCAGCAGCAGCTCTCAGCCTATGGCGGCAGCGTCACACAGGCTGTGGAAGGAGGGGGAGGAGGAGGGAACCAAAGAGAGGCTTTTGCCGAGTCTGCGCCCCACAGCCAGGACCGTCCTTGCGCCTCAAGCCGCGTTTCTTCCTGCAAAGCCCTTCTGGCGTCAAGCGGAACTCTCGGGTTGCCCGAAGGGCTTTGCAGGAAGAAACGCGGCTTGAGGCGCAAGGACGGTCCTGGCTGTGGGGCGCAGACCCGGTAAAAGCCTCTCTTTGGTTCCCTCCTCCTCCTCCTCCTCCTCCTTCCACAGCCTGCGTGACGCTTCCGCCATAGGCTGAGAGCTGCTGCTGCCGCTGCTGCACAACTGAGGGAGGGAGAGCGAAAGCAGAGGTAGCCTCAAATTTAATTTAAATTCTTTAAAATAATTTTTGGATTTCTCCTCACCAAACCTTTAAGACTGAAAGTTTTTCCTAACATGAACTTGAGCTAATATACTTAATATGAGAAAGGTGCAGCAATTAACACTGCTTTTTAAAAAGAACAATATTTCTCAATTGTTTATCTGTATGAAGTCTGCCTATCTTAAGTTCCTACTATACAAAAGGTGTTACCTTCTAAGGCAACCAGTATACAATACATTAGTGGCCAATGTTACATTGCTCCTAATGACAAAATTAGAGCTGTGTTAAGCCTATGAAAAAAATCCCAAATGAATAAAATCATTATTAAGACCCAATGAAAAAATTACAAAAATTATGCATAAACTTTCATGTTCCCCAAATTTCCAATCCAAAACTTAACCCAGATTCTTCAGACATAGATTTGTAATTCAGAGTCAGACTCGATTATTAGAATGAATGCATTAATCAGGGGTGAATAATGTTGGTGAAATCTCATCTAACCTTCCATAATAATAACATACATACACAAATAGCTGACAGCCACATCTCTGAAACACTATTAAATCTGAACTAAATGTTTATCTAGAACTCAAATAAATAGCTGCTTTTTGGTTTTATTTTTTTTAATATTTATCAGTCTCTCTTTTATTCCATACTTCTGGTTGAAAGACTATTCTATGTCATGCTAAACAAATGCATGTTCTAGTGGCGGTGGGGGCTCGTTGGCATCTTCAGCAGCAGCCCTGCCTCCTGTGAAAAAACCCGAAGATGGAGCAGATCCACGCAGATGACGTTGCTGCAACATGACTGGAGGAGGAATTCTGGGAGTTGAAGTCAGCAAGGCTTAAAGCTGTCAGGTTTGAAGACCCCTGGGGTTTTTTTTCCTAAAGGGTTAGGGGTGCAAAGGTCTTGTAACTTGACAGCTTTAAGACTTGCGTGCTTCAATGCCAGAGTTTCTGAGCCAACATTTTGGTTGCTAAGCAGGACCGTTGTTAAGTGATACTGATATTATATAGCACTTTTAATTAAGCGGGTACCTTGAATAAACATAACTTTGAGTTTCAAATAACACTGATTTCGTTGTTGTCTTAGGTGACATCTGTGAAAAAAATTCAGGGTGCTCAGGCATGAAAATGTGCCGCTCAAACACTATACTTTTCCGCTCACACTGAAAAAAAATTAGCGGGAACATTGCACACCATTACATAATATAAGAAAGGAGATTCAGATGAGTCAATAATCTCCTAATAGTAAGAGCTTTCCTACCCCTGTTTTGCACTACCACTACTGACACGGACAACTGTTCTATGGAACACAAACTGAGATCTATCATATGCAAAGAGAAGTCTAAATATTTTGTGAAACATTTGTTCAGACCTAACTGGTCAGACAAAATTCAAATCAAATCAAATCAACAGATATTGCAATCCAACACATGCAAAGAAGGTCAGGATGTGTTCTTTTTAATGGGACCCAACATTAAAATATACATTTTAAATAGAGCATTCTCCACCCAAAGTATTTGAAATGCAGGTTAACTATGGTAACTTACTCTGAATTCTCTAGATTTTCTATATTCTATATACGTTCATAATAGGAGGGCTCTACCGAATCTGAATTAATACTTATATTGGATCAGGGGGATTTATAGCATGCAGAGAAGTGATTAATAGGGTAGTGAAAATGATCTATAGAGAGGGGAGAAGAGTGTGGATATTACAAAAACATTTATTAGAGATCACACTTCCTACCTGGAGACTTGTTGGGCGTTCATGCCCTCTTAATGTTCTTTCATATCTATCTCACCTGTTATCTTCATTCTCAAATATATAAGAATAAGAACTGGCCTTTTGGGGAGTGGGGGGAATGAGTGTTATTCAAGAAAAAGGATTTAATATCTGGAAAAAAAACTTGGTGCTAATTAGAAAGAAGTTGTACATTCAAGTTAATGCTTGTGCTATGCAGGGCCCTCAGCTTTGTTCCTTTTTTTTGTACGTTCAACGTTTGATCTCATATGTTGGACTGAAATGTTGGATTTTTCTTTAATTGAAGGGCAGCCAGCTGAGACAGCTATGCTTTCAGATCCCTGTTTTGCATTTTCAATAGAACATTTTCAGTCCAATGGCCCTGACTTATTTTAACATCAAATGAAATATCTGATGCAGTTTCTTTGCTTGCTCAGGTGGGCATTTTGCTTTAACTATGAAGCTCAATTAAATTGGTTCTCTTCCCTGAATTCTAAAGGGGAGTCTTAAATTAAGATATTTTCCAATGTTCTTCCAAATATTTTAATGTGTCCTTTTGACTAAAAGGTCAAGGTGAACTATTTTTATTGATAGTAAATAAAATGAAAACCTTATCAAAGTATGGCAAAAATGAGTAAATTGCACTATGTGGAAAGAACATGTTTGTTTGTTCATTGGTTTGTTTCATTTGTATCCCCATCTTTGTCAGTTTTACAAATAATTCAAGGTGGCAAACATGACCAACACATCTCCCTCCTCCTATTTTCCCCACAACAAGAAACTTGTGAGGTGAACAGGAGAGTGTTTGGCTCAAAGTCACTCAGCTGACTTTCATGGCTAAGACAGGACTTGAACTCAAGGTCTCCTACTTTCTAACCTGGTGCTTTAACCACTAGACTACTCAGAAAACTTTGGATGGGGGAGGCTGAGATTGACCACATTCATCACAAATATTTGATAGTGGAATCTCTTTATAGCGGGTCAATTTGATGTTGTGGTTAAAGGTGTTGGACTAGTATTGGGGAAACCTGTATTCCTATTTTTTGTTGGTCATGAAAGCCAACCAGGTGACCTTGGATCTTGAGTTATGCTCTCAGATTGCTATTTGAGAAGATATGAGTAGATGGCTTCTTGTTGGCAAGAAAATTCATGGACTGTTCATGTTGTCATCAGAAGTCAGAATTGACTCAGAATCCAACATAGAATGGCATGTATTTGTATTTGTATTTGTATTTGGTTTATTTGTATGCCGCCCTTCTCCAGGAGGGACTCAGGGCGGCGAACAACTCAGGGGGGAAAGGGAACATAAACACAATACACATAATTAAAATACACGAAAATCATACAGCCATACCAGTCGAGAGGGGAGGGGAACTCATCAACCCCAGGCCTGCCGGCACAGCCAGGTTTTGATGGCTTTCCGGAAGGCCTGGAGAGACGTGAGGGTCTGGATCTCCGCGGGGAGTTCATTCCAAAGGGCAGGAGCTGCTACAGAGAAGGCCCTCCCCGGGGTAGTACTCAGATGGCATTGGCTGGTGGACGGAACCCAGAGGAGGCCGACCCTGTGAGATCTAACGGGTCTTTGGGAGGTAATTGGCAGCAGGCAGTCTCTCATAACTTCTGATTTTTTTGGTTGGAACATTCATAGTTTGGTAGCCAATTTTGCCAAAGACCCTCTTCTCACACACACACAAAAGAAATATACCACTCTGCATCTTCTGTTGTTTATCTGACATCATTATCTTCATCCTTGCAGTCCTCAGCAATTGAAAAATATAACAATTACATTGAAGCCCTCTATGGTGAAAACCATAGTTCAAAATTGGGAAAGGAATCCAGCAAGACTGCATACTGTCACCCTGCCTGTTTACCTTATATGCAGAGCACATCATGAGAAAAGTGGGGCTAGATGAATCAGAAGTTGGAATTAAGATTGCCAGGAGAAATATCAACAGCCTCAGATATGCAGATGATACCACTCTAATGGCAGAAAGTGAAGAGGAACTAAAGAGCTTCTTGATGCAGGTGGAGGAGGAGGAGAGTGCAAAAGTTGGCTTGAAACTCAACATTAAGAAAACTAAGATCATGGCATCCGGCCCTCTCAATTCCTGGCAAATAAATAGATAGGGAAGAAATGGAGGTAGTGACAGATTTTATTTTCCTGGGCTCCAAGATCACTGCAGGTGGGGATTGCAGCCAAGCTTGCTCCTGGGGAGGAAAGCCATGGAAAATCTAGACAGCCTACTAAAAAGCAGAGACATCACCCTGCCAACAAACGTGCGTATAGTCAAGGCGATGGTTTTCCCTGTTGCAATGGATGGCTGTGAAAGTTGGACCATAAGATGGGCTGAGTGCCAAAGAATTGAGGCCTTTGAACTATGGTGCTGGAGAAGACTCCTGCGAGTCCCATGGACTGCAAGATGATCAAACTGGTCAGTCCTAGAAGAGATCAACCCTGACTGCTCTTTAGAAGGCCAGATCCTGAAGATGAAACTCAAATACTTTGACCACCTAATGAGAAGGAAGGACTCAATGGAGAAGAGCCTAAAGCTGGGAAAGATTGAGGGCAAAAGAAGAAGGGGACAACAGAGAATGAGATGGCTGGATGGAGTCACTGAAGCAGTAGGCATGAGCTTAAATGGACTCCAGAGGATGGTAGAGGACAGGAAGGCCTGGAGGAACATTGTCCATGGGGTCGCGATGGGTCAGACACGACTTCGCTACTAACAACAACATGGTGAAACAACAACAGGCTCATCCCCATCTTGAACCCAGTCTAGAACCCAGAGATTTAAAAATGAGGTGTTTTTGAGATGATATATTGATATCTCCATGACTGCTTCTTGTTCCTCTCTAAATCAAACTTTAAAGTAAGAAAAAGAGTTTACAGCTTGCTATATTTTCCTATAGATGAGCTTTATTGATTTATAGACATGTAGTTACACAGTGATGGGATATTGATGGGCAGAATTCATCCAAAGCATTTTGCAAAAGAAGAATTTGGATTGTTGTGGCGTACAAATGCAGCCAGATGGAGAAGAACACTATTATACCAAAGCCTTGTATCTGAATAGCCGTCCTCGGTGGCATAGCTAGCACTGGACCAAGCCAAGTCTTCCTTTGGCCTCTGCTCAAGCCATGTCATTTAAAAATGTGCAGGGTGGAGATAATTAAGCAACGTATAGCCTAGTTTTTAACTGTTTAGGGTTGAATTTCAGGGTAGTTGAATATCGTGCTAATGCCCTCCAGTGATTCAGAGTAGTTTTAATAGTCTTTTAATTGCTCCTATGCTTTTTCCATTCTATTCTGGAAGAATTTCAGTGCTGCCAGATATATTGGAACAAGAATGAAGTCTTCAGCTCTGAAACCTGTAATGAGCAGATGGTAGAAATGCTTCCTTTATTTGCTCCACAAATTAACTCAATTCCAAAGGAGGCAAATTTTCTGGCTACAGGTTATCAGCTTGCTTCATCCTTCACTCACCACCAAATATGTACATGTAATAATCAAAGGGCTTCAATGTGAGCATAGAAAACTAGGAGTTTCTCGGGCATTGCCAGATAAGGTGTCAGTCCCTCTAGAATGTCAATAAACTCATGAATTTTATTAGCATCCACATATACATCTTCACCAAAATGGATGGAGACTGGCAACCATGAATTATTGTAGAGCAAATGCTGTCCTTCTTAGCTCAAAACTTTACACAAAATTGTATAGTTAGGAAAGAGTTATTCTCCCCAAGTGTGAATGAAAACTGTATTTAAAAAGAATATTGAATAGGGATAGTTTAATTTTGAACGATCTCTTAAGGATCATAATGCATATAAAAATCTACATTCTGCATGGTTGGGAAAGAACAAATGCAAAATTTCCAGCAGGTTCATTTTAATCACATAAAGAATTGAATATTGTGATCTCATAGAAAGAGTCCTTTTATTATCAAATCTAGTTTCAAACACCCCAGGAAATGTATTTGATAGAAGCCCTTCTGTTTGTTATTTATAAGATCATCCTAGGTCTTATTTTCACAGCCATCTCATCCATCCTGTCCTTCAGCATCTAAGAGGACAACAGCCCTGCTCACAGAAGGTCACCTAAGATGTCTCATTAGCAAATAGCTGTGCTTCGAAAGATGGCAATTCCTTGGACTATAGAACAGGCATGAGCAATTCTAAACCCTTGGCATGGACCAGATACATCATAACAGGATGTTAAAATTCATTATTCAATGCCACCAAAGAGAGGTAACATGCTGAAGTGGCAATTTATACTGTATTTACCTTCACTTTGGGAAGCTGCTATTAATACAGTCTTGTCAGATTGAGAAATATGGCTTGCCAGGGAACAAGCCTCAGAGGTGGGATTGCTGAACCATTCAATTTGGTTGCCAGCGTCCCTATTACTTATCATCGCCAGCCACCTAAAGAATCCGATTAAATTTCTTCATTTGCATATTTTTGAATACACCCACAGTGATCCCACAGATTCCCACAGCAATTGACTGTGGCAAAATCCAATGTTAGTGCTTGTTGCTTTTTGGCTATTTCACTATTTGTCTTTCAACTGGATTTGTATTGTTCTTTTTTAAACCAAAAACTACTTTGGATTAATCCTAGGGTATGGAAAAGCAAGGACACAAATTGCTGAGGCACTCAAACAACAGCCCACGCGTTTCAGATAGCTTTGAACCAAAGAGTCAGCCCAATTTAAGAAATACACAGCATTATCTTATAGGTGTTTATTCAGAAATAAGTGACATTGAAGGGAATGAGACTGAGTTCAACAGGTGTCCAAAGGCTTGCATTCCTACCTCATTGGTTGCATGAGACTGTAATGGTGTGTGGGAATGACCTTGGGGGACAAAGAGTCGCAGCAGGAAAACAGTCAGATAAGAGGCGGCTTAGCCTGCAGCAGGAATGTGGGCATTGCAAACATCTCTTGCTAGTTTCTTGGGATATAAAGGCAATGGGAGAGAAATGTACTTTCAGGCTTGCAAGATTGATGCCAGCCTTGCTTGCAAGAGAGTCCAGACAGGACGCATGTCCAGATGAACTAATTCTATTTTATTGTAAGGTTACATTAAGAAAATCTTAATGTAATTCCTGGAGCTGTCCGTTTTCATAACTGTAACATATTAGCCTAATAGAAGGAGCTGTCTTACAGAGCTCAGAACAAATTGATATGGAATCAAAAATAAACTGTATTAACAAAGGAAAGAGAGAAAAGCAAATGTTTTCCAAAAACAAAACAAAACATTCCTAAATGTTAACATCAAAGCTCTCTGCTTCCCTAAAAAGGGAAGTTTGAATTTGTTTTGGAAGTAAGAACCACAGTGATCGGCATGAGTTAGATAACTGAATCTCAAATGTGTTTATATAACCCTGATTAAAACAATCCATAGCACATCAAGACATAAGCTGTGGTTCATACAACCGGCTAAGCCAAAACCAAGAAAGTTTCATTATGTTTCATTATGATGTGCAAAACTCAACCATGTCTATATCACATGGAGTTTCAGGAATAGATCTTTCTAACGTTTCTGCTGCATTAACTTGGATGAGGAGGTTTAATTGACCAAAAGTGGATGAGGCATCATGGAATTCAAGATTATTGAACTCAATTATCCTCCCCATAAAAAAATTAAGTCTCAATAGGACCGCAGAATACTTAATCCCAATAAGAATGAAAATACGGCTGGCAAAGTAAAATTAGCCTTGTGAACACAGCAGGTTGCATCGCACTCATGTCAGAAGCATCATCCAGGTTGAAAGGATTAGATGGCGACATCACCATTGCCCAAGGGATGCCCAGTTGGGTGCTCCTTTCATGTCTTTGGCAGAAGCTGGAGCAAAGCATAGGAGCTCACCCTGCCCCATGGCAGCAGTCGGGTGTTATGACCCAGGTGGTCACAGTTAGACAGAGAGATCTTTATGTCTCTTGGGGATAGTTAAACCCATGGGCCTCCATCAATCCATAAGGCTCCACCATCAGTTCCCCAAACCACAGATCATAGTTCACCCAGCCAGGCCACAAGGCAGAAGTCCAGGCATAAGACAAAGGCAATTTTGAAGGCAAAATCTTCAAGGCTAAGACAAGACAAGAACAATCCTCAAAGCAGAGCAAAAGCAGTCTTCACAGCAAAGCAAAAGTTCTGAATCAAAGCCCGAGGAGTGTACTTTGAAAACCAACACTTGTTCCTGGCAAAAGTCTTTCTTCATGGCGCCTCCCCAAATACTATTCCCCAAGTGGCGAACCTTGAAGAGGGTAGGGTGCCCTCCTCCTTCTTCTCCTCCTCCCTATTCTCTGCACTCAGGGATTGGGGGGGGGGAGGCAGTTGCTCATCTCCAGAGCTCCGTCATTCCTCTGCTCCACTCCCTGCCCTTTCCCTCTCCTCCCCCCCCCCTCGCTCGGTCATCCTGCCCCCTTAGGAGGTTGACAATTGAGCAATTCGAATCACTAGCGCCTTGTAACGGAGTGAGCTCCGATTACTTGTCCCAGCTTCTGCTAACCTAACAGTTTGAAAGCATGTAAAAATGCAAGTAGAAAAACAAGGACTACCTTTGGTGGGAAGGTAACAGCACTCTGTGAGCCTTTGGCTTTGAGTCATGCCAGCCACATGACCATGGAGACATCTTTGGACAGTGCTGGCTCTTCAACTTAGAAATGGAGATGAGCACCACCCCTAGAGCCGGAAGCAATTAGCATGCATGTGCAGGAGAGCCTTTACTTTTTTTTCTTCCAAAGGACTTGGGACTGCCTCGTCCTCCTCCCCAGGTCATTCCTCCGGAGTCATAGGGACTGTGCCATCCCCTTCCATCGTCCCTGGCTCCATCTCCTCCTCCTCCTTGGACCCAGGCTCTGACAGGGCCATGACATCATGTCCCAAATATGATCTTGCTAACCTCCAGCCTGGTGTCCTAACCACCCATCATGTGCTCCTTAACACATCAGATTGGACAACAGCTTAAAAGAGGCAGAAAAAGCACGGTCAAGATTACAACTATGAAATGATCAGATACTGAAATGTGGGAAAGGTAACATTGTAAAAAATGTTCACCAACATTTAAAGTTGGTGAACGTTCAACTAATTCCCACTTTTAGCGTATCTATTTAATGATGCTTCAAAAAATGTTTTTCTTTATTCTTCTGGCTCTTTCTTAAAGAATAACCAAATTAACATATAAGATCAAGATTCAATGTGTTTCAATCCATGTCAAGACTTAGATATGTAACATTTGAGCATCTTAAGGACTTACTGTACTTGAAACATGTTTTTCTCTTGCAATTTTCTCTGGAAGCCAAGCAAATAACTGCAGAGAATTAATAGATTCAGTTGTCTGTCTGTCTGTCTGTCTGTCTGTCTGACTATCTGTCTGTCTCTCTCTCTCTCTCTCTCTCTCTCTCCCACTCTCCCTCCCCTCCCTCCCTCCCTCCCTCTCCCCCTGTCATTCAACAAAATGATTTTCACACAACATGAAAAGCTATGCTAGATGTCATAAAAATTTTAATTTACAATTTACAAAGCTCACAATTCTGTTAAACCACTTGTATTTCAGCTGCATCGTATCTACCATGCATTTAGTTCCTTCTCACTCTGGTATCTCATAAAATATAACTCAAACAGGGTTCAAGTTATTTATTTTAATATAATTCAGATATGTTCTACAACACTATTGGAACAATAGTAATTACACTGCTATACTGCCATCTGCTGATGAATAGCAATATTTTATATAGATTAATCTTTTGGAACACTCCGGTAGAATTTAAAAAAAAAAAAAAAAACCAATCATCCTAGAAAAACAATTAAATGTGGTAATAATATCGGTTGCTCATATAATTTAACTCCTTTCCTCATCCAAATATTTTCCAAAGATGAAAATCATAGGCTGAAGCAAGTGCTAAAAAGCAAAAAAACTATCAAAATGAACCAGGGACAGTTTAGAAAGGAAGAAGATGCTAAAATGGGAGAGAATTAGATAGGGAAGAAATCTGATATGATATAAAACAAGTGGTGCCATCCTAATAGGACTAACAGGCAGAAATCTTCCATCCAATTCCAGCCTCAACATTGTTTGCTTTTTATGAAAGAGGTAGACTTGTGTTCTTCATTTCCTACTAAATTCCAGAAATTGGGAGAATAGAAGAAAGAGAAATTGGAAGACTTATCTCTCCTTCCCGTCATTCCCTCCCCTCCCTCCTGTAGAAGAAAGGGGAGAAGAGGGAGCTTTCAACATCAGAATTACCTCCTTCACTTTCTTTTTGATGATCACTGGAAGAGTCAAGGAAGAAAAAATGAAGTGTTTTGCTAGGTTTTGCTTTGTCTTTTTAAAAAATGGATTACAGGAAGTCCTTCACCTAGGACTAAAACCAGTGGTGGGTTTCAAAAAATTTTGGAACCTCTTCTGTAGGTGTGGCCTGCTTTCCGGGTCCACTGGTGGAACCTCTTCTAACTGGTTTGGTAGATTTGATGAACCGGTTCTACCGAATAGGTGCGAACTGGTAGGAACCCACCTCTGACTAAAACTGACCCTGGAGTTATAGTTATGTCATATTGGTCATTAAGCAAATTAAGATAAATCCAGAATGCAAAGGAAAAAAAAGATATAGAAGGTATATCTTCTTCAAAAACCCTACTAAAACTAAGTAAAAATCCATGTGCTGTACATGTAGAAATGGACACTATATAAATACACAAACACACACACACACACAAATACACACGCACGTACAAATGTGCACACATATACATGCAGTGTATGTGTGAAGTATTACCATGTTGTGGTCTATTGCTATTGAGGTAAATCATAAAATCTTTCCAAATGTCATAGAATTGTGGTTCCCATTTCTGATGTTTCATTACTGGACATCCGAGAGGTTATCCATGTAAGAAGCAACCTTAAGCTGAATCCACTGAGCTTCAGTTTTCAGTCCCTTACACTGAAAATTAAAATGGCAGTTATCTTTCAGTCTTCATTATACTGCTATTGCTACCCGTGGAGAAGATTTTCAGGTGAATATCATCTGTCCAGGACCCATAATTATTTTGCATGGAGGGAGAGAGCTAGCTTACTACCAGTTCACTGAGAGCGGGCATTTTGTGCGCATGCAAAATTTTTCCCTGGCCGCACATTACTGCGTATGCACAGTATACTGAATACTGTTCTGCGCATGCGCAGAAACATGCTAGTGATGGGAGAAGAGAGTGGCAAGGGGAGAATAGACCAGGGGACCAGTTCGGGGTGTGGCAGGCCTGGGTCACTGCCGGTTCCAGTGACTAAGGCCGGAATACCACTACCGGTTCAGCCGAATCCACCTCTGGTGACAATGTCATCATGCAAATACCACAGCTTATATATACTTGCGCCAGATATAAGGGCAGGATTTGCAGGATGTAATCATGTGTGCATACAGTTATTTGGACATCAAAGAGTAGTTCAAATCATAAACCCATTCAAACGAAAATTTAAGGCACACACACACACACACACACACTTCCGTTTCTTTCTCAACAATGGAACTTCTCATTTTATGGTGTTTTTACCTAATGCTCCAGATTCTCAGGAGACAAATTAGCTGTCATGTTTCAGATTGTACATGGCATGCCTAATATGAACACAGTCAGGGAAATGTTATTTCCCCAAATTCCTTTAAAAAAAGATCTGGTTTCTTCAATGGAGATAAAGGGTTTCATGAACTGACATTTTATCTTGATTTCCCCCCCCCCTGTTCAAACATTTTGCTCAGTTAAAGGGCACTTCTCAGTAGCAAAGGAAAGGAAAGAGTAATGCTGCAGTAACTAATTTGTGGTTTTACAAATTCATTTACAAAAATGAAAAGAGCTAGTAGTTTGTTGTTTGTTTATTAAGAGACAGATGAATTTCTCTTGCTCTTGTGTGTTTAATCTGGAGAAGTTCTTCATTGCTGCTGTTTTATGTGTACGTGTCCACATATTCAAATGCATGCACAGAGAGTGTGCATGATGCAATTTGCCTTTTTTATACCATCTATGGACACACATACATGATATGAAACTGAAATGGAAATAAGCAAACAAGGCTATCAGCATCCTTTGCCTTCATTCCTGAAATTTAAAAAAAACCAACTGTTTTTTTGTGCGAAAAAAACTTTTTGTACAAATATTGTAAAGAATGCATAAATGAAAGCACTTGAAGAGACTAAAGTAGTACAAAATTTCATGAGTTGCCTTCCTTCCTTCGTTCCTTCTTTCCTTCCTTCCCTCCTTCCTGTAGCCTATTCCCATACATTCCACCATCCCCATTTCCTAATCCACGCTCCCTCCCTCTATCCTTTTCTCAAGTCCTTTCCCCTCCCCTCTTCTCTCCTTTCCTTTTTTTCTCTAATCGTGTTTCTCCTGCATTCCCCTATCCTAATTTCCTATTCCTCCCTTTGTTTCTCCCTCCCTTTCTTCCTTCCTTCTCCCCCCTCCCAACCCCCAATAATCTGGTTTAAAGTTTAACTTCTCCATCTTTTCTAACCATCCCAATATAGCATTAAGAGCCCAGGTGGTGCAGTGGTTAGAGTGCAGTACTGCCGGGTACTTCAGCTGACTGCTAGCTGCAGTTTGGTGGTTCAAATCTCATCGGCTCAAGGTTGACTCAACCTTCCATCCTTCCAAGGTCAGTAAAATGAGGACCCAGATTGATGGGGACTCTGTAAACCACTTAGAGAGAGCTGGAAAGCACTGTGAAGCAGCATATAAGTCTAAGTGCTTATTTCTACTGCTATTTTCCCGCCATAAGACAACAGATTTCAGAAACCGTGGAAAAAAGAGCAGATTCTCCCACCTAAGGTCATTGTCCCAAAGGCCACCTAGATCACAAACCATGAACTAAAATAAAGCTCCAAGCTTAAGTGAAAGTTAATTATCAATAAAATATACTCCTTCTCCTTCAACCCAGTGAAATGCAGTTTACAGTTGTATTGTTATTTACCCATTTACTATTATCATTGCATTTGATCAATCTTGGTTTTGTTTTTAAATTCATTTTATAAATATTGTTTTTATCATTTTTATGATTGTTTGGCTTACAGTTATTAAGCCACCCGGGGTTGTGTAGGCAGTCATATAAATCTTACAAATTGTACATAGACCCTTGAAGGGGCAATTATGCCGCAAAAAGTAATATATAAGCTGATGCTTTATCTACAATTGTAATATTACAGCTAATGTTTTTACTCCACTGCAACCACTGCTGTAACTGAAAAGTATTTACCTATCTGCTTCCAAATAATTTATCTTTAAAATAAGAGGCGGTGGTGGTAAAGATGAGTGTTCAGAATATATAATGGAGGGGGATGAGTTAGGGGTTTTTTTTTCAGGTTAATCTTTCTTGAAAAGGAGCCATCTCAGATTTTGAGTCACATTTCAATTTAAAGACAATTTTTTTAAAAATTGGATTAACAATTATTTATTCCAAATTAAAGGTGCACAGAATTTGAAATTTAACTTTCTCCAGCTTTCAAAAACCAAAGTGGGAAGAAAGCTTATTCCTTATTTTCATTTCAGATGTTGTCTTTTCTAAATGTAATCCTGGCTATACATTTAGTTTTCTGGTGTCATTATTGAAGAACTAGTGAATGGAAGGGATCATTAATTAATTTAATGCCATTAAAGTATAATGAGTTTATAGGAGAAGAGTTATGAACCAGGAACAAGATTGGAATCTTAAACTGGAATTTTTCAAAGAATCTGTAGAAGGAAAACAAACATACCATTGCTTCTATTGAGTATCATTAAATGGAATGTCTTTCTTAGTTAATGGCCATTGCAAATTGCGATGCTAACCACAACCAACATACAGAAAATGTCTCTTGAGTTTTATTTCCTGGTATTTTCAGTTAGGCTGCTGGGCTGCTGGTCTTCAAATAATTACAAAAGAAAAATTCCTCTCTCTCTCTCTCTCTCTCTCTCTCTCTCTCTCTCTCTCTCTCTCTCTCTCTCTCTCTCTCTCCCTCTCTCCCTCCCTCCCTCCCTCCCTCTCTCCCTCTCTCTCTCTCTCTCTCTCTCTCTCTCTCTCTCTCTCTCTCTTAATATTTTTCTGAGAATTAATGAATTTCAGAAGAAAAGCTGTTTAATTATTTAAATGCAACCCAAGGGAGAGAGATGGCAGGCTGTATTTGGTGTTTTCACAAATATAGCAGTACTGCATAGATGTGGATAATAGCGAGGCAGTCAGCTTGGGTTTCCTGATTTCCAATATAACTATTTAATGTACTGTACAGTAGCTCTATTACAAAGCAAAACAGAAATGAAAACTGCCATTTCAAGCCAAAAGGTTATATTTATGACATAGAACAATAAATAAGGAATAATCTATAGCAAACTGAAACAAATAAAGCCTTACCTAACTGCACTCTAATTAACCAAAGGAGGATTGGAATATGTAAGACTTTAAAACAACCAGAAGATCAAAAAAGTAAAAAGCATACTGCTATTCTAGGAAAGGAAAGAGAGAGGCTAACAAAGAAAATGTCTCTTTCTTTTTAAGTGGAGCGAACGTCTCTTAGGCAAAATTAGTCTAAAGGTGTATGGGCTCTCTCAGATATGAACCCCAAAACATTTCATCATGAGGAATTGACTTTATGATCAATGATAAAAGAACATTTCTAATTAAAAAAGAGAAGCAAGAGATGGAGAACTGAGTGAGAAAGCACTGGGCCCAAGTAGCAAGAACAATATATAAAGTTACTACTTTATTGTTCTTCGCCTAGAGACAGAATCTTGCCAAACTAAAGCAACTATCTGCATAACAATGATTGTACTCTGGGAATTGTTGGGGAGGAGCAGTTTTAACCTTCTTTCTGCCCACTGAACTTCCCAAGCTCTGCATTCTCTTTGCCCTCTGGGTTCAGACACATTCCACTACGAAAGGCCTCTTTCATCACATAAACAGAGCAGACCTAAAGAGCATTTTTGCAACAAAGCATTATAATTTTATTTAATTTCAATTGTTTAATTTCTCAGGCTTCAAGGGAAAAATTTAAACCCTTATAGATTTTTTTAAGGGCATGATTTCATTTGTTATAAATGGACTAGAAAGTATAATTGTTTTAATTTTGAATACATCTAGTATTATGTTTACGTAAAAATATTGTAACAACAGTAGGATTCTATTGATAAGTTTTTTTTGTTTCTTAATAGTTCTACTTTTTAAAAAAAAACTGATTATTTTTGCATGTCCATCTAAAACATTTACAAAGTAAAAATTGCAAAATCTTAAGCCTGATTAATCATCATGGATGGAAATGGTCTTTACTAAACTTAATGTCTGTTCTGTTTCAAAATTAATAATGTTTTCCAACATCTTAACATTTAGAGAAGATAGGCTGTAATTCCAGGGTTTTACATTTCCTTGCTGGCCATTTTTCACGTGGAAGAAAAGTAGCTTTGCTTTGATTCCTCTGACAGTGAGATGTGAGACACAAACCATTCTTTGTAACATGTAGAATTGTGCCATTCCCTTTTAGTATTATTAGCTTTTAGCACATTTGGTCTGCAATCCAACAACTTTCTCCATAAACTGTCAATCTGTCTGACAGAATCCAATCGATTGGTAGTCATCTGCAAACATCATGATTATGCTGAAGTACAAGCCAATATAGTTTCGCCATTCTTGCAGAATCTGTCTTAAGATACTTAGGTGTTAAATCCCAAGGCTCAAAATTGATAGACAGTTGAATGTACAGTTCAAGAGAATTTCTACTCATATATGTCTCAGCTATTCCCTAACTAAGCCAAAAAAAAATCAAAAGGAACTTCTTTTGCATATTGATAATGGTAAAAAAATCAAAAGAATTTTTGGAACAGCACCAAATCAAGCTACTGTATGTAACTAATTTTGTTGATACTTCATTAAAAAGAAAACACAGTGTGTTATAACAAGAGAAGGCTGTTACCAAAAAAACAAGAACCTGGTGTTATTTTTTTTTAAAAAAATGTCATCAAGCAATCTGAAGAATTAATGCTAAACACAGAACTAGGAAGTAATAAATTAAAGCATACATATTTTAAGGGTAGGACTATTTTGAACATGACCTAAATTTAATAAATTAGATAACAATCCAGTTGCAAACTGTTATGGTCCAGCAGGCGCTGTTGGAGCTGCCACCAGACTCCGACAGCGAGGGGCCCTATGAGTTGGCTCTGGAGGATGTGGAGGACCCTGGACAGGGTTCCGATTCAGAGCAGGGCGCAAAGAGGCTGGTTGGCCACCAGGAGGCACCTGAACCTTGGACCAGTGGGGAGGAGACAAGGGAGTTGTTCCTGAATGCCTGGCACCAGAGAGCTATTAGGCATAAAGAACAGTTGCGCAGTTACAGGAGGTAATTGCACTCAGCTGGTGGTAATTAGGCTCCTCTCAAGACTATAAAAGGAATGCTTCTGCACATGCCCTTTTGCACGAGTCAACGCATTAACTAATGTTGGAGAACTGTAGTGTTAGATTGGCAGGCTGGATTGCTGCCAAGGCTTGTCTGTGCTGGTTTGCTGCCAAGGTCCTGTCTGTCTGTTAATAAATTCCGTAAAGTATCTTTGGCTCCGTGTGCTTTGGTGTGGGACGAGAGGGGTCAGAACACAAGCAAATGCATTTTAAAGATGACTTATTCATTCTGGGGAGGATATTTTGATATTTTGATATGTTGAAAAAGCAGGAGAAGAAAGGAAGAAGCAGAAAGAGAAGCAGACATTGGCATATCCTTCCTAAAAAGGAAATACAAGTACGAGAAGCCTAGAATTCATGACCCAATATAGAACTCAGAAACAATTATTTTTCAAAAAAAAATAGTACTGATTTAAAATGGGGCAATCAAGTGGCAATGTATCTTTCAACCAGATCATGATGACATACATTGAAACTTTATTCTCTTTTGAAAGAAATGCCCCAAACTCATTTTTCTTCCCCATTCATGTTGAAGGGTTTTTTCATTAAAAACTAAAAGAATTTTGATTTAGCATTACATGTTTTTCCCCCACACTAGTTCTACCAATGGCACAACATGCTTAAAGTCTAGCATGCCTAATTTGATGAAAAGAAGGACTAGGGATGACGTGATAGCAGTGTTGCAATATCTAAGGGGGTGCTACAAAGAAGCGGGAGTCAGCCTACTCCCCAAAGCAACCTGAAGGCAGAACAAGAAGCAATGGATGGAAACGAATCAAGGAGAGAAACAACCTTGAATTAAGGAGAAATTTCCTGACAGTTAGAACAATCAACCAATGGAGTGACTTGCCTCCAGAAGTTGTGAGTGCTCCAATACTGGAGGTTTTTAAGAAGAGATTAGATATCCATTTGTCTGAAATGGTATAGGGTTCCCTGCTTGAGCAAGGAATTGGCTGAAGACATCCAACTCTGTCATTCTGTTCTTTTTAATACATTAACATCTCCAGAAGAAATTTCTCCTGCATCACTGACAGTGATAGGATTTACTCTGAGTGACACTTGAAGCTCAATGTCTATTTAATTGACATCGCAGATCAATGAGTAGTGGAAACCCAAATGACCAATTTAGAATATGTACTATCCAAGCCAATATACAAACTCAGGATTTGTTGGGATAACTGGAAAAATAAATAAAAATAAGCTAAATAAGAGGCAACCTTGTCCTTTTGCCTTCCAAACATGACTGTGCATCCATTTTCTCTGAACATTCCCTGTAACAAAATTCTGCCAGCTGGGCTGACAACCCTGGGCAAGCTTTTGAATTCCTAACATAAAATTAGAGTCCAAATTATCTGATTACAAAGAGTCTGAGAGACAAGTTGTAGGCATCACCCTTTGTTGTTTTTTTTTAAGCAATTAAGGGATTGGATCATATTGTTTCATTTGATTTAGGCTTAATTACTTGCTCCTTCATGTTTAATGGTGTTTTAAAGCAGTGTAGGGTGTTACTAAAATAAGTCTTTCAAAGAAATCTTGACACTAGACACAATCTTCAAATAACTAGGTAGTTTATCACTTTGTTGTTTGTATGTTCACCAAGTGCACTAGAAACACATTCCTTGTGTCCAATCACATTTGGCCCATAAAAAATATTCTAATTCTAAAAATTCTAATTCTAGTCATACTTCAACTGGTTTAGCCACAGCATTCACCGAGGTTAGTAACAGGCAATATGTACATCATCAAGTGATCATGGGCTCGAGAGAAGCCATGTGCCACTCACAATTATGTGCAGACAATTTTTTAAGGCAGCAACGAATGAAGGTAACTCAGTTCAGAGATGAATTTTTTCCTTAAAGTGAAAGCTCCCTAAAATACTGAGGTCCAGCATGATCAAATATTCCCAAAAGCTTCACAGTTTTTTTTTTACAGTTACTGATAACTCTATGAATCCTTTTCTCCCAGTTGAAAAATCTAGATAGGTAGATCAATTATATGGGCGTCTGTGAAAATTCAATTCAAAAATTTAGTTAGAAGAAATTTAATTGAATCCCTTCAGATCATCAAATTGATCTAACAAATCAAATTGTGCCTCTGCATCTATATGATAATTTGTGCGTGTTCCTGCATGCCCAAGCATACCCCTTTCCAAATTGAATCAACTATTCACACTGAATCAATTTTATTTTGTCAAATTGATTTGACTGTTTGAATTAATTAACAAGAACTGAATGGACATGTACGATAGGATTTTAAGTGAATTGCACACCGCAGATAATATTGTTTTAGCCATGTGTTGTATAACACCAAGGATTCATTCTCTTCCATTGTTATTATCAATTAATTTACCGCTGCTCTCTGGAACCTTCATCTGAATATTGCATATGGCTCACTGACTGCTTTTTTGGGCTGAGAGATTATTGCTGAAGGAGATGGTCTTTATACTAAAGTAACAGTTGATGACATGTTTAGAAGACCACAGGCATGTCATTGAAGCTGTGCGTCAGAACTGCCTCCCCATGCTTGCACTTTGTCATTGTTTTGATATCAGTCCGCCATGAATTCTGGGGGCAGCGGGAGAAGAGCACTTGTGGGAGGAGTGAAAGTTAAGGAAGTGAAGGTGCCTGCCCAAGAGGATGTTTCAAGGCTTCTCTGTGATGAAAAGAATTATAGGTAGAAAAGCCAAATCTAAAACATTTCCTTCGAATTTGATTGGAGAGTGGGGGATCAACAATGGGAAGTACCTAAGCGAGGAAATTTTCCCTGGTGTTTTGGCATGCAAACTTCAGTTCTGTCTTTGCACTATTGTATTTCACTTGGCTTCCAGTAACCATACCTTTCTTAACCTGATGATGTTAAGGATTGTTCTTATTTAGAAGCTCAAGCTAAGGTAAGTCTGACACTAGGCATGACTTCTGTGGGAAGTTATCACCCAGCCCTCTCCCAGAAAAATGAAATATCCTAGGAAATATTGAAAAGGCAGAATATTTTTCTGGATATGAAAAGAAAGAAACATGTTTTAAAAGACAGAATAGTTGCATGTAGCTTCCTGCCCATCCCCACTGTTAATGGGCCATTAAGAAGGCCAAGCTAGTCCCCTTTACATAATAAAGACTTCTCCACTGCAGCCCCGGGAGGATGGGAGTAAAGGCATGATAATATTGGCCCTTTACTCAACTGACCACATGGCATCTGAGAACTCAACTAAACCTGGATTCAAAACACAGCCCAGAGAGTTGCCCCTGCATGGCCCTATGGGAGTCTGACAACCAATCAGAATACATTTCTTACACAGGAACAGGAAATAGAGAGGTGGGACTAAACAGGTTATAAAAAGCCTAGCAAGCCCCTCCTTCAGCCCTTCTCTTCTTCTCCACCAACATTGAAGCATGTGATCACCTTTTCTGTTCAGGGCTCAAGCCATGTGGCCCTGTCCACCAATAAACCATTTTTCCAAGCAGCCTCCATGTCTCCAGTGTCTTTTTCCCCATTTGGAACCGAACCCAGAAGGACATTTCTTTCATCACTTCAAAACTATGTAAAGTGATCAAATGAAAGGTTTGGTGTCAGCCAGTATAGCTATATTCTTAAGCTTCAGAGGATTCCTAATGAGAAAGCACTACGGGACATGATTAAAAATCCACTGAGTTCATAAATGGGCAAACCACTGCCCTGGGGCTTGTTATTTCCTCAAATAGCTGGTGAACTCAAATGATTAAAGACCATTTAATGATTACATTAAGGAGACAAATTGCCCAGTTCTGCAACACATTGCATAGGTAAAACACATTGCGTAGGTAAAATAAGTAGATTTTCGGGCGCTCTATGCCATTATCAATAGGACAGAAATGGTGGCTCTAAGTAACCTGCCTCTGAGTTTAAATATTATGATTACACAGTTCTGGATGATAGAAGATTTAAAATTCTATAAGAAGAAGAAAGCAACAAGATGCTTAAAAATGACTTCAATGTTCTCAGTGCCAAAGCTACAAATATTTACAATCTCTGTGTCTGTTTGTGTAGATAGAAAGAAATACCCAAATTACTCACCAGATGTATACAAATACAGAAATTGTGGAATTAATTCCAAAAGATGGTGAAGTCCAAATTATGTACTGCATCCAATAAATCAGGAAAGCAAAAAGCAATATTGTTTCAATTATGAACAGATAAATTGTCTTTTGTTTCTTGTTTCTGGAAAATAGAATATATCGGAAACACTTAGGCATCTCAGATCTTTTATACTTAGTTTCTATTTCTAAATATATTTTACTGTCTGAGTTTTGCTAATATCCCCCACCTACCTTAGATAGGGAGAAAGTTGACTAATAGATCAATCAACATACTACTTACTACTACTGTAGTAAAGTATTACTATAACACTTCTTTCCAATATTATTATAATACTTCCTAATACTTCTGATTCAAGTATCAGAAATGAAGCCAAAAGCTTCACTATTTGCCCCAATTCTGTATCTGCCATCCTAAAGTCAAGAAATTCAATATAAGAGAGAACATCCCGTGTATATGTCAAGGCCTAAAACATTCTTTTAATTTTGTTGGTAATAACAGATCTTGTGGTAAGATGGGTGGCCAATAAATTTTATACGTAAATAAATAATTTGCTTTTAATGATAAAATGTCCCTTCTTTGCTCTGCTCTTCCTCAGTTGCAGTAATCATCAAAATATGCCTTTTCTTTTCCTTCCTTCCTTCTTTTCTTTCTTTCTTTCTTTCTTTCTTTCTTTCTTTCTTTCTTTCTTTCTTTCTTGAAGCAACATTAATCTCTGTGACTGAGGAATGAAAGAGGTAAAGAAGCTAACACAATTATATACACCCCTTAAAAGAGAAGCGAAAAGTACTATTAAGGTCATTTTACTAAGATCTTGAACATTTTAAATTCAAAATATGGGTTATATTTTAATCAAATGAGCCCTATATCTGCCCTCTCAGAGTTATTTGCTTTCTGGTTATGCCATGGGGGCAATTAGAGCTGCCCTGGGGCCCTGTAATACAATAACGATGCAAAAATCATTTTGCATTATTCATGTTAATTGTGCTGAACCAGGCAGCAAAATATATTTGCCACTGAACTAACTGGACTGACAGAGGTGTTTAAAATTGATTGTTCCATATTTCTTTCTTTCTTTTTTAAGATTAGACCTTGAAGCCAGAACACTATCAAAAATGCAAAGGGTAGGGGAAACGAGATGTGTTTCCATCCAATCCGAAGTCCATTTTATCATTTTGGCTGGGTGAGGTTAATGCGGTCAACAAATGCATTCATTTGTCTGTCCATAATAAAGTCAAAGAAAGATGATGCACATGGTCATCCCATGCCTAATGGCCTGTTATTTGAGGAAGGAAATGTCAAGCAAATAATTTTCCATTCTTTAAGGCAGCCCACATTAAGCATATGTTCCTGGAACTCAACTTGAAGATGAAGATGAATTATTTTTATTGATATAATTCTAGACTTTCCTTGAAGCAAATGATAGTTGCTTTCTAATAAGAAGTCATTGTTATTTCAGGATGTTAAGGCACAGCCACTCTTCACTTGCCTTATTGCTTTTAAATTGCCAATTGGGCAACATTAAGAGCTAATGGTCCTCTTAAGTTGCCAGCTGGGCCTACGATTTCGCAGGCAAAACACATTGTACAGTGGAAATGAGTTCTTTCATGAAAAGCAAGGGAAAAGAATGATACCCAAACATTTGAGGCACTTGATTACAAGGAGAAGGAAAGCAGTTCTAAACCTCTGTGTTCTCACAAAAACAACAGTAATGGAGAGCTGGATTGATTTATTTGTGGCATAGCTGCATGTAGTGGAAACCACTTTAAAACACTGTGGATTTTTTTTCTCCTTGAGAGATTCTGAGTTCATTTCCTCACTAAAGGAAATTCTTGCCTTAACCATCTTCCTGAGTCCTGTTTCATTTCCTGCAATGGGCATGGCAACATGATGGCTCTGCAGCTCTCCCATCAATAGACCAAAGAGAATGAGCAGAATAATTAGTTTCTTCTTTCTTTTCAGTCCTAGAAGAATTGGCCCATAAAGCAAGAGGTAACTTGTTTTTTTCCCCAGCCAACACTTTCCTTCCACTATCTTATAGCTCTTTTACGTGGAGCTCTTTTTGCATGGAGACTCTAGAAAGCGTGCAGAGAAGAGCAACGAAGATGATGAGGGGACTGGAGACTAAAACATATGAAGAATGGTTGCAGGAACTGGGTATGTCTAGTTTAATGAAAAGAAGGACTAGGGGAGACATGATAGCAATCTTCCAATATCTCAGGGGGTGCCACAAAGAAGAGGGAGTCAAACTATTCTCCAAAACACCTGAGGGCAGAACAAGAAGCAATGGGTGGAAACTAATCAAGGAGAGAAGCAACTTAGAACTGAGGAGAAATTTCCTGACAGTTAGAACAATTAATCAATGGAACAGCTTGCCTCCAGAAGTTGTGAATGCCCCAACACTGGAAGTCTTTAAGAAGATGTTGGATAGCCATTTGTCTGAAACGGTATAGGGTTTCCTGCCTAGGCAGGGGGTTAGACTAGAAGACCTCCAAGGTCCCTTCCAACTCTGCTATTGTATTATTATTGTATTGAGTTGAGGTAAGACTATATTACAGATACTAATGGATCTGTAGTTCAAAGTAGGACAAAGATCTTTGCTCTTTCAAGCAAATAGTTACAGTGAAATAGCTAACATTTGAGGTTTGGAGAGATGTGAGACCTATTCTGGGTAAAGTTTTGAAAATCAGAGGTTAATTTGATTTCAGCTCCCCATCAAAGCAGATTCTGATTTCTATTTTTTTAATCACATAAAAGGATTTTTAATCATTTTTTCAATCAACTAAAAAAGAATAAGGATTCAATCATGTAAAAAACTTTAAAAAACCACAATAATTTAATAAAAATAAATAAAAACTGAGCACTATTGAACAATTTATAAATCATCTATTTTAGCCCTGCTATGCCATTCCCTATGCTATAGGTTTTATAATTAATTTCCCACAGGTATCAGCAGCATAATAATTACTCCAAAGTCTGACTGCATCTTTTCCTGGGCTAATAACACAGGCTAGATGGCCCCATATCTTATATGGACTCAAGACATATATGACTTGGAATTGTACTCAAAAGCATATAAATAATCAGCACCTGGTTTCAAAAATTGTTCGAACCTACTCTGTGGATGTGGCCTTCTTTGTGGGAGTGGCTTGCCACCCATGTGACCGGATATGAAGATGCCGACGACACTTGTCAGAACCACCTTAAATTACCTCACACACAGCACTGGCATGCATAAAAATATGATGTAAACTTCTTTTTTAAAAGGCATCTTTGGTTTGCATTAAAACAACTTCAACACACGCAATGTTCTGATTGCACCACAAACGCAGTAGTCATCCTTACCTTTCACAGAGGCACTGAGTTTTATAAATATGAGCATGATAGTGTAGAATAATCATATCCAAGGACCAGTGGTGGGTTTCAAAAAATTTTGGAACCTCTTCTGTAGGTGTGGCCTGCTTTCCGGGTCCACTGGTGGAACCTCTTCTAACCGGATCGGTAGATTTGACGAACCGGTTCTACTGAATAGGTGCGAACTGGTAGGAACCCACCTCTGCACTGGTGCCAAACCACTGAAGTGACTCACATCCACCAACAAGTGAGGCCATAGGTTCTACACCCTGTGAGGTTTCCCGTTAGCTTCAAGTCTCAACCACAGAACCATCATCATTATCATAGTTGGAAGAGACCGTAGACGTGTCCAACCTCTTTTGTATTTAAGTAGACACATAATTTTGAGGCTGTGGTTAAATGCTTTGTACACCCTGAGGGAGGTCCAGATTTAATAGAACTAATGCAATGAGTCCAGTAGCAACAGATTCCATATCTCCAGGATTGGTAAATGAATAAAAGCTAATTTCCATTCCATCTTTTTCAATGTCTGTTCTCTCCTTTGGAATGTTTCCCCTTGAATTTGGGGAGACACTGAAGGACAGTTGATTGTCAGCCCCAACTGGACCTCTAACTTCCATTTATGCCATTTAAAATCTCCCTCTAACTCTTTTCTATTAATGCTAAGTAATAATGGATAGACTGGGCTCAACTGTAAATCAGTCTCCAGCTGCTGATGGGATTATAAACTTCAAGCAGGCATGTGCAATATTATTAGTATCCAGAGAGACTGATTTATCAGTTAACTGGCAAAAACATCTATCTTGGCTCATTATGCTTTCTATAAATCTCTTCTGTTAAGCTTATCTGCATATTAGTTTCTCCCAAAGGTATTGTTCATTCTTTTCATGATTCGTTCTCTTGATTATGGAGAGATAACTGCAGTCTTATTGCTGAGTCCATTTCTGAAAATCTGCTTTAAAAACATTGAAATGCTTTTTGGAGGATAGGATAATTAGAGAATTTTAGTAAACCTAATCCCCCTTTTTCCCCATTAATCTGTCCCCAAACAACAATTTAGACTGAAATTGTGGCTCCATAAATCAGTTGTGTCCATTTATTTCACTGACTAAAACAAAAAATTGTCCAATGTTGGACAACATATTTTGAAATGTGAAACAGCCTTAAAATTGCCCATCAAAAGTATTCCGGTTTAGTGAAGAAGAGTGCAACTTTTTAATAAGAACTTTTATGCATATTTAAAGTACAAACATGATAGACACTTCAATAGTTTTAGGCTTTTTAACTTTAGAAACAATTGCTATCAAACGAAGCTCCACTCAAGAGTGGGGTTATTCATAAATGCCTCTTGGTAGTCAGTTTAAACCATTTGTTTAAGCCATTTATTAGGTGGTGGCACAATGGTTAGAATACAGTATTGCAGGCTGACTCTGCCCACAGTCAGGAGTTTGATCTTGACTGGCTAGAGGTTGACTCAGCCTTCTATCCTTCCAAAATTGATAAAATGAGGATCCAGATTGTTAGTGGCAATATGCTATCATTATAAACCACCCAGAGAGTGGAACTAGCATGGAAAAGTACCATTTCTGACCATCTGGATTAATGGTATTAAAGTGGTTTGCAACATATTTGTAGTATTTTTCTCAGCTAGAACCAAATGTTCATCTCCACTTTCATAAATCTGGTAAATTTGAATCTGGATTATGCTAGTTCAGTCTTAACTAGCAAGCTAAGTTGTCAAAGACATGGAAGCTGTGCCATTTGCTCTCCATATTGATGCACAAGAATTCCCTGAATGCTGACTTGTGGGTTATTCTCTGTTCATAAACTGGGGAGGCCATGCTATGGCCCCTGCGCACTTCATGTGGAACCTTCACAGCATTTAAAGACAAGGCCAAGTTTTTAATGCAAAAGTAGGGAAGATGTGAACTTCTAGTTGTTGTTAAAATATTCCGCCAGAATGTATTTGAGCAATTTTTGAAAAACTATTGGTTCCCCATTACTTCTTTAGTGGAATCTAATCCAGCACCATTTATTCCATTTATTTACACATTAAACTGATCTTTTCAGTTTCAACATTCTTCCCAGATAACCTCTGTCTGCTGCATTGATATTTCCATTAAACATTGTCTTAACATCAACTAATGTAGCGGTTGTGTTTTCTGTTGCTAGCACTTTCCTCATCCACTATCAGTGGCTTCCTGTTGAGTGATCTCAGTCATTAGTTCAAATCTAAATGGGCATATAACATTTCAATTAAAATGAAAGCTTTTTCTGTCTTAGGGCACTAGATACTTGATAGAATTTGCTGATAATAGATGATAGATAGATAGATAGATAGATAGATAGATAGATAGATAGATAGATGGATGGATGGATGGATGGATGGATGGATGGATGGATGGATGGATGGATGGAAGGCAGGCAGGCAGATGATAGAGGGAATGGAGGGCACTAGACACTTGATAGAATTTGCTGATAATAGATGAGAGACAGACAGACAGACAGACAGATATAGGGGACAGACAGACATATAATAGAGGGAGGGAGGAGGGAGAGAGATGATAGGGAATAGATGTGTGTGTGTGTGTGTGTGTGTTTGTGTGTGTGAGAGGGGGGGGAGAGGGAGAGAGGGAGAGAACACCAAGGAAGTTCTCATCTTGCACAATCTGAACTTACAGCTTATTTTAGGTGTGCAGGTATTCAACTGTCAGTGATTGGGAAGCCCTCATAAATCTGAATAAACTCAGAAAAAAATGGATTTTGAAAGCAAACATCTCTCTTGTCAGCCCGGTGTTCTCCAGGAACAGCCAGGAGAGCATTTAGCTGGAAAATTTATCTTCAGAAAGTGAGCAATAGATGCATTCATCGAAGAAACAGCCCAAGAGATTCTGCTGAGGGCTCCAATATAAGCAAAGCGGAGTGAGGAAAAAAAAGAGAGAAAGAGGGAAAGAAAAAGCTCACCTAGAAGATTGCATTAAACTATCAAGCTCATCAGTAACAAAGAACCCTTCCTTTTGTTCTCTCCTACTGAAAGAGCAATCCATATTTTTTTGTTCAATAAATGTGCATTTCCATCCTTCTTATCTATAAATTGCCATCCTTAGGGCTCATATGGTCTCATTCTCCAGAAGTTGAAGACTATGACTATCAAAGACATGTGATTTCTGGTAAGGGCTAATACGGTGCCTCAATCTATCCTCCCTTCTCCCAAAAGATTTCTTTCCCAGGAAAAGAAGTTTCTGTTTTTCAACTTAATTCACCTGTCTATGCATTTGGACTAAGTTCTGAGTGGTCTTTAAGGGGAGCCCTATCTAGAGCAAATTACAATAGTTAATCTATGAAATGAATAAAGCATGCTGGCTTTCAGTTCAAAAAACATTCTGCAATATTCTACAATTAAAGCAATATAAACATTTTAAAACAATAAAAACAATAAAGCCATCCACAATAAATATACACAGCAGCCAAGATGCTTGGCCCCTTAACAATAAAGCCAGGAAAGGTGGACCTTTACATATTCAACACAGGATCATAGCCAAGTTTTTAGGACCTTAGAAAAACCCAAAGGTGCTTTTTCAAAAGACAGTTGGATTTTCTTGTTTTTTCTTGAAGATGTTTCAATTCTCCAACCTTGCCACTTCTCCAAGAAGCTTCTCCAAGAAGCATCACTGCAGTTTTCTCCAAGAAGTTTCTCCAATCTTTCCACCATCCAGTAACAACTGAAGGAGCTTCTTGGATGAGAAGCAAAACATCTTCAAGTAAAAAAACAAGAAAAAAGCACCTTTGGAACTTTTGAAAAAGCACTTTTGGGACTAATGCTCTGGATGACTGAAGAATCTCCATAGACTTTATGAAAAACTAACTGTTCTGCCCCAGCCTTAGCAGAAGCAAGAAACAGACTCCTTGACACGAAAAGCCCCTCTTTATTTAGCTCTTGTGAATTAATTGTATTCACCGGTTGAAAAGTCCAGGCAATCGTCTGTCAAGGAGTTAACCGCAGTAACAGACTTTATCAGTTCCTTGCAATAATTGCAGGGCCATGAGCTCCCAGCTGAAAGGCTGCAAATTAAGTTCTGGCAAGCAGACTTTGTGGCACGAAACACAATGAGCAAAACCTTCAGAAATACAAACTGTTGTCTCCTATGACAGCCACTCTCCTTTCCTTCTATTTATTCCCCAGCCAGGGAGCAGCCATTCAGTATCCATGTGTGCTTTGCTTCCTGAGTCGATGCTTTGTCCTCTGTTGTTCACCTCTCCTAACTGCTCTGTGCATACATGCATCCGGAACAGACTCCAGCTATTCTTCCTCCTCACTCATATCAGCCTCCAAAGGCAGCTGCCTCTCCGGTGGCTGGGAAATGACAGACGGCCCTGGTTCTATCTTTGCATCCGATGCAGAGCATCCCTCAGAGCCTTCCCCAGACTCCAGAACTGGCCCGAGTTTCTCCCCAACCTCCTCCTCATGTGAGTCTGCTGCCAGCTCTGCTGGCAGCTGCCGGGCCCTAACACTAACAGCGTTGGAGCCATTCTAATCTCCAAAGGGAGAAGATTCCACTGAATAGGGCCTACTGAAGAAAAGGACTGTCTTCTAATCCCCACCTACCAACATTCTTTGGCTGACAGGATCTGCAGCATGCCCAGTCTGCTAGATGTAATTGGAGGCCTCTTGGACAAAATTGTCCCTCAATAACCTGGTCCCAAATCATAAAGGTGACCATTGCATCCAGTGTGTTGAAGTTGTTTTAAGAAGCAATGTTCTGATTGCACCACAAATGCAGTAGTCATCCTTACCTTTCACAGAGGCACTGAGATTTATAAATATGAGCATGATAGTCAGTGGTGGGTTTCAAAAATTTTTGGAACCTCTTCTGTAGGTGTGGCCTGCTTTTTGGGTCCACTGGTGGAACCTCTTCTAACCAGTTCAGTAGATTTGACGAACCGGTTCTACCAAATAGGTGCGAACTGGTAGGAACCCACCTCTGATTGCATCTGGAAACAAATGGTCAGAATCTTTGTTCACATCACTAAGATATCATCATTTGGGCATCACTGCAAGTTTTTTGAAAACACCACTGAAGTCATTTTTACATTTCCCTAATTCATTATTGAAAATAAGGATTATTTAAATAGAAGCACTTGAAACCACCTAAGTCTCCATTAAAATCTCATTTTATCTTGCTATTTTTGCCATGCAATTAGATAAAACGTTTACTCTGATTTTATTATCTGGGTGAAAAATTCAATATTGCACAATATAAATTAGCATCCCATCATCATAATAAAGACCCATGTTAAGGCCTTGCGAAGGTTTGGCTTCACAGCCACTCCATTGGCTGTAAAACAATGCTTTTCCACTCTGCAATTCTGTGGCATCTTGTTAAGAGGAATCTGGCAATAATGCAGTGTCACCACTGGACACGATATCTGTTTTCTTCCTCTAATAGGCTCTGAACAGGTTAGCAGAGCCCGTTGTGGGAGCCATTCAGCAGTGCCAGTCAATTCAATAGGTTCACATTAGGCTTCTTCTGAAATCAATAAACTCAAGTGAACTGGCACAAAATCCCCCCCTTTTTCCCCCATGACTTTTCAACACAACCTTTGCCAAAGCCTATTCGGAGTAAGCTCATTAAAACTGATTAACATTTAATTAGTATCAACAGACATTTAAGATTGTCAATCACCTTCATTAGGATGCTGAACTGTTACTGGTCCCTCTTCTTCCTAAGCTTACATTGTGAAGGTTGCTGTTAATTAAAAATCTATTTTGGTTTCCATGATCCCAGGAAGTATTAATTTGTATCTTGAAGAATAACTATTGCTGGCTAGCTCAATTAACAGGCAGGCTTTCTAAATGGATTATGTAACTTCTCCAAAACATACAAACTTGTATGTCTTTCCTCATGGGAAAATATTAGCCAAAAAAGCTACATTATTTCCTCTGCAGACAAAAGAAACTTTGGAAACAATTGGTTTAGGAGACTCTAATGGATTAAAAAGTTAGCTCCTTCTTCCCTTGGATAGCATCACTCTTATTTGAGTAAATGTAATAGCTACTATTCATTTTTTGAATATTAAAAGGGGTCACAAGTTGGAATCACAAAATAACTACATCATTTTAAACATTTTAAATTATTCCAGTTCAACATTGGAAATTATTCCTTGTCTATCGGTAAGAGTTGTGCCTAGGTTACAATTAAAATATAAATATTAACGCAATACAATACAACACAACACAACACAACACAATATTTAATTAAAAGGTCTTCAAGCTAAGCTTGACTTTTATTTGAGAAATCTCTTGAAGTTTTCTCCTAGAATGCAGATTGATTTTCCATGTGTTTTAGAGACCTGATATTCCCTGGCAGTGCCCAAACTAATTACTAATATGGGGCAACCATGCTTAATATTTTGAGTTCAAATATGTGTCAGGCCTGCAATCATATTCCTTTTAGGATCTTTGGCCTGCCACACTCTCTATTATTTTACTATGCTGTTTCATTAGTGGGGTAATTGGGAGAGGGAATAGTAGAATGTGTTGTTGTCAAAATAAAACATTCCTTTCTGGAAGCCCAAGGTCATTCTTTGTCTACGCACCTCTGCACCTGACCGGAACTAGATGGGTGGAAATGCCAGTGTGGCAGTGGAAGATTGGACCATGTGATGGACTTGTGGGTGTGGAGCAAGATCATGAACTTTCAACTGGGTGGGGAATCCCAGGAAGCTTTCAGATTCAGGTTTCCACAGAACATGTCTCTCTTAATAAATTGGAAGTTTGAGGAAAGTTCTGCCTTGGACTCTGATTTAATTTTGGATAATATTTGGAACGCTGATAATATGTTCAGCTAGATAGCTACTGAGGATGTCTGCATAGGCAGACATATCATGTTTCCTTGATTTAGTGTTTCACAGAATAATTGCCCTAATCAAGGCCTAGTTTGCTTTTTGTTTCTTTGTTTGCTTCCTCTATCCTCACTTTTCTTCTTTTGGAAATTAAGGCAGCAGGCAGAAATTGTAGTATGCTTTAAATAAACAAGGAATTTAGGAATATCTCATCCATAACTTTCTTCATACAAGACCACCAGGGCAAGCAGAAAGTAGAACATCCTAACTGACAACTATTTAGCTTACGTTGAAAGAACGCCAAGAAAAAAGAATCCATCATGCAGGACATATCTGCCTGCCATTTCATTTTGTTACAACCTTGATGTGTAAGAAGGAAGGAACCAGAGAGTCTGCTTCACTTCTATGTTTACATTTCTGTTCTTCTGTCCTCTACTTCTATGAGCCAGGAAATGCTCCAAAGATTTATGTGTCACAGGGCAAAGTAATGATACATTTTCCATCTCAGAGGTTCATTTGCAGTTTTTAAAGGGATCAAATCACACTCACATTCACCTAACACTGCTTACTTAACTATTTCTTATTTTCTGTATGATGTTGAGATGATGGTTTTCATGATCTATTGCTCAATTCTGGCCTCTGTTTACAACAATTTTCTTGTTTAAAACGCTGGTGGGTTTGTGCCTGTATTGTTCTTTCACCTTGACAGTCAGCATGGCTTTTATTTTCTTCCAATTTACTGAACACTGACAATTTTGCGGGGGGGGGGGGGGACCTGCTCAAATATCTCTGGCAGAAAGGGAGATTTTTACATGACATAGGCTGGGAGACGATAGAAACTTTTCAGGCTTACTATCATCAGGACTATGAGTTGACTCTATTCTTCCACCACTACTTTGATAAAATTAGAGATGAAACTTTTGATTCAAAACATTCGTTTGTTTTTTTCCAGTCATAGATTCTGAAAAGGTAATTTTCTCTGCTATATGTGTTTAAGGATGAAACAACCATTCTGGAACGTTCATGTACAGACAATACAGTGGTGGATTTCAAAAATTGTTCGAACCTACTCTGTGGGTGTGGCCTCCTTTGTGGGAGTGGTTTGCCACCCATGTGACCGGATATGAAGATGCCGATGACACTTGTCAGAACCACCTTAAATTACCTCACACACAGCACTGGCATGCATAAGAATATGATGTAAACTTGTTTTTTTAAAAGCATCTTTGGTTTGCATTAAAACAACTTCAACACACGCAATGTCCTGATTGCACCACAAACGCAGTAGTCATCCTTACCTTTCACAGAGGCACTGAGTTTTATAAATATGAGCTTGATAGTTAGAATAATCATATCCAAGGACCAGTGGTGGGTTTCAAAAATTTTTGGAACCTCTTCTGTAGGTGTGGCCTGCTTTCCGGGTCCACTGGTGGAACCTCTTCTAACCGGTTCGGTAGATTTGATGAACTGGTTCTACCGAATAGGTGCGAACTGGTAGGAACCCACCTCTGAGACAATAGACATTCTTCTTTTATGCACTTCACAAGCCAAAATCCATTGGGACAAAAGATTACTCTGAACACATTCAGTACACATCTGAGAGGCAAGTTGGCTTGTGTGGCCAAGTCTAAGCACTGGAGCTTTGCACACCCAAAGAGAAACTTGTTAACATTTAGTTAAGTACAAATCCCTCCCTAGCATTCATAGTGATTCAGTCTGTAGAATATTTTCCCCACTTCATGGGATGCATAACAAAGAATGGAATTAACTGAAGGGGTACAAAATCCAGTTTACAAAAAGACAGCAAATGAACCCTGCCTTCTTAAATATGTATCTTCAAAAGATGCCACAAAAGAGTGCAGTGGTAGTGCAGTGGTTACAATGCAGTACTGCAGGCTCACTGCTCACTGCCAGGAGTTCGATTCTCAGTCTTCCATACTTCCGAAGTCAGTAAAATAAGAATTTGGGGGACAATATGCTGACTCTGGAAACTGCTTAGAAGAGATGTAAAGCACTATGAAGCTGTATATAAGTCATAAGTATTGTTATTTATAGAATCCACAAAATGTGAGGATTGTCTCCACATAGATGATAATACTCTTTCTTCTCCTGCAGGAAAAGCATTAGCTTTTCCTGCCATGCCTAGATAAGCCTAGTTGGGACTTATCCTGCATGTCAGCAACAACTCAGCCTAGTAGATTGGGATAAAAAAAATGTCCAAAGGAAACAAGGGTCAGATTAAGGTTCCTGAATAGCTGCTGTTAGTTGATTGATTATGGGACATCAATTTTGACTTCAAGCGACTACATAGATACTGTAGATTTTCTCTAGGAGGGTAGCTGCTGGATTGTTCAAGCTACTACTATAACTTAGAGTACTGAGAATTCTGGTAGAGGAATTTGTGCAGATGTTTTTATATTTCTAGGTAGATGCTAACACAGGGCTTTTGGGGCCATTTGGCTCCTTTTTTAATGTCTCTCAAAAATGAATGCTATGGTGGTCTTATGAATAAAATCATAAAATCATATCAGAAGGCAAATAAAGCATTGAGTTGCAGACAGGCATCATTTTTATTTTCTAAGAATATTGGGATCCAAGTGGAACAGAGAAGCATGCTTTTATAAAATAATGTGTTTGTGTGTTTGTATGTCTATATGTACTGTATATATGCATACACATATATACATACACACACACACATTCATATCTCTTAATTCAGGATAGAGTTGGGGCAACTGGATGGAGTTTACTGGATGGATGCCCTTCCTGACACCTATGCAAAGTTCACAGTAGATATTTTTTTCTTTGCATCCTAAGAGAAATATATGCCACTACCTAAGATTGAACTTTCAACCTTTACTGAGTGGGAGGGGAACATTTTTACCACTAAGCTATCATGCTGCTTTTTTTATTTACACACACACACACACACACACACACACACACACAAGTCTTATGTTAAGTAGTTTACACAAATTAGATCAAATCAGTTTATTACAACCAAAAAGACATATACTGATACTTGTTTCCTACACAAAAGAAGATGAGTGAAGATCCAAAGGAAACTCTGTTGATGTCCACCTGTACATTTCCAAATACTCTTTGGATCTTCCAATCTAAAGGTAAGGAAAGAAAACCTGTATGATAGTTCCCGGTACATTTTAGCAATGCTGATATTGTACGAACTATTGCATATTTTACCTTCCTGTGATTTCATTCTCTGGCTATGTCTATTTAATATATTATTTCTACACATTTTTACTTAGACCTTTGTTGAATAGCAGAAAAGGCTTTTGAATGATTTGTTCCTGCAGATTCAAACGTCAAATGAGTAATACTGCATGAAGCTCCCTTGACAAAGTTAGGAAATTTTACCATTGATTGTCAGAAACAAGAAAGAAAGGGGTACCATCAGTAGCTCTATTTCCTGCCCACTGGGATTTTGTCCTGAATTAACCTCTGTAAAGACCTCGGTTGAATTACTTTGGAAAAATTCTCCCTTTTCGCAGAAGAAAAAACAGACATAAAGAGATATATTAGAGCAAGTGAAGTTAGAACCAAAAGCAAATGAAATGTTTCATCTGGAGTAATATGGATGACCCATTGCTTAGCCAGTGAAGGTCTCATTGCTCTAGAGTTATGGCAGAGTATAGTGAATTCATTTCAACTTTCACTATACTAGCAACTGCAGGTGTGCAATTAACAAGAGGAATTACTGTTGTGAATAGCTGGGCAGCGTTTACAGTCTCCCTAAATGTCAATCAATGTCTGAGTTTGAATCCATAACCACTCTTGGATATGGAGGTATGGCAACAGGAGATCCTTTCAATCTCTTCCCTTCTAGATAAGAAAAGGTTTCGTTCTGTTGAGACAAAAGGATAAATTGAACTAATAAGAAGTATGAAGTTGAGATTGCTGAACTGGAGTATCAAAGGAGCACATCATTTCCCTAGGCATTTTTTTTCCTTTTTATGGCCATGTAATCCCTTGCTTCAGAGTGGAGTCAGGGCAACTGAATGGAGCTCAGCATTTACTGGCCAAATGCCCTTTCTGGCATCTATGTGGAGTTCACAGCAAATATTTTCTCTTTGAACCCTGATAGAGAAATATTTGTCGCTGCCTAGTATTGAACACACAACCTTCTGAGTGGGAGGTGAGCATCTTTACCTCTAGGCCGCCATGCTGCTCTCCCCAGCCATTACTATAAATATTAGAATTATCCCAACAAGTTACTATAGGTCTAGGCAAAAGAAGCAGAAATCTTTTCTTTATGATTCAGGTTGTTTCTATAAAAAATATGTAAATATTTTAGCTACGAATCTGTGTTGGACATTGGATTTTATTTCACTTTATTCCGTGTTAAATAAGCACTCAAATTAATAAATTGGAACTTTGAGCAAATACTTTGCCTTGGATTCTGATTTAATTTTGGATGCTATTTGCAGCCAAACCCTGACACTCTTATCTCTTGGGTTTTCATATTCGTAGAACTTGGGAATTTTCAGTTATTGTTTATTTTGGACTGTGTTCACAGATACAGCTTTACAGACATCAAGTCAATGTTTTCCTTGATAAAATTGGAGTACATTTTTTAAGATCCATAGCAATTAAATAATTCGTACTAAACCATCACCATCTTGTGGTCTGACTCTAAACTGCATCTTGTTCTGGAGCATTTCTCCTCTTTTTAATTCATCTGGAAACATCTGTCTTATTGAGGAAGCTCTGCCATTTTCCTCTTCAACAGGGAATGGCTGCATATAAATGTTTAAGTTCAAAAGAAGTTTTAAATCTGATTTGATTTCCTTTTTTAAAAAGTTTAATTTTCTTTATCTCTTGTGAGAACGTCTCTATCTTTCCAAAAGTGGTTTGGAGAGGAAGGGGAGGGAGAAAAAGAGTTTCATCTTTTAACACATAGCTTGACGCTGCTCAGCCAGGAGGTGACTTAGTGAAAATCATTTCATCTTCCCCCTGTCAAGAACCAGGGAAGTTCAAATGTGTATAAAGAATAAGGAATCTGAACGATTAACTGTCAAGGGAAATTAGTGGGACTTAAGAATAGAAAGGAATTCAAGGTGGGCTGGGCTTAGATCACTTGTGGGCACAAAGGGTCTCATGGCTGATCTCCTACACACCCATTTTTCTTTCTTATTTGTCAAAAGGGCTGTTGTTAGGTAAGCTCCCCGTTTGGAGAGTGAGTGCATTCCGAGAAGCGCTGTGAGAGTTGTGTTGGAGAACACACAAACCAGCATACAGAGACACTGCAGTTTAAATAGGCTTTTACTTTTGTGGAAATAGAGGTATCAGAGTCCATCAAACAGTCCAAGTCATACACGGATAAGACAGTCAACAGTCAGTCATCAATGTCTTTCAGTTAAGGGATAATCCAAATAACATAGTCCATAATCATACAAACAGTCTGGTACTCAAAGTTTGCTAGCAGTTGCAAAACTTACAATAGCTCACGACACTTTCTAACAGCCAGCTTCCAAAACACTCAGATCAGATCAGCCCAGCATCTAACAAACAGAGAGTTAACAGTCATTCTGGCTCCCTCTTATGGCCGATTGAGGAAAACAGCAACCAATCACATTTTACAGTATGATTTAAAGAAACAGGTATAGCATTGTTACATGGTTTATATATTGCCAACCCAACCGTTAGATTATATTCCTAACAGCTGTGCAGATTGAACATAGAGAGAAATGAGATGCTTTCCAGTACATAAGTGGTGGCAGAAGCAACTCCAAAGCCGTTACATCAAGAAAAGACAGTAGAAGGTAGAATCTTAATTACAGAATAGCAGCACAGACTTATTCATGTATAAGTCAGACTTTGTTTTCACTGTGGCTTATCAGCTACATCAGCTTAGCAAGCATTTCTTTTTAAAGCATCGTTCAAGCTGGGTTCACCCAGCACCTTATGTAAAATCTATTATATCTTAGAGCAAAGGTGGATAGCTTAGCCTTTTTAGAGAGATTAGTGAGTAGAACCAGGAACTTGGGAACCAGAATGGGGGAGATTGATTTGAACTGCAATGTCAACTGTGATTTCATTTGTAGTGTTCATCTCCCGGGTCTTGAAGAACATCAGTTCATAATTCATCACTGAGAACTGGATGAGAGAAAGCATAAATCTCCACTGGCAACTGTTGATGCTTCTTCGTACTTGATACTGATTGTCAATCCAGCTGAGAACGGTCTTTATGGGAGGTGCTTTTGGGAGGAGGTGCTTGCATTCTCCTCCAACCCCACTTCAACTGAGCTACCATCATACTCCAAGTGAACCTTGGGAACAGAGGTGGGTTCCTACCAGTTCGCACCTATTCGGTAGAACCGGTTCGTCAAATCTACCGAACCGGTTAGAAGAGGTTCCACCAGTGGACCCGGAAAGCAGGCCACACCTACAGAAGAGGTTCCAAATTTTTTTGAAACCCACCACTGATCCTTGGATATGATTATTCTACACTATCATGCTCATATTTATAAAACTCAGTGCCTCTGTGAAAGGTAAGGATGACTACTGCGTTTGTGGTGCAATCAGAACATTGTGTGTGTTGAAGTTGTTTTAACGCAAACCAAAGATGCCTTTTAAAAAACAAGTTTACATCATATTCTTATGCATGCCAGTGCTGTGTGTGAGGTAATTGAAGGTGGTTCTGACAAGTGTCGTTGGCATCTTCATATCCGGTCACATGGGCAGCAAGCCACTCCCATCCGGTCAGATGGGTGGCAAGCCACTCCCACAGAGGAGGCCACACCCACAGAGTAGGTTCCAACAATTTTTGAAACCCATCACTGCTTGGGAAATACTTGTTTGCTTTTGCTTTTGAGCAAGGTCACTTGCCTCGTTAGAGCTTTCCCTTCCTGCCTCACTTTTATGAGTGCCAGTATAATTTGGCAGCTCCTTCTCAATTGAGTGGCATTAAACATGCCAGGCATCACAGAGCTACGGCTGCAGCTCACCAGCTACATGCCTTTCCTCCTCAGAGGCCAATTTTTTGTTGCACAAAGGAGGCATCTTAATGGAGAGACTGATTGCTTATCTTGGGCAAATCTAGAGCTATAATTAAAACTTGCATGGAAGATAGGTGGGTGGCATTTGACTCCCGCTGCTCCCTTTAATATACTGCTCCTGTCTCTCTAATGGGGAAAAATGTACTTTAAAAAAGCAAAAAAAAAAAAAAGAAGAAGAAGAAGAAAGAAAGAAAGAAACCTGCAAGCTTGTTTCTCCCCCTCCAGGATCTCGGTAGGGAATGGTTGCTAATTGGTGATTAACAGGATTCTCCCTAATTGTGTGCACTAGAAAGGGGTGTGATTGCCACCCCAATGGTTGCAAAAAGGAAGGGAAAAAAGGATGCATATTATAAATCACTAACAGCTTTGCTTTCTGCTGCTAGAGAAAGGACCATTTAGCCAGCTGAGTTGCAGGTTGAAGGTGACCAAGCAGGAGATGCTTAATCCTTACTCTGCTATTGTTATAAATTAATCAGATCAGGAAGTTGTTGTACAAGTGGCAGAGAATTGTTGTTGCAATAAAGCATCTGAATTTCTAGACCTGAAGACATTCAAAGAATTAAACAATTCTTGTTGCTCAAAGAAAACTCCATCTCTTCGGCACCCCCCAATGGAATACCAAGGGAGGAACAATTAGAAATTGCTGGTGGACAATAAATAATTCTTGCTTCGAATAAATGATGGCTTTGGAAAAGATCACAGGAATTTATTTTGGGTATATCTAAACATAACCCCTAGAAAAGTTTATCTAAGCCAAGTCAAGTAAAGCCTGATCAGAATTTGAATGGGTGACATGTAATAAATATCAGGGGTGGAGGCTAGACTAGAAAATTAACTTCTAGGCGAAGGAATGTGAAATCATTTCCATATTATTTGTGAGAAAAGAGCAGCATGGTGGTCTAGTGGTGAAGATGCTCATCTCCCACTTGGAAAGTTGAGAGTTCAATCCTAGGTAGCGGCAGATATTTCTTTCCTAGGGCACAAACAAAAAAATTCTGCTGTGAACTCTGCTTGGCATCAGGAAGGGTTTTTAGTAAATGCTTGCGTTGTTTGTTGATGACGCACTTTTGTCGGCGCGCTTTTGTCGGCGCGCTGTTGTGGTGCGATTTCGACCTCGCTGTTTTCTTGCCTCGGTTTTGGCAGCGCGCTTTTGTCATGCCCGCATTTTTCAGTGAACCCCTTAGCTTTAGCAGCTACCCAAATCCCAGTGTTCAGTGATTGCAGGAAAAGACATCTACAAGCTGTCAGAATGGTAGAAGCTATGAAGTAGGTTTCGGTACAAGTTTCTTTTCTGTTAAAACGATATGAAACTTGCCAGGGAAAAAATGCAGGATTTTTCTGCACAGCACTAGTTCAAACTCTAAGGTATTAATTACAATTTGGTTCTTCTTGGAAAATAAGCTAAGGTCTCCTGTAATTGTACCCAGCCCCAGCACCTACCCAGAGAGGCCATGTCATTCACCAGATCATTTCTGCACAGGGTGCAGCCAGCTCATTAAGGAACGTTCTTGGTTTTGCTCAAGGGCATGTTTTATGCCAGAGTAAGAATCCTTTATAGGAGCAGGAAGTAAACAAAGAATCAAATCTGCTGGTTCGGAATGAAAGAGCACGAAATGTTTTCCCTGACTTGGAACCTTAAGCATCTGAAATGGGTCTGCATTTTTCAGATTTATGTCACGGAGCCATTTCAAAATAGCTAGGAGAGCAATCATTTGGATGTGTGTGGCCATGAAGAGTGCTAAATCTGAGTCCAGCTCACTAAGAGTTTCACACTTGTTGAACAAATTAGGAGGCAGCCAGATGTTAAATTCAGCAGGGATCATTGCTCAGGCCTGCTAAAAGCCACCTCAAACGGAGCAAGTTTATCATAATTCAGCCACGTTTTCAAAGAAATTAAAGAAAATTGTTATACAAATGGAGGATAGAGCTTTCTCAAATGTACTGAGGTCTCCAGGGCCCCCTTGATCTGGCTTCTAAAAGCAAACACACCTTCTCTTAGGAACCATCTCAAGTGCACAACATCAGAGCTGCTGTGCGGTGTCAGTTCAGCCCTTTGCTGGACATCTACACAGAGAAGAAGGTATTTTTGTCAACTTGGGTAAAGGAGTCTCCCTGCTTTCTACCAGGGCACCAGGGCTGTATCTCAGAGCCAATCACCCCAGCTATAAGTAGAGGTAGCTATACAAAGCAAAGTAGGATCATTAGGAATCCTGGTGGCACAGTGGTTAGGATGCAGTGGTTAGGAGGCAAATTCTGACCATAGCCTGGAGTTCGAATCTGATGAGGCTCAAGGTTAACTCAGCTTTTCATCCTTCCAAGATTGGTAAAATGAGGACCCAGCTTGTTATAAACCACCCAGAAAGTGTTGTAAAGCACTGTGGGACGTTATATAAATCCAAGTGCTATTGTTATTGCTATTTGAAAGCCAAGAGAGTGTTGCCTGGTGTCAGACAAGATTCTTTGGGGTGGCAAAACTATAAAAGCTCACAGAAGAGAAACTCAAGCACATGAGCAAGACTGAAGAGGAGATGGACAAGGCTAAACAATTCCTTGCTCAACTCCTCCTAAGTGTGTGACTAAATAACTTTGAAAGCCAACTCCTCGGTCTTAAATGCAGAGTTTGCCACCAGTCCTGAGAGGTTTTTTTGGGAGGGTTTAGGTCAGTGTTTCTCAACCTTGGTCACTTGAAGATGTCCGGACTTCAACTCCCAGAATTCCCCAGCCAGCCATGCTGGCTGGGGAATTCTGGGAGTTGAAGTCCGGACATCTTCAAGTGGCCAAGGTTGAGAAACACTGGTTTAGGTTTTTGAGATAACTTACAATATGGCATCTTGGAGACATAATTCTTTTCTTTCAGAGATGCAGAGGTTTTGTTTCACAGTTGTCCTCATGAGTGACAATAAAGTCAAGTTGCCAGCTACAACTGTGCAATCACAGTGCATGTTATATTGAATTTGGTTTGTTTTTTTTATCTCAACATGATTATTTTCATGTCTTCAGCCACACACAAGTTCCATGAATATATATATGTTTGTGGGGAATCTGAAAACAGAGAAGTAATATATATATATATAACTTCTCTGTTTTCAGATTCCCCACAAACATATACACATCTCACTGGATGAGTTTCAGTTCATTCTTTCCACACTAAAGACATTCCACACTTTCTTCCCAAAGAAAAAAATTCTCCCACCGGCTATATTACACTTTCCTTAACAAATGAAGGGGTGGGGAAAGCAAACTGAACAGCTGGTCCCTTAGTGCCATCTAGTGTTGAAAAATAGCTTTCCAGTTTTTTCTGTCATGAGCTATATAGGGGCAATGCAGAAGGCCATTGTATTTGATATATGAATGATATCAGGAGGATGATATCAAGGCTCTGATTACTATTTTAACAAGCTGAATCTGTACTTTACGAGGGAGGGAGGGAGGGAGGGAGGGAGGGAGGGAGGAAGGAAGGAAGGAAGGAAGGAAGGAAGGAAGGAAGGAAGGAAGGAAGGAAGGAAGGAAGGAAGGAATAGCAATATCCACCCTTAAATATAGTGCCTTCTCTGAGGATGCAAATTATATAGACACATGTTTTCCAACAGGCACGAATTTGAGCTTCTAACCAAAATTTCATACATCAAGGAGCCACCAGGGGCATGAAAACATATGCAATTCTATATCTCTATATAAATACGTTATTTTTTAAAATGGAATCATGGTCATCCAGATATTCAGAATGGATTTGGTATATTATTATTATATACTTTATTCATTAAACATGAAACTCAGTCAACTGAACTGAAATGCATCACAAATACCATTGAATGGCACTGAGGGTTGCTGCCAGCGTCCTAGGTATCAACCAAGTACCTTCTTAAAATATACGATGTTCCAAGTAGCACAGTTTTTTGTAGGAAGCTGCAATTTGTTAATGTATCTTACAAAATTCTTGGACATGGTACCAAGTGCCCCAATGACAATGGGTATCACTGTTACATGTTTCATCCATAGTTGGGTAGTTTCGACGACTAGTTCGCAGTATTTCGTGATTTTTTTCCCAGTTCTTTTTCTTTGACTCTGGTATCTTCTGGTACCGCGATGTCAATAAATTGTACGTTTCAGCCCTCTACACCCATGATATCTGGCATGTTGTGTTCCAAATGGCAATCTGTCTGTATTCGAAAGTCCCACAAGATCTTCACATTCTCATTTTTGGTAACTTTTTCCACTTTGTGCTCCCATGACTTTTTGAATACAGGTAAGTCGTATTTTTTACATAATGACCAGTGGATTAATTTAGCAAGGTCGTGTCTAGCTTTATGTCTAGTTTGTGTGATTTTGCTGCATTCACATATTAAATGTGAAACAGTTTCAACTTTGTTGTTGCAAAGTCGACAGTTTGGATTGTTAGTGGATTTTTGTATCTTCGCTTTCATGGCATTCGTTTGTAGATTATTATTATGTAGTTAATCTTTGGTGAGATTCACAGCCTTTGGGGTTGGTTGGTAGCTCAACAGCTTGAGTCCTAACCAAGGACCTAGGAACTATTAAGGTAACGTCGGAGGATATAAGCTGTTCCAAATAGGGTGGTTTTTTGTAGAATCAGAATGTTCAAGTCTGATATATTTAAAATTTCCAAATAGTGAGGTAGTCCTTTGGGTATTGCTCCAAGGGCTCCAATTACAATCGGGACAACACACAATTTCTTTTTCCACAGTCGCTCAACTTCAATTTGCAAGTCCCGGTACTTTGTGATTTTTTTCTTGCTGTTTATCTTCAATTCGTGCATCTCCAGGTATTGCAATGTCAATGAACCATACTTTTTTCTTTTCAACTATTGTTACGTCAGGTGTGTTGTGGGCCAAGTGCCTGTCAGTCTGGATTCTGAAGTCCCACAAGATCTTGACTTTCTCATTCTCTAAAACCTTCTCAACCTGATGGTCCCAGTGGTTTTTGCTGTACTCAAAACGTATCCAAACTTTTGGCACAATTTCCGGTGAATGACCTTAGCAATGCTGCTTATTATTATACAATTGTATCACAGCGGCCAGTTGTTTCACCGGATTTGGCATTGGTTACTAGTCGGGCCCCACCCAGGGGCCTAGGACGTCGTAACGTATTTTCTTAATATGCGTGCAGATCCAAGCAGTGCGGCTTTTTGCATTTGACTGATGGTGATTTTGTCAATTTTTAACTGTTTTAAATGTAATTCCAGTGCTTTTGGAATAGCACCCAGTGTGCCAATTACCACTGGAATTATCACTGCTGGTTTGTGCCATATTCACTAACATTTGAATCTGGATATTGTTCTTTCCATAATTCATACATTTGCTTTAAATAACCTCTTTTTTCTGACTCTGAGTTGTAGTAACAGGCCATTATGGCACGGTTTTCATCTGCACTATATTTTTGTCGTTTTGTTGGCTGGTCCACTTGTAGCCCACTTGTCGACGGATGTCTAGGGACCCCAACATCCGCCGTGGCCCTTGTTAACCCGCGCGACGACCGATGCGGTATGGAATTCTTATTTGTTTTTTTCACCATATTGTATGGGTTGGCGGGTTTGTTTTTACGGGACCAGATGCCAACCTGACCCCAACCCTCCTCCTTTCTCATCCAGGCTTGGGACCGGCAACGGCGGAGTTTTATTATTATTATTATTATGCAATTGTATCACAGCGGCCAGTTGTTTCACCGGATTTGGCATTGGTTACTAGTCGGGCCCCACCCAGGGGCCTAGGACGTCGTAACGTATTTTCGTAATATGCGTGCAGATCCAAGCAGTGCGGCTTTTTGCATTTGACTGATGGTGATTTTGTCAATTTTTAACTGTTTTAAATGTAATTCCAGTGCTTTTGGAATAGCACCCAGTGTGCCAATTACCACTGGAATTACCACTGCTGGTTTGTGCCATAGTCGTTGAATTTCAATTTTTAAGTCCTGGTATCTTGCGATTTTTTCATGTTCCTTCTCGGCGACCCTGCTATCACCTGGTATTGCGATGTCTATGATTGTGACCTTGTTTTTCTCAACCAGTGTGATGTCTGGTGTATTATGCGCCAGTATTTTGTCAGTTTGTATACGGAAATCCCACAAGATCTTGACCATCTGATTTTCGGTGACTTTTTCAGGCTGATGTTCCCACCAGTTTGTTGCTGTTTTAATATTATAATTTTTGCACAAATTCCAATGGATCATTTGTGCTACTGAATTGTGCCGCAATTTATAATCAGTCTGCGCGATTTTTTTACAGCAGCTGAGTATGTGATCAACAGTTTCATCAGCTTCTTTGCAAAGTCTGCATTTGGCATCATCAGAGGATTTTTCGATTTTGGCCTTAATGGCATTTGTGCGGATAGCTTGTTCTTGCGCAGCCAGGATTAGTGACTCTGTTTCTTTCTTTAATGTACCTGTTTTTAACCATAACCAAGTTTGTTCACTGTCCACTTTATCTTTTATTTTTTCCAGAAATTGACCATGCAGTGCTTTGTTCTGCCAACTCTCCATTCTTGATTTTATCACATCTTTTCTGTATTCTTGTTTTGTCTGTTGGGCCTTCAGTAGATTTTTGTTCTTTACTTCGATTAATAGATGTTCTTGAGTGTCTTTTAAATAATCAGCCAGTGCATGTTTTTCTTCTTCAACTGTTTGCTTCACTTGTAATAATCCTCTGCCACCTGATTTTCGGGGCAGATACAGTCTATCAGTATCACCACGTGGATGTAAACTGTAGTGCATTGTCATTAGTTTCCTGGTTTTTCGGTCCAAAAGGTCCAAATCAGCTTGTGTCCAGTTAACTATGCCAGCTGTGTATCTTATAACTGGTATTGCCCAGGTATTTATGGCCTTGATTGTATTTCCACCATTCAATTTAGATTTCAGAATTTTCCTAACTCTGTTGGTGTACTCTCGCCTGACAATAGTTTTTACTTCTCCATGCTTGATGTTATCCAACTGCAGAATGCCTAAGTATTTGTAGGCTTCATTTTCTTTGCATTTAATTAGTTGGCCATTGGGCATTTCAATTCCCTCAGATGCAGTGATTTTGCCCCTTTTTATGGATACAGTGGCGCATTTTTCCATGCCAAACTGCATTGAAATATCGGTGCTGAATACTCGGACTGTATTTGTCAATGATTGGATTTCTATTTCTGACTTTCCATAGAGTTTCAAATCATCCATATATAGTAAATGCGAAATTTTTTCAGCTTTTTTGGATGTTTGGTAGCCTAATTTCATTTTTTTTAAGATTACTGATAGTGGGATCATTGCGATGATGAAGAGAAGAGGTGAAAGTGAATCACCCTGGAAAATTCCTCGCTTGATATTAACCATTCCGTAGCTCTCATTCCCTACTGCCAACTCAGTTCTCCATTGTTTCATTGCCTTTTCAGTAAAGGATGTAATATTTTTGCTAATGCCAGTTGTTTCTAAGCATTTTATGATCCAACTATGTGGCAGTGAGTCAAATGCCTTTTTGTAATCAATCCAGACCATATTCAAGTTCGTTTTTCTGTTCTTACAATTTTCTAATATCATTTTATCAATTAGAAGCTGATCTTTTGTGCCCCTGCTCCTTCTTTTGTTGCCTTTTTGCTCTACTGGCAAGATGTTGTTTGTTTCCAAATAATCCATCATGTTATCTGCAATAATGCCTGTGAGTAATTTGAAGGTTGTTGGTAAGCATGTTATTGGTCTATAGTTTTCAGGTGTTGTTCCTTTAGTTGGATCTTTCTGAATCAAGTATGTTTTTCCAGTTGTTAACCATTCATCAATTTGGCCCTTTTGTAAAATTTCATTCAGTTGCCTGGCCAATATTGCATGTAAACTGGTCAGATATTTGAGCCAGAAACCATGTAATTGGTCTTTTCCAGGTGATGTCCAATTCTTTACCTTTTTAACTCGATTTTTGATCATCTCAGTTGTTATTTCTAATACTTGCATTTGTTTGTTGCCAATGCTTTTCTCAAAGTCATGTATCCACTTTGCTTCCTTGTTGTAGTCCTTTGCATTTTCCCACAATTCTTTCCAGAATTCAACTGTGGCCTGCTTTTCTGGTTTTTCACTTTTGGTGTCACCATTCACATTAAGACTTTGATAAAAACGCCGTTGGTCTGATCGAAATTGCTGATTTTGTTTATATTGGATGATTCGTGCCTCATATCTTTCAATTTTTCTAGCTGTTGCTGTTATCTGCTGTTTTACAATCTCTACAGCTTCATTGATGTTTCTTGTATCCAATCTATATCTTCTGATTAGCCGATCTATGATTTTGTTGTTTTTAAGCCGTTGCTCATGCATGTTCTTTAAGTTACTAGCATCTGCCCTTAATTTTTTGATTTTTTGTTCTAGACGGATTTTCCACTTTGGCTTTGATGCTTTTTCTGTTGTGTGACTAGGTACTTTAATTTTAATGCCTAGTTCATTAGTGACTATTACAGCTGCGCTGTACATTAACTGGTTTGTTTCCAAGATGGATTCCGGTTCAATTGTTGAAAACACTGCATTAACCATTTTCATGATAGGGGCCAAAATTTTCTTAGGCACAGTTTTTAGTGATGGTAAACGTTGCCTTTCCTCATTAAGCAGAAAATGCTCCATGATCTTATCCTTCAATTCTTTTTGTTTTTGAGTTAGTTCATCAGTTGGTTCAGTGATAACTGGTTCTAGTGGTGGTGATGTTATTTCCTCCCTGAGAGCTTCTTCTGGGAGTTCTACTATAGTGTCTTTAGTTGTGTCTTGAATATCAGTTATTTCCGCTTGTGATATTGTTTTTTGGGTTTTGCAATTTGCCTGAATTTCCTCATGTTCAACTTCACTAAACACTTTATTCCGTATAATAAATCGCCTTTGATCTGCTAGTCGTTGTTCACTAACATTTGAATCTGGATATTGTTGTTTCCATAATTCATACATTCGCTTTAAATATCCTCTTTTTTCTGGCTCTGAGTTGTAGTAACAGGCCATTATGGCACGGTTTTCATCTGCACTATATTTTTGTCGTTTTGTTGGCTGGTCCACTTGTAGCCCACTTGTCGACGGATGTCCAGGGACCCCAACATCCGCCGCGGCCCTTGTTAACCCGCGCGACGACCGATGCGGTATGGAATTCTTATTCGTTTTTTTCACCATATTGTATGGGTTGGCAGGGGTTTTTTTTACGGGACCAGATGCCAACCTGATCCCAACCTTATTATTATTATTATTATTATTATTATTATTATTATTATTATTATTATTATTATTTCAAGATAAATGCACAAATGTTATAATTAATTCAAACTTCCATTCTTCTAGAATTATGTTTTCTGCTCTTTTCTCCATGAAAATTCATCATACCTAGGAATAGTGTAACATGGATGGATACATGTTTGTGGTCTTAGAATTAACCAAAGAATTGCCTTAGAGTTTCTCAGTAGTTTCCTTCCCAAGAAAACGAGGCTTATGTTTTTTCCCTTACCATTTTCTGGTAGTTTGAAATTCTTTTAAGAAAATTCCCCTAGGAACAGGGAAGTTCAGCTGACTTTTTCAGAAGAGGTAGAGAATGTTGCTGCTGCTACTTCCCTTGTTCTCCCTGAAAACAGAGAATACAATCGTGTATTATTCTTTTTGAAATTCTTATTTTACGCTTTCTAGTGTCGCTTGCAGCTCTGCAACTTCCTGATAGTTTCCCTTTCAAACAATAAAAAGATGTAGCTCAGATTCTCCAAAGCAGGCACCAATTTGGCTGAAACTTCCTAAAGATTTCTCCAGCTAAGAACTAAATCTTGATTGTAACTCAAAAGTAGTGGCCATTACAATCATTTGATTGTCACTGAGCAGAGCAGGTCTAATTCTTATATCTCCTCTTAATTAAAAGACAGGACCCTCTTTTCTCTATTCTTCCCTCTGTAATGGACTTGCTGTCTTCCACATCTCTCACATGGTCATTAAGTTGAAGCTTCCGACTTACATTTTCAACATTACTTTCCTGAGAATCTCTTGCCACTAATGGAATCCTGTCACTCCAGAAGGCAGACCAGTACAGACTATGAAATCTGCTTGTTTTGTGAGTAGATCAATTACTGTCTGAATTACTGTGTTCCCATTGCTTTTGGGAAGTTTCACAATAAAGTCCATCACAATCTCCTCCCAGGGCCACCTTGGTTCAGCTACTGGCTGTAGGAGCCCGGAGGGAGGGCTCCCTGTTGCTTTTTCATCACTGCATAGGTTGCACAGCTCTTGGCATAGCTCTCTGTATCTTTCCTCATTTTTGGCCACCAAAATTGTCGCTTGGCCAAATGCAATGTTTTCAGGAATCCAAAGTGGCCAGATTGCCTAGCATCATGGCTTCTCTGTAGAACAGTGTTCTGACCCCCTCCTCCATCCAGTAATGAATGCCGAGACAAGCTTAACTGGAATGTACTTTAATAGCAAGACACCAAAACCTCGGTGGCTGAAAGCCAACAGAACAAACAGATAAGGACCTTGGCAGCAACTCAGACAAACCTTGGCAGCAATTCAGACAAACTCTGGCAAGAGCCTGCCAAACTAGGTACAAAAGTTCTCCAACTTTTAATCACTGCGTTGACTTCTGCAAAGAGGGGCGTGTGCACAAGTAGCCTTTTTATAGTCTGGTGAGGAGCCTAATGACTACCAGCTGAGTAATTGTTCCTGACACCTACTAGCTCTTCGATGGCGTGCATCCAGGAACAACTCACTACTGGCAACTGGCTCACTCTCCCTTGTCTTCTCCCCACTGGTCCAAGGCTCAGGTGCCTCCTGGTGGCCAACCAGCCTCTCTGCGCCCTGCTCAGAGTCGGAACCCTGTCCAGGGTCCTCCACATTCTCCAGAGCCGACTCATAGGGCCCCTCTCTGTCAGAGTCTGGTGGCAGCTCCAATGGCTCCTGCTGGGCCACAACAGACAGGGATCCATAAGGTACTGGAATGTACAATTTAGTCCCCTTCCATGCCAGCCCCTCCCAGATAGTCAAGAGTAGTTGATGGTCCTTAAACCAAGGGTTGGTCAGCAATTTGGCTTACAAGCTCGTGAAGCTGTTCCTGAGCCATATCTTGGCCTGGAGTGCCAAGAATGATCATATCAGATCGGGGGTGGGGGGAGTCCAGTTTACAGCAAAATTCTGGCAGGAATTCATTAAATCAATTGGCTCCACCCAGGGCCTTGGCTTTTTTTTCTTTTTTCTTTTTTGCTGTTGATAGTGTTGGTACCAATCAAGTTCACTCATTTAGTTTTATCTTTAAGGCCATGAAACTGAGGTTTTAGACTGAGAAAATATAGGCAATAGCAATAGCAATAGCAGTTAGACTTATATACCGCTTCATAGGGCTTTCAGCCCTCTCTAAGCAGTTTACAGAGTCAGCATATTGCCCCCAACAACAATCCGGGTCCTCATTTTACCCACCTGGGAAGGATGGAAGGCTGAGTCAACCCTGAGCCGGTGAGATTTGAACAGCCAAACTGCAGAACTGCAGTCAGCTGAAGTAGCCTGCAGTGCTGCATTTAACCACCGCGCCACCTCGGCTCTAGAACAGGCACCCTGTTCTAGATGTCTTGAGATCTATCTATTTGTAGCAAAACAACTGAACCTAAATCAGGGATCGCCAACCTGCGGCTCTCTTCACCCTCTGCTGCAGCTCCCTGTTGGCTGATCTCACCACTGTCTGGGCCTTCCCCTCCCAGTCACTCCTCACCTGGCCTAAGAAGGTAAGGTGACAGTGGGGGATGGAGACTCTCTCCATGTTCCAGAGTGGGAGCGAAGCACCCCTGTACTTGCAACAGCATTCCACCTTCGTTGCAGTACATTTGAAGCTCAAGGCAGCCCTCACTTCCCACCGCTTCAGTCTCAGAGCTGTTGCCACCCCAATGGCCTGCCCGCTGCTCTCGCTTCACTTTGTGCAGCACAGTGAAATTTAGTGTGCTTTACAATGGGGGAGAGGGGGTCCCCTCCTCCTCCTGTAGCCCATTATGATGCAGAGTGACAATGTAACTCTGCTCCCACTCACCCCTGGCAACAGTGGCATCAGAGAGACAGAGAGAGATGAGAGAGAGAGAGAGAGAGAGAGACAGAAACAGAGATAGAGAGACAGAGACAAAGTGAGAGATAGAGATAAAGAGAAAGACACAGAGAGAGGGGGGGAAGAGAGAGAGGAAGAGAAAGAGAGAGAGGGGGAGAGGGAGGAGGGAGGGAAAGAACTGAACAATACCCCTGAGGCCAGGTGTGGCAGGAGGTGGCTGGGGGAGAGTGAGGCAGGGCCGAACGTGGCAAATAATTTAACAACCATTTCTCTGCCCTAATAACTGGCTGGTAGGCATGGCTGGGGGTGGGGGGGTCATGAGACTGGATGGGAGTGAGTGATGTCAAGTTGGCCACCCAGTCACACCAATTGTTAAATTATTGGCTCCCTGTGTTTTCTTTTTTATTGGAAATGGGTCCAAGTGGCTCTTTGAGTGTTTAAGGTTGCAGACCCCTCACCTAAATCATACTGTACCCATGTAAAAGCATTACAATTGTTTAATTCTATGTCGTCGTCATCATCATCATCATCATCATCATCATCATCATCATTTTAGCCATTGTCTTTCCACTGCAGGATGGAGGCCTCTTCCACATGTTTCCAACCTCTATTGTCCTAAGCTTTCTTTTGCCATTTGGGCCCTCAATACTTGCTGATGTCTTCCGGAGTCTAAAGGCAGCCTGATCTAACCTGGTGATTCTTAGCACCCTCTGCCTTCAGGCAGGTCTTCCTGTTGCTCTATGAGTAATTGCTCTAAGACCTCTGGGGAATGAGGTGGTATTGGCATCTGGAAGGAATAGACCATAATCTGCCACATTGGTCCAATGCAGGTTGGCAGATATGATGGGTGTAGGTCTGGGGTGTCCATCATGACCTGTTTACCTTGGGAGACCCTTCTCGACATGTACATGTCTGATGAATTGGCCCACAATTTCATTTACCCACACAAGCCTCTTTGCCTAGTCCCTACAATCTGTTCCATAACAAGTTATGCTTTGCTTCTCTAATTGTCCTTGACGAACTGACAGATCTGCCATAACACTGCTTCAGCCCTGCTTTGCTATCATGGCATCCTGCCATGGGGGAAGGGGAAGTAGGGGAATGTCAGGAGAGGGTATGACAGGAACCAGAGTTGCCAACCCAAGACAAGAGTTGAAATAGCCAAGAACACAGGCAGGGAAATGGAATGCAAACAGCCACCAAAGAGGCGTCAAATTTTAGAACTGTTACCAAAACACCTGAAAGTTTGAACACTATTGAACATTAATGAAATGACCAACGGGAGAGACCGTGAAAGAAAGGAAAATCATTGGGTTTACGCAGGAATAATCCAAACTGGCTTTGCTTACGCTGTAACTTGGCCTTAGTTAAAGTATACCTTTTGCTACAAATGGAGTCGTGGGTCTTTCTTTCCTTAATGCCCAAGCTGGGACAGGTTTGACATAAACACTGTGTCAACTCTCTGTGTTGACATTCCATGCAGGATCTCAGATTACAGTAGGTGGGTTGAAATGAATGAAGCTATTGGATAACATGATTTATGACAGGCTGAAGGGAGGACAGAAACAAAGTCCAAAACCAGATAAAGAAAGCAAAAAAGATGGCTGCGAATAAAAAATGCCTAATGAAGAATGCCTAATGAAGTTGTTAATAAAGCACTGATTTTTGTATTACAATATTGGGTCACTTATTATGAAGCAGGGTACTTTACACAGTGGTTTACTGTTACTTAAAGGCTGCAGCACTGTTTTCCCAGTAATTAAACATGAGCTATTGCAGATGTTAACAGAAATGTCATCTTTTAATACAACCTTTGATTTCTCCCCTCATCCCGCCCTTTCCCCTAAGGAAAACTTGCTTCACATATTGCTGGCAACCAAAATCTGGCAGCTGCTTGCAGAACAAACCCAGGCAAAGACATCAGTTAGGGAGATAAAAGCAATGTGAAAAAGTGACTCTCACTCAGAAGGAAGCCCATAATCAAAAGCCACAGAGAATCAGCACTATTTCCAGAGGCAACATTTCTCTGTCTCCCTCTATAACACTTCCCCACCCACCATTTCTATAACCTTGTCATTTTAAAATGAGTTGGTGATGGACAGCCCATAATGATCCACTGGAAAAGAAAGTAAAAAAAATATCTACTAGCTCCATTTTGATGTAGTCGCAGATAAACTTTGGATACCTTATTAACCGAAGTTTCTCCAAATGGAAACGGCAAAGAACATAGCCATCACTTTTTATAAGTTCTGGAGCCTTTTGTAATGTGGCTAATGGGTTATTGATCTTTCTAGGATTGAAAACAACATAGGAATGTCAAGAGAGAGGAACTCAGGTTAAATCGGGACATTTTAAATCAAAATGCATGTAACACAGAGAGGAGGAACCGAAAGAGTCCATCTGTTGCTATAGAAAGTAGAATTAAATGGATCTGCAGTCTCTCTCTCTCTCTTTTGTATGAACTGTCGTATTTGTTCAGGGAAGGAGGGAGATTATAGACACATCAGCGCATATGAAGGAAGATATCACGATTCTTCCCCTGGGAACTAGGTTGTTTTGATTTTTGGGGAAACAAAATATGATAAAATGTGACTTTGAATGTTGGTCACTAGAGGGAACCAGAAGAAACTAGAGTTATAATTAAAGAAGATATAATTAAAGAAGAATCTCCAGGTTTGACATGTTAGTGCAGGCATTTCATGGAGGTTTGCGAACTTTTGACTCAGAAATTCACTTTAAGAATGTTTAGCTTATAAATATTGCTTGGCTACGTACATAATGGAGAATCTTAATTAGCGGCATAATCTTTTCAGGAGCAATTCAAGGGAGATATCTCTCTTCTTTTAAATTAGGAGTGGGCAATCTACAGCCTTACATAACAGAATAACAGAGTTGTAAGGGACCTTGGAGGTCTTCGAGTCCAACCCATTACTCAACCAGGAAACCCTAAACCATTTCAAACAAAGGGTTGTCCAATCTCTTCTTAAAAGTCTCCAGTGTTGGAGCATTCACAACTTCTGGAGGCAAGTTGTTCCACTGATTAATTGTTCTAACTGTCAGGACATTTCTCCTTAATTCTAGGTTGTTTCTCTCCTTGATCAGTTTTCATCCATTGCTTCTTGTTCTGCCTTCAGGTGCTTTGAAAAATAGGTCTTCTTTGTGGCAGCCCCTTAGATTTTGAAGCACTGCTCTCATGTCACCCCTAGTCCTTCTTTTCATTAAAGTAGACATATCCAATTCTTGCAAAGTAGTTTCAGAATAAGAACAAAAAAGTGAAAATAAGGAGGCTTGGAAGGGAATAAATCCCATACCCGCTTCAACCGTGTTCCTTATTAATATTCTGTTAATATTTCTAAACATCTATTTTAAATGTAAACCAAATTTACGTTCTACTTCAGGGGTAGTCAACCTTTTTATGCCTACCGTCCACTTTTGTATCTCTGTTAGTAGTAAAATTTTCTAACCGCCCACCGGTTCCACAGTAATGGTGATTTTATGAAAACCTAATGAAAATGTTTTCAAATAATGCTATGAATTTATAAGTCAATTAAATTGAAAAAAAGGAAAGTGCTTGGACAAAACCCCTACTGCCCACCATGAAAGCTGGAACATCCACTAGTGGGTGGTAGGGACCAGATTGACTACCATTGTTCTACTTCCTATTTCAAGATTAACAGGGAATGTATTTAGGATTTGGAAGTAAAATCTTTGAAGTTTGAATTCCCCCTCAGCTACGAGCCTTCTGAATTGTTCTACATTTGAAAAGAAACTTCCTCATAAACAGGTCATTTCTTGATTTCTGCCATCTGTCATGTGCCAGCTTCTTCACCAATTTGCTTGGACTTGTTCTCTCTGCTTTCACTTGTGGGAAGTTATCATCCAGCCCTCTCCCAGAAAAATGAAATATCCTAGGAAATATTGAAAAGGCAGAACATTTCTCTGGATATGAAAAGAAAGAAACATGTTTTAAAAGACAGAATAGTTGCCTGTAGCTTCCTCCCCATCCCCACTGTTAATGGGCCATTAAGAAGGCCAAGCTAGTCCCTTTTACATAATAAAGACTTCTCCACTGCAGCCCCAGGGGGGGTGGGAGTAAAGGCATGATAATATTGGCCCTTTACTCAACTGACCACATGGCATCTGAGAACTCAACTAAACCTGGATTCAAAACACAGCCCAGAGAGTTGCCCCTGCATGGCCCTATGGGAGTCTGACAACCAATCAGAATGCATTTCTTACACAGGAACAGGAAACAGAGAGGTGCGATTAAACAGATTATAAAAAGCCAAGCAAGCACCTCCTTCAGCCCTTCTCTTCTTCTCCACCAACACTGAAGCATGTGATCACCTTTTCTGTTCAGGGCTCAAGCCATGTGGCCCTGTCCAACAATAAACCATCTTTCCAAGCAGCCTCCATGTCTCCAGTGTCTTTTTCTCCACTTGGAGCTGAACCCAGAAGGACATTTCTTTCATCACGCTGGAGAATTTTGTGCTGATCTACCTGTTGCTTCTCTTCTGTCTGAGTGGATCTCATGGTGTTTCTTAAGAAACTAAAGTTATTCTTTACTATTCCTGTATTGTATTAAACAAGCCACAATACTGTTGGTTTGGTTTTTATTTAGCTATGGGAATCAAACTAACTATGGCTGTTCAACTGGAAGTAATATTTAAGTTGTCTGGTCATATGAAATCAGATACACATAAATAGGAAAAATGTGGGGACAGTCATAGGGCTTATCCATAGAAAGAAATTCAATGCATCTATTGGAAAAAAAACATCTGAATTAATTTGTTGGTAGGGCAGATATTTAATGTATGCACAATAGAAGTTGAATAAACACCAAATTAACACTGAATCTGTCAGAGCTAAAATAATAACAAATTACTGTTTTCAGGATTCAGTCTTTCTTCCTAAAGCAAGTGTTATCCTTTGTTCAGCCCTAATTGAAAAAAAAAATATTGTTTTAAACCTAATGAGACAGAACAGAGACATTTATACAATCTAACATATTACCATGTTGAGAAATCCATTATAAGTTTTATCAAACTGCAACAACACCAGCAACATTTTTACGACTCAGAGGTATATTTCCTTGGCAATTAGGTCAAGAAGCCTAATTAAAAATTAATTCATTGTTCAAATAACCATAAAAGGCTTTTAAAAACACCTCTCAGCTATTAAAATACAGTAACAGCTGGCATATTTTTCTTCTATCTTTGAAAACATAGATGAAATCTCTAATAAAATAATTAGATTTTAAATAACTTGGAATTAGTTTTTCTGTTTGTTTCAAGATTTTCCAGTTGCTAACAAAGAGATAATGTCAAGTTTGGAAACAGATTTCAAAGTTGTTAGGAGCAGGGAAATGTGGGAGAGATCAGTCCTAGATCTTCTCAAGTGTGGTATGGAGAATGTCTCTGCATGAAAATTGTCTTCTCTGTACTTTTGCTTCTAGTTCATTGGAAGCATCACTGTGAACATAGCAAGAAGACCTACAAGGAATTTTGAGCAAACAAGGTCTTTCAAAACAGCAGGACAATTGGGATCACAGACAAAGCTGCTAATTTATCATTCTTTAAAGTACACATGTGTGTAATCACATACTGAATATACCATTTTATCCCTCCAAGACAACACCGCCTTTATCACTGCTTTCTGCTCTAGGTGATGCCTTCTGTACCAGTTGACTGAGTGCAGATTCAGCATCCGGAGAGCTAGAGGAGTCATTCTTTTCAGCTTGCTGGAAATGATGGATAAGATGGAAACTTCTCCCCACAATGTAATATCAACTTTATTTCTTATATGTATTTTGAGATTCTTCTCCATCCTGATCAGAGGTGAGTTCCTACCGGTTCGCACCGGTTGGATAGAACCGGTTCGTCAAATCTACCGAACCAGTTAGAACAGTGTTTTTCAACCTTTTTGTGCAAAGGCACACTTTTTTCATGAAAAAAATCACGAGGCACACCACCATTAGAAAATGTTAAAAAATTTAACTCTGTGCCTATATTGACTATATATAAAGTAATTTTCCCACGGCACACCTTACACTATGTCACGGCACACTAGTGTGCTGCGGCACAGTGGTTGAAAAACACTGAGTTAGAAGAGGTTCCACCAGTGGATCCGGAAAGCAGGCCATACCTACAGAAGAGGTTCCAAAAAATTTTGAAACCCACCACTGATTCTGATCATTCTTCAATACATGATCTCCAGTATCTCAATCTCTTTATTGAAATCTGGTATCAAGAACTGGACCAAAAAAAGATAATAGAAGGTTTGAACAGCTGTGTCATATTGATTCATGTTCAGTTTATTATCCATTTGATTCTACCTTTTTGTGTTGTTGTTGTTGTTGTATTTTGTTTACAGGTCAAAATTCCTAGATCTTACACAAGTATGTTACTTTTTGTACCTTACACAGATGTACGTTTCTCTGTTAGTTTTGTTGAAGCTCGTCTTACTAATAGAAGAGAATGTTTGGATTGAATCGTGGGGTATTTGATGCTTTCTGAGCATGATTGTTTTATTGCAGATGTCTTATTATCTGACTAGGTTACATCTAGTGCACTGATGATGTTATGTAGTTGGGTAATGAAACATCTGCAAGAAAACAGCCAAGCTCAGAGAGCACCCAAGACCCCACAATTTCATTTTAGTTTTAGACCAGTACTCCCACAAATGAATAGTTCTTTCCGCCTTTATTCTGTTTTCTGTGCAATTAACTTACTGTACCCTGACAAGATAGACTTTGCAAAGATGAATAGTTTCTGAAAGACATCCAACAGACAGTAATTTGAATCTAAATTTCTTGTATCTAGGTTTCATCATACTATGCATTTACTGAACTAAGGGAATTTTGAAGAATTCCTCTTCTTTTCGCTCATTTTTTCTATTAATTCTATTTAATTAACCTGAATAGTCCTCAATTTAACCACTAGATCCTGCACAACAAAATAGAAAAAACTAATGCCAAAATACAATGTACTTGACTTCTAGACCCTTTCAAAGATTTCTTTGCAAGTTCAGATAAACATCCAGAGTCAGTTTATTAAGGTTATCAAACCAAATGTTCAAATGATTAAAAGGCCACATTTTGAGTGTTAATATTTATGAGGCACTAGTCAAGTGAGATTATAATTAACTCAAAATTAAAGGTGCAATAAAAATGTAATTACACTCCTCACCATCGATTAACATGCCAACTTTATATTTAGGCATTAAAGCAAACACAAAGGCACCTGTGGCAGGTTAATAGGAAATCAATTAGCTGGAAGTGGGTTAATTCCCCTACCTGTCTAGTTTCATATTAGTTAAATTCAATTCCTGGAAAGTAACTCTTTTTGAACAAACAATTTTAATATATTGACAGTTTTGTCAATGGGCATTTGTTCGTATGCAAATAGAGAAGCTCTCAGTCTATTCTGTTCCTGCCAGGTGGCATCTGGGTTCATTGCCATGTAGAATTCTTGTCCTGCTTTCTTCTTCCAATGTAACATGGGAACCTTAATGTATGGTTCCTTGACCAATAATTATTCTAGTTGATCCATAACATAAGGCCAAGCTTTGCTATTGCTAATAGTTTGAATTCCCTATTTATCACCCTATAATCTCTTAACTTGGGGTACCATCAGGGCAACTAGATGGAGCTGAGCATTTACTGGCTGGGTGCCATTCCTGATGCCACATGCAGTTCACAGTAGATTTTTTTTTCTTTGAGCCCTAGGAGAGAAACATCTTCTGTTACTTAGAATTAAACTCTCAACTTTCCAAGTGGGAGACATGTGTCTTCACCACTAGGCCACCACACTGGTCCACTAATAGTTTGAACGTTGATACAAATTTGCTCAAAGATTTCTCTCTAGTTACCCACCAAGCAAGCTTCTTGCCCTACCTATTTTTTTAATCAGATTTTTTTTAAATTAAATTTTCTTTTAAAAAGGTAAGAGGTAAATTTATAACTGTACCTAAAACTGTTATAAAGTATATTGAAAGCTACTTCTTTGAATGTTTTTTTCATTCTTTTCTATTTTTCTTTGATTTTCCTTCCCTTTTCTTGCACTTTTAGCTTTCTCTTTAATTTCTTTTTTTTCTTAGTTATTTATTTATCAAAAATTTTAACTACCTTTCTCTCACACAGGGGGGCTCTTACTTATTCATACTAGTTTGCATCACTTTTTTACTTTTCTTTAAAAATATTAATAAAAAGTATTTAAACAGTGTTTTTTAGTTTTTTTTAAAAAAATGAAATAGGAAGCTGGCAGGTTGCAAAACCTTATCCCAAAACATCTGCCCATAAAAATAGATAAAGAAAAGTTAAGATACCACAGAGGTGGGAGGAGGTGTGGATAAGAAGTGGCAGGGGGCTAAGTCACCAGTTTTTATTCAAAAAAGGATCATTTTGTGAATAGCCATGGCAGTGAGAATGAGCAAAGCTGTTGACAAACCATAATGATGCCAACATTATGAGCTATGAACAATGAAATGGACACACAAAATGATGTTGTCAGCATTCCAAATATCATCCAGAATTAAATCAAAGTCCAAGGCACCGCTTCCCACAGATGTACCAACATCTCTCTCTTATTAAATTGGAACTTTGAGGAAAGCTCTGCCTTGGACTCTGATTTAATTCAGGAATATGATTGCAGGCCTGACAGCTGTGCTGACAAACAGCATCTGAAAGATGTAGCTAAGTCATAGCACTGTGTGGTGATGTTGTTGTAAACATGTCATCTCTCCCCCTCCCATCTTCAGGTAGGATGGGCAGGACCCTCCACAGTGACAGCCATTTCTCAAGAGACCTGATGTCATGCTTTCAAAATCCAGATGTACCCATGGAACTGAAGCTTCCATACCTAGGAAGACACTCCAGAGCAGATCAGAATGGAAAAGATGGGAAAGGGGCTAGTTGGGACCTCACACACAACCACCTTATTCACTTATGATTTTTTTAAATACAACTAGATGTATCGTAACATTTTTTTTTAGAAGGCTAAGGCAATGTACATAGAAATCCAACCTAGAAGTAATGAGAAACTTTCTCTCAGTGAGAACAATTAATCAATGGAATAGATTGCCTCCCAGAGCTGTGGGTGGTCCATAGCTGAAGGTTTTTTAAAAAAATGACTGGACAACCATTTGACTAGGGTGACATAAGGTCTCCTGCCTTGAGCAAGGAGTTGGACTAGAAGACCTCTGAGATTTCTTCCAGCCCTATGTTCTATGTTCTAATGCTCTTTTCCTATCCTCCCCTCCCCTGCAAACAACTATCTAGTGAATTTGTTTAGGAGGAGAGAATGATTGCTCTAAAATCACCTAATCAATGTGATGGGAGGGCTAGAATCTGGTCTCTCCACTCCTGATCCAACACCATTACCAGTAGATCATATTACCGATGATATCAATGTAACCCTGACCATTTTGGACCTCTTCGCCTGGCTCCATTTGTGTAGTGATGGATGAGAGAAGGGTTGGATTCTCAAATGCAGGAGAAGAAATAGAAGAATGCTATAGAGGAACCACCTGTCAAAGGCCTCCTTCATCCTAGGTGGGTCCAAAAAAGATCTCGAACCTGACTAAGGATATTAGCAACTATGCCTGTGTGAGACATCCTCCTTCTTTTGAGGGGCTTTACACCATGGAGGCAACATAATTTGCTTATCTGAGTTGCAATGATGATGCAGTTCACCTTATCAGGATGCTTCAAAGCCTTTATTGGTTAGTTGCCAGGAGGAGACAAATGGTGAGGGTTGTTCCTTTGTGGAACAGCATCTCAGGAGTGCTTTGTGTGCAGCATGATTGATACAAAGCACTGGTTTGAAGCTTTGCACAACCCTATTACTACAAAGACAAGATACCAAAATAATAGATTGCTGCAGCTTTTTGCCCTATCTTTCATTCACCCAAGAGGGCCATCTGGAGTATGGTCCTTTGGCACCTACTACATCCTTCACAAATTTTTGCCTTCTATAGCATGGGGTATTTTCCCCCACGTAAGAAATCGATGACATCTGAGAGCAATGATGAATGGAGAATGGTAAAATCCCCTGCTCATAGCAAATCAAAGGTTCTCCTTAGTAAAAGTGTGAGCAGGAGAAGCTGTCAGCAACACAAGAAATGTAAAATCTCCACGGAAAAGCGGAAGTATTGATTAGAACACTGTAAATCCACAAAGCTTTAATTGCTCCAGAGCCAGATGGAATTTGGTGGGTCTCCAGGTAGCTGCACTTAAGATCACCAGTCACAATTGTGCTGAAAGTTCCATTTCTCAAGCCTTTTTCCACTTTGCAGAGGAAAATGGGGCTGTGGACAATTTTGAAGTAAGAAACATAGGAACGGAAAGAATAAACAACTGCTGTGCCCTTTGATCTTTGCATTGGGTTAATCAAAAGGCTTTTAGCCCTTCAAGGTTCAGCTTATTCCCCAATTTTGAAAGAAAACTTTCCTTAGTATAGGAAAGAATGCAGAGAAGAGCAAAAATGATTAGGGGACTGGAGGCCAAAACATACAAAGATTGGTTACAAGAATTGGGTATATCTAACCTAATGCAAAGAAGGACTAGAAAAGACATTACAGCAGTGTTACAATATTTGAGGGGCTCCTACAAAGACAAGGAGGTCAAACTATTTTCCTAAGCACCAAAAAGGCAAAATGAGAAACAATGGATGGAAACTAATCAAGGAGAGAAGCAACCTAAAACTAAGGAGAAATTTCCTAACGGTGAGAGCAATCAATCAATGGAACAGCTTGCCTTCAGAAGTTTTGGGTGCCCCATCACTGGAGGCTTTCAAAAAGAGACCGAACAACCATTTATCTGAGATGGTCTCCTGTTGGAGCAGGGGGTTGACTACAAGACCTCCAAGGTCCCTGAAGTGCAAAAAAACACCAGGCACTTTTTATCTTATGTGGTGGACATGCAATGAGGCAAAAAATTATTGGAAAATGATTCAATCATGGTTAGAACAAATGGTGGGAGACCAAATCTTGTTTAAACTGGAAATATTTTTCCTAGGTATAATACCAGAGGGGTTTAAGAAAGATACACTTTATTTAATTATTCATGTACTAACTGCGGCACGCATAACTTATGCACAATATTGGGAAAAAGAAAATACACCATCAGAGCTAGATATAATCAGAAAAGTGTTGGCCTCTGCGGAAACAGATAGACTCACTCTTGAACTTAAAAATTAAGGGGAATCAGAATATTTTGAAGTCTGGAATAGATTTTATGACTGGTATAAGACAAGGTGACAAGACTGGAAAAAACTGTATATATTGTGATTGGACAGAAGGATTGATAATGTATTAAGTAGGCTAATTGTCAATAGTTGTGACTAGCTGTATATAATGTGAATGTATAGTCACACCGACTTCACGGTACTGCATTGTTTTAAATGTAAAAATAATAAAAATATATGGGGAAAAAAGACCTCCAAGGTCCCTTCCAACTCTATTGTTCTATATCCCAGTGTTTTTCAACCACTGTTCCGTGGCACACTAGTGTGCCGTGACATAGTGTAAGGTGTGCCGTGGGAAAAACACCCACCTATAGTCAATATAGGCACAGAGTTAATTTTTTTTAACATTTTCTAATGGTGGTGTGCCTCGTGATTTTTTTCATGAAAAAAGTGTGCCTTTGCACAAAAAAGGTTGAAAAACACTGCTATATCCTACACTCAGAAAGGGACATTCCTCTTTTCTTCCTCCCTTCCTTTTTTTAGATGAATGTAAAACATGATATATTCCAATTTGTGTAACACAGGGATAATCACCAAGATCTTTGCAGCTACTGTGTGTTTCAGCTTTGGTATCTGCCGAAATAAGATGGGCATTTTTTTTTCCCTTATCTGGTAGCTCAGTTTCTGAAGTTAGTGATGGTAATGCTAAGATGAAAAAAAAATAAAGGAGTGACCTCCTTCGTTTCCAGCCAGATGCAGTCTGTGTGAATCCAAATTAATTCTGATCCATTCCTCTTATCCGAAGTTACGTGACATTTGGGAACACAATCTGGATATCTAGATTCTTTCCCCCTTGGCTTTCCCTTAGTTAAATGTGTCAGTAGTTTAATCAATGCAGCGGCTGGAGATGCTCTTATCGGACTGATGTGTAATCAAATATTGGCACAATAAAAATTGCTTGGCTGCTGTTCCCTTCCCAAGCCTGCAGGAGAGCTCAACCCTCAGAAGTTGTGCCAGAATGGGGTTACAGAACTGCCATCCCACTGAGCTCTGGAAGTCAGGCAGAAGATGGAGGTCTTTTCTTTTGAGAATCGCAGCCATGGCTCATCTGTGTGACATCTCCTTGGTTTTCCCCAATGCATTTTGGGTACCAGAACATTTGCAGAATGTGTCAAATTCACCATATCTCATGCCAGGATACAGATTACTTAAGGGGGTGAAAATCACAGATGGCAAGATCTCCCTAACACTCAGACATTCTTTAAGACATGTTATTATAATTTGAAAAAACTAACAGAAGGATCTGAACCTGATCAATAAAAGTGAGGGGTTAGATTTGTATTCTACCTTTTTAAAATATATAATTCAAAGCAACTTTTATTTTGTTGGTTATTAGAGGTAAAGGTCTGTCTTGCTCTTTCATCTTCCTGTAGCCTTCATTGAACTCCATTCATCTCCACAGAGTTGGAAGGGATCTTAGGGGTCTTCTGGTTCAACCCTCTTTTTCAAGCAGGAGACCCTATACTATTCTATACAAATAGCTACCCAATCTCTTCTTGAAAACCTCTACTGATGGAGCATCCACAATTTCCAGAGGCACACCATTCCACTGATTAATTGTTCTCACTGTCAGGAAATTTCTCCTTAATTCAAGGTTGGATCTTTATTTCATAAGTGCCTACTCATTACCTCTTGTCCTGCCATCAGGTTCCAATATTTGAGGAGGGACTGCCACAGAGAGGAGGGGGCATCAAACTATTTTCCAAAGCACCTGAAAGCCAGACAAGGAATAATGGATGGAAACTGATCAAGGAGAGATTCAACCTGGAAATAAGGAGAAATTTTCTGACAGTGAGAACAATCAACCAATCGAACAGAAGTTGTCTTCGGAAGTTGTGGGACCTTCATCAAGGGAAGCTTTCAAGAAGAGACTGGACTGCCATCTGTCAGAAATGGTGTCGAGTCTCCTGCTTGGACAGTGGGTTGGACTAGATGACCTACATGGTCCCTTACAACTCTGTTAATCTGTTAATCCTCTGTGACAGCCCCTCAAGTATAGGAAGATGCTGTCCTATTCCTTCTAGTCCTTATGGGGTTGGGGGTTGCAGAAAGAGTGACAGAAAAATATCCATGCAATGAGACAGAGTCATCTTTCTCTAAGCAGTGTTAAATTGGAGAACTAGTTGTGCTTCAAGATGAGGTCAGAAGACCCTAATGATCCAAAATGTTCACAGCCTTCATTAAAACTCCCTTTATTTAACACAAAATCAACAACTGGGTGAAAATAAACCCAAGCAGAATTTACAGCAATACTTATCAAGATGAGCATAATAAGCATAACTAGGCATATGGCCTGAATCATCATTAATAATTAAGTATAGTCTTGAAGGAAACTGTCAACTGTCCCATTTGGCAGATTCAAAAAAAAGAAACTCCTGGCACGTAGGAACTACCAAGAGTAAAACTTTATTAAAAGATCCAGTTAGGCATAGCAGAAGCAAAGTCAGCTCTGAGATTTTCCCATGAAAACCCACATAGATAGACAGTTCATTGTCCATCAATTACACTCGGTATTTTTGTTTTGGGAAAACAGTCTGCACCAGCTGGTAGCTCCGAGAACTTGGTGGGTATCTCCTCTCTGGCTGCAGAAGGCTCTCATGCATTCCTCAGCCCTTCCCTTCCCTAGGAATTTACCAACCCACTCCTCCCACTTCTGTTTGGCACCCTGCGAACTGGAAGTTGATGCAGGCAGTGTTGAAAGCGAGTCAGCTTTGACTGAAACTTGGAGTCCTCGTGTGACTGTACCTAATTTTCTGACCTCTTTTGCAGCAGTCATTAAGTGAATGCCAAAGTCATTAACACCATGGTCATTAAGAGATCATGGCAGATGTTAAGCAAACCCATTGTATCCAATGGCATTTTTCTAGAAACTGTAAGTAAACATCAGATTCTGGGGAGGGGGAATCATATATCACAATCATGTGACTGCAGGTCACTGCAAATGGCCATAAATAAGGGTCAGTTGTCAAAACCCAAAATTCAATCATGCGAATAGGGGAATGATTGACTGTCAGATATTCAAATCTGGGTCGTAAGCAGGGGGGAGGCTATTTTGGGTTCGCATGGATTTGGGAGAACCTCTAACTAAGAATGTGCCCAGTTTGGAGAACCTGCAAATCCCACCCCTGGCTGGCCCCCACCAACCCTGCCCCGCCACTCACACCGCGCCACTCCCAGAAGTCTCCACACGCACCATTTGGGATGCCAGGTAAGTTCAGGGCCTGCACGGAGATTCGGGGAAGGCAAAAAACAGTCCTCCCAGAACTTCTGGAAGGCCAGAAACAGGCCCATTTCCAACCTCTGGAGCCCAGGGGAGGCCGTTGTCACCCTCCCGGAGGCTCAAGGAAACTCTCCGGAGACCGGGGAGGGTGAAAACCATGGTGCAAGAGGCCGACTAGGCCATGCCACCATGGCCACGCCCACCCAGCAACCAGGCAGAGAACCCGTTGCTAAAATTTTTGAAACCCACCCCTGATCGTAAGTACTGAAACAATTCACAAGTCTGTTATTCATCTATTTTGTTACTAATATAACATACAGAAGGCAGGTCAATAATTTGCAAAGATTTAGTGATTTAAAAAATTTGGGAAGGCCTGATTCACAAAGAGTGAAAACAAATGTTATAGTAATATATTAATCAGAATTCAACTGGAGGGGACAATATGTGCATAACGTTGTTTTGATGCACTTTTTTTAAAATCTTTTGATTGTTTTGTGTTTTGGGGTTTGTTTTTTTTCTCTTTTGTTTTCCATGGGATTTTTTGTTTGGAGTTTTGTATTTTGTATTTTAACCTTGTCTTGAATAAAATAAAAACATAGATTAAAAAAGAAAACCTTGGTCGTAAGTAATTCTAGGGAGGTTTCTCATAACTTTGAACAGGCACTGAGCAATCAGTCATAAGCCAATGATTACCGAGAGTTTACTTAGTGGTTTTATTTAATTTTTAACTTAAAGTTATTAATTTTAATTAATAACTTTTGTTCCCTGTATAATTTTGGAACTTTAGAATTACGATTAATAATTTTAGAACTAACCTAGAATTAAGGAGAAATTTCCTGACAGTGAGAACAATTAAGCAGTGGAACAGCTTTCTTCTGGAAGGCTGGAGGCTTTGAAGAAGAGATTGGACAACCATTTGTCTGAAATGGTATAGGGCAGGGGTTGGCAAACTTAAACACTCAAAGAGCCATTTGGACTCATTTCCCACAGAAAAGAAAACACCAGGAGCCACAAAGGTCCTAACCGGAAGCCCCCTGTTCAATTCTGGAGCTGACCAGAAGTTCAGTTCCCCCACCACTGAGTCTCCTCCTAGCACGGTGTACTTTTTCCTCTACCTGTCATAACTGAAAGCCCTATCAATTGTGGAGACAACTGGAAAACCCTCCCCTTACCATAGAGTCTTCTCTTGGCACATGTGCTTCTCTCTTCCTCCCCCCCACCAGAAGCTCCTCTCAAAATTGTGGTGCCAACCAGTGATGGAGCCGCAGTAGAGGGAGGAAAGAGCCACATGCAGCTCCAGAGCTGCAGTTTTCTGACCCCTGGTATAGGGTCTCCTGTTTGAACAAGTGGTTGGATCGGAAGTCCTCCAAGATCCCTCCCAACTCTGCTATTCTCTTTCTGTAAGATTAGTTGGTATTTTAGAGTCTGGAATCTAACAGCTTTGGACACCCGCTGTTCATGCAAGTCAGCAATGGCCACAAGACAGAAACAAAAAAGAATTCAAAGAGAAAGAACAAAGGGAAAGAACAGATGTAAGATGTTGTTAAGAGAAAAATCCAAGCATTTGGAACCCTGTGAGGCTACAGAAAACTCCAGAAGGCAATTGACTTTTTGAGTGTACTTTCCAACTGTTTGATATTGATACCTGCTGACTGGAATTCTTCAGTGGCTTAAAGCATCGCTAAAGGAACCCACAACAGAATCATTCACAGACTTTGTAATTAAGCAGTGGGATACATCTTCAGAATTAAAAAGTATAAAAATAAATGTTGGGGATACTCCCCAAAACATTGCCATTATTGTTATTATTTTAAACAACCGCGTACTATGGGAGTGGGGAAAAAAATCATTGAAATCACACAGCAACTAAAGTGGCCATGCTTAGCAGACAGAAAAAGGCAAAGTTGTGTGAGTAATATAGTAAAGGACATTATGAAGGATATTAGGGTTCAGTGTAGAAATTAATTGAAAAACTTGGCCAAAGCAATCAACACATGTGGAAGTGAGTGATTGAAACAGCAAAAGCTTGGACTGAGCTGATTGTGAGACAAATTCACCAACAGAAACCATTTTTGCTGGTTTTGGGGAGGGGGGGAGGGACGGAGGGAGGGAAATTGGCCCAAAGTTACCCAACTGACTTACATGTCTAAAGTGGGACTAGAACTCACAGTCTCCTGGTTTCTTAGCCTGGTGCCTTCACCACTAGCCCAAACTAGATATGTTGTGATACCTTCCTGTAGGAGCCGTTGGGGCAAATTATACCAGTATGTATTCCTTCGATTTGAAGCATGAAGAATAGAACAAAAATATTTAGGTATGAGAAAATGAGAGCTACAAGCTGAGCAAACATTGACTGGAATACAGGATTGTTCTTTAGCTGCAGTGTATTATTCCTAGCAAAGTGTTCACAAACTGCAAGAACGTAGAACAGCAAATGCTAAAGTAGTTTAGTGAAGTGTCCATTACAATTTGTATTTTAATTGCAATGAGCGGAAGGGAATGATAAACCAAATATCTGAGCATTGTTCTAGTTTGTAACACAAACTAAAATTAATTGGAAAGTTTGTTTGCCAATAGAACCAGAATGTCTGGTTGCCATTTATTCAAAAGACATTCTTGGTTAGACAAACATTATAATATTTATTTCCAATGAGAATATCATGAAAAGAAATCTCAAACTCTCTCTTTTTTTTTACTGCTTGGAACTAACAAATATTTGGACATGTCTGATAACCATCCCTGGATGAGAGGACATTTTAAAATGAAAGCCAAATATTCACAGAAAGGTCATAAAATACCTCTAAGAAATTCAGGTTCCCTTCTCAAGGTTCAGCACAAATTTAGTGTCAAGAAGTTTAGTTGCATTTTGCACGTTGTCTTGTGGTCATTTCGCCAGACAATGGTTGCCAGATTTGTATCTGCTACTGAATGCCTATGGGGGAAAGGATTTGATATGCATCAACATTTTGGTATTAAAATAATGTCTAGTTTAATCAAATCCAAAAGAGACTTGGGCTGGATTCATTAGATGTCTCCTTCTATCAAGATAGGCATTGGGTCACATGCAGGCTTTTGTGTAACTTCACAAACATTTCTCAATGAACTATGATACCCAAATAACTAGCCATCTACTTTTCACAACACTCATTCTTAATAATAAACAACTGAATGTCTTGGTCCCCCTCTCATCATCACCAACTTATCTGTTGCAGCCCAGAGTGAAACAGTCTCCAAAACATACCCCCAATACTCAAAATGCTATCTATATTTTGCAGTATTATAGTAATATTTAGTCCATTAGATAGGAATAAATGGTTGCAGTTTACCTTTAGGAAGGTCAGCCAAAAGTACATTAAAAGATATGCTAGCTTTTGAATTCTCCAGAACTCCTAATCAAACAAGGTAAAATTAAAAGGAAAAACCACCACATGATGGCTCAATGGTTAAAGATGCTTGTGACAGCCCAGGTTTGAAACCTGAGTGCTGCATGATGGAGTGAGCTCCCATTCTTGCCACAGCTTCTGTCCTCCTAGCGGTTTGAAAGCATGCAAATGGAAATAGATAAAGAGGTACCACTTCAGTGGAAAGGTAACAACTTTCTGTGAGCCTCGGCATATAGTCATTCTGGCCACATGAACACGGGAATATCTTCGGACAATGTTGGCACCCTCGGCTAAGAAATGGAGATGAGCACCACCCCCTAGAGTTGGACATGACCAGACAGGGGAAACCTTTACCTTTACAGTAAAAAGCAGGGAATAATTAAACCTGGGGAATTCTGAGAGATGAAGTCTGCACATCTTAAGGTCACAAAGATTTAACCATGACATTGGCAGTTCAAAATCAATACAAAATGGGGTTGCAGTAGTTAAGGAACACATTAGGCAGTGGTAGTATTATCAGGGTCATCTTGAATCAAATATTAAAGGACAGACAAAGCAGTTTGGAAAGCATAAAAGCTGTAATTTCCCAATTTCCCTCTTGACCTAGGCTTCAGAATAACAGATGTAGAAATATTACAATGAGGGGTCCTTGGTGCTCCCTGAGCTTCCTTGTTTTCTTTCAGACATTTCATTACCCAAACCAGGTAACATCATCCGTGTCTCACTGATGATGTTACTTAGTTTGGTTAATGAAACGTCTGCAAGAAAACAAGGAAGCTCAGAAAGCACCAAGGACCCCTCATGTCAACCCTGAGCTACATATATTCTCCTTTAAATATTACAATCTTTATTCCAGTAAAGCCAGAATGTAACTTTGCTTGGTGCAGAAGGTCAAGGAAGCCAAATGTTAAAGTATTGCCCAGTGACTCTCTGTCTTTCACCCACGGCATCAATGGAAACTCCAGTGACAAGAACCTTGCCTCCACCCTGCCATTTAATTCTGGGCAAAGCATTGGAAACCCATTGCTCAGGAGTTGACAATCCAGCCAGCAGTGTAAAAGCAAATGTTATTTCAGAGATACCTGCTGAGAATGTGCATGCCTTTGTTCATTGAGTCATACAGAGGAAGGAGAGGGGGTTGTTTTATTGTTGTTGTTGCCGCTATAGATCCCTGATCACACCCATGGCAGCAGTAAAAGAATTCGTTCGTTCTGGTTTAAGCAGCAGGGATATTCACTCTGAACAATTTGCTTGCATATGAAACAAGTCCCTTGATTTCTATTGACATTTTGCAGGCAAGATGTGGGTGGTGCTCGTGATATTTTTTCCCCCAAGGCTTCTTAGTGTCGAGATACTTTGCCCAATCATGAAATGTCATCATGCCAAGAGTGGGGTACAGGGAATGACAGCAGAGTGTCTCTGGATTTTAAATTCCTTGCTTTAAAAGTTGTTGTAGACACGTTAATTAATTTTATGCTTGTGTTTTTTCTTCCTATAACTTATCTATTGTCTATCTATATCTATCTATTTACAGTATCTATCTATCTCTATCTTTCATATCTGCCTACGTATCATCTGTCTGTCTATCATCTATCTCTATCTATCATCTATCTGCCTATGTATCATCTGTCTGTCTATCATCTATCTCTATCTATCATCTGTCTGTCTGTGTATTATCTATCTATCATCTACCTCTATCATCTGTCTGTCTAACATCTATCTATCTATCTATCTATCTATCTATCTATCTATCTATCTATTTATCATCAATCTATTTATCTAATCTCTCTTAGAGAAAAAATGGAGGACAAAGAGCTATTGATGCTTTTTTGAGGTCTTCAGAAAAGGTAGAGTAGAAAGCAAAGAAATCAATAAAGGATTCTTGAAAGTTCATAAGTTTACTGAAGGCACTTGAAGACGCCCTCGAGTTGAGCTCAGTTCATGGTAACCACCCAAGCATGCACATATATTGGCAACAATGCAAAAGTAGCTCGCTTTCACCTTCTTCCAGATTGATTGATTGATTGATTCCCCTTTCTAGTTCAAGGCTTGGTATTTCCTGAAGATCTCCTGTGAATTATTAACCAAGTGTAATCCTGCAAATCTTCCAAGACCAAAAGTCAGTCAGATACAGACCACTCCAGAAACTGCCCCAAAATTGTGACCACATGGTGATCATCCCAACACAGACCAGAAATGGTAGAGGTAGACTTAGAATTGATTTGTCAGCCAATGGTTTTAATGGTGGGGGATCAGAGAACACTGATCTCGAACCTGATCCTGAAACAGGATTTTGGATTTTATCCTACATGCAGAACAAAAAAAAACCATTTTATGTTTCAATCACATATTATATTCTTTTCTGTTTTTTTAAAAGCATCGACAATATCTCTCAGCATGGTATCACAACCAAAGATTAGCTATCTGATGTGCTGCTTAAGTTTATTAGGATGATTGAATTTCTGCCCTTCTCTCCTGATTTTTTTTATTTAGGGGGGGGGGTGTTGGACTGGGTTCTTGAAATCCAAGGCAACAGTGACATCTATAGGCCCCCCAGCTTCTATTTTTTTATTTGATTTTATTAATTGTGTTGTCTCTTGTGTGACATACTCAAACACAGGGCTGCTGAGAAGGATAGGGCTTTTCTATGATTTTCATTCAAAGAGATCATGACCTTCTGCTCATAGGATGAGCACAATACTTTAGAAATAGGGAATGGAAATTACATGAAAAAAATGTCCATTTAGGACTTAATATTTATTCCATAGACAGCTAGTAAAATAAGCTAGTAGTAGTAGAGGTAGTCTTGACTTACAACTGGTTGCTTAGTAACCATCAAATGGTTCCCCCTCAAAACTACTGATCACCTGGATTCAAAGTTCTGACATAGAATAGAATAGAATAGAATTTTATTATTTGTATGCCGCCCTTCTCCGGGAGGACTCAGGGCGGCGAACAATTCAAGGGGGGGGAAAGGGGAACATAAAAAACAAAATACAAATAATAAAAGTAAACAACAGTCGCACAACCATACATGTCGAGAGGGGAGGGAACTCATCACCCCCAGGCCTGCCGGCAAAGCCAGGTTTTTGCTTTTCGGAAGGCCTGGAGAGAGGTGAGGGTCCGAATCCCTGCGGGGAGTTCATTCCAGAGGGCCGGAGCTGCCACAGAGAAGGCTCTCCCCCGGGTAATAGCCAGGTGGCATTGGCTGGTAGATGGCACCCGGAGGAGGCCAACCCTGTGAGATCTAATGGGTCTGTGGGAGGTAATTGGCAGCAGGCGGTCTCTCAAGTACTCCTGGTCTTTGGGTTTCCAGCAAACTCATCCACCCCTGTTGCATTTACTTAATGACTACCACAAAAAATGAGGCATGGTCACATTATTGTGATGGTCCTAAAGAGGACCAGGCTCAATTATATTTTTGAGGAGAGACATACAGTGCGATCCTAACACTGGCCACATTTCATATTATCAGCAGTTTTATTCTCCAAAATAAACTGGGAAGGGAAAATATGCTTGAAGCAAAGACATTGGAAGAATTCCCAGTATGTGCATTCTCTCTGCATCATCAAACACATAAGGAGCATTGGAGCTCATTTCAGCCTCAAATCTGGGAAAGAAGAATGTAACTGGAAATTCTTAGATTTGTCTACAGATGTCAGTATTGCAACAGAATTGAGTCTGAAAATGTCTTTGTGTGCTTTCTAAATTGTCTGTCTTCAGATGCTAATGGAAAAAAGGGCTCCAGAGCCTCTATGATGGCAAAGCTATGGCATGCGTGTCAGAGATGGCACGCAGAGCCTTCTCTGTGGGCACACGTGCCGTAACCACCTTCTCTTCTGGTTTCTGGCATGCACATGCACACCGACCAATTGGTCCTCACACACTGGAGTGCCGAAAACCAGAAGACCAACTGGCCGGGGCACATGCGCACCAGGGGTAGATTCCAGCCAGCTTTACTGCTGGTTCGCTCGTTCGCACACTTCAACTGTGTGCATGCACAGTTCGATTAACATTGTTCTGCACATGCACAGAACTCAAAAACATGATGGTGGTGGTGACAGCGGCAACCAGGGAACTGGTTCGGGGGCATGGCATGCCTGGGTCGCTGCTGGTTCCAGCGACCCAGGCCGCCATACCACTACCGGTTCAGCTGAACCGGGCCGAACCGGTAGGAACCCACCACTGATGAGTTTGCTGGAAACCCAAAGACCAGCTGGTCGGCACACACTTGCACTCTGGGCATCTGGTTTTTGGGCTTCTGGCATTCTGGCGCATGCACAGACATGTTCTGGTTTGGGCACTTGGTGCCGAAAAGGTTCTCCATCACTGCTATAGGAGAATTCATGTTACATCTGTCCTCAACTTCTTACACAATTCATTCCTGGAAAAAACAAGTACTTGGTTAAAAAACTATTGATCGTGTATAGGTAGTGCTCAATTTACAACCATAATGGATCCTGCCTAGTGCAGTTCAAGACATGTTAAGCGTGTGACAATAGATATATTTAAATAAATAATTGATAATGATAATAATATATACATATGTATTGCTATGATAAGTAATAATTGGATATGAATATTGAATGGTACCTATGAAAGGAAGATTAGTAATTTTTTGGTTATATATAAAGGTTAATAAAAAAGAACTAAGTTAAATTTAGTTAAGTTTTGATTATTAGGGGCGAAATGTTATGATAAAGGATACAGTCAAACAAAGGAGGGATAATGATAACAATATATATATGTGTGTGTGTGTGTGTGTATGTGTGTGTGTGTTTTCTGAGGTTTTCGCAGATGTTAGTATGTAGGTCTCTAGTTATTCGGGTTTTCTCCCGCATAAAATTGGAGATGTCTTGGCGACGTTTCGACAAAGTCTCATTCGTCATCTTCCGGCTTGGTGCTTCCAGGAGCAATGTGAGATCTCGGCTGTTTCTTCCTTTTAACTGCCAGTGGGGGTTTGAACTGATTGGGTGGGAGCTTGGCTGTGTCCTGATTGGGTGGAGGTGTGTCCTGATTGGGTGGAGGTGTGTTCTGATTGGTTGGGGGTTTGTGTTTCATGTAAGGATAGGAGGGGTTTAAAGTGGCTAATGGTGCATTTGCAGTCTGGCTTCTGGTCCTTGGTCATGCCTCCTCATCAGTGTGGGTTTTTGTCTGCTTTCTTTGTGGATGTTTGGTGGTGATATCCTGTGTGGCTCTTGTGAGTGTGGGCCTGGTGTCATTCATCATGTTAGGGACTTGTTTATCAATAAGGGCAGGCTTCCAAATGGCTGGCAGGCGGGAGGTATTGTCCCGCCTGTTCATGCTGTGTGGGCATTTTTCTATCTCAATGGCTTCTCTGATTATTCTGTTGTTAAAATGTTCAGCCTTAGCGATAGTTCTGGTCTTTTTAAAATCAATTTTATGTCCTGTGGTTTTAAAGTGTTGGACCAGGGAAGAAGTTGGTTCCTCTTTCCTGATTGCGTTTTTGTGTTCTTCAATGCGTGCACTTATTCTTCTGTTGGTTTGTCCGATGTATGTGGTGGGGCATGGGATTTCATATACTCCTTGATTTTCTAACTCAATTTTGTCTTTGGGGTTTCTTAGGATGGTGGATATTTTTCGGATATCCTAATATATATATATATATATATATATATATATATATATATATATATATATATATATATATATATATATATATATATATATATATATATATATATATATATATATATATATATATATATATATATATATATATATATATCCTAATATATATATATATATATGCAGGGGTACAACATAAGGAAACTGGATGTAAATTGTAAACAGTGATTTGGAAAGGAGGATTAGAAATTTTTGTTACTAAATATTATGGATGTTTAGCCAGAATAGGCCATAAGGATTCTGTGTTATTGGAGGATATTAGAAATAGCAAATGAAATGCCAGTATGTGGTTATGTTTTAAATCTTGGTATATTTTATGATGATGGATGTTTAAACAATTACAGTCAAATGAAAATCGAGTTATGATGATGGTAATATGTATAAATATATCTGAGTTAAAATACTTGATTTAAGATGAATTATGCTTGATGACTGTGGAAGAGATGCACGAAAGTCTTTTGTAACCAACTGATACACTTTCTACAGTATGTAAAGAAGGAGGATTCTTTGTGTTGTGTCTGTTTTGAAAAAAAAAAAAATTATATACAAAAAAAAGACATGTTAAGCGTGGTGCCTATGTGATTGCCACAGTTAATGATCCCAGTCCGTCCTCTCCTTAATGCAGTCATTAAGCAGCACACAGGATGCCTCAAGGGAAGGAAATGCCCTGGGGTGTCTCGTGCAGACCCAGACCCAGATTGCAGCATCTCCCCAACTCACCCATGGCCTCCCCTGGGCCTCCCAGGATCTCCCCATCCCCTGAGGCACCCATGTCCCACTTCCCACCATGCTTCAGGCAGGATTCATAAGTCCTTCCATTTAGTGTCATTGTAATTTTGAGTTGTTGCTGAACAAACAGTCATAAATCAAGGACTACTTATATTACATGTGCACCCCTGAAGCACTTGTTTGTCTTTGAATCCAAAGCACTGCACATTTAGGAGCATAGAAACATAGAAGACTGATAGCAGAAAAAGACCCAGAAGTCCATCAAGTCTGCCTTTGGAGTTTTTTTGTTTATTTTTGTTTTATTATTTACTTCTTCATTTAATATTCTTTTATTTATTTATTACTTCAAACTAAAAAAAAAATCTGGTTTTGGAAAAACCCCTTCCAACTTTATTGGAAAATATTTGAATGCTGTTCTGCCCACTGAACTCCAGCTCAAACTGTCCCATTCCAACTTCAAAACACATCTTTCAAACATGAAACAGATTTTAGAGCCCCAGATGGTCCAGAAAGCATCAGAATACTTCCAGTAAGTATCTGGAAGACCTCTTCAAATTGAGAGCATTTCACAGTTAGAAACTTTGGCACCACACCAGCTCAAACATCAGAAGTAGCTGTTACTGGATTATGCATTCAATACAATCAATTAAATTGCCATTAGGGTTTGCATTAAGAGAAATATAAAATGCTCCATAAACACTTGGTGCACACTTTCATTGTACAACTCTATCCCTTTTCCCCCTAACCACATGGTTGTTTATTAAAATGCTCCCAACAGTATCATTTTTCCTCAGAGAGGAAAAAATGCCATCCCCTTGGTCACTTTTCTGGATCTTCTCCAAAACTGTATTTTATTTATTTGCTGGACTTACATGGATAGAGAGGTGGTTGGGTGGGTGGATGGAAGGATAGATGATAGATAGACAGACAGACAGACAGACAGACAGAAACAGAGAAACAGAAAAACAGAAACAGAGAAACAGAGAAACAGACAGACAGAATCTCCCTGCCTTTTTCTGTGATTTCATAGCACAATTTTGCTTGTGACACCCTGACAATAAACAGCTTGCTCACCAGTTTCCTCTCCCTCATTATCTGGCATGTTGAGGGCAAAGTATTACATTTGCCAGTCTTTGAGAGAATTTCAAGTATTCTGGAAATTATTACTGGAGTTGGTTCATGCATAAAGTGTCACAGGTTCCTTTATCTGCAGTGCAAAAAAGCACAAGAGGGCAGCAGAGAGATAAAAACAACTGCATACATTTGAGGCCACCTACCATAGTGTTCACTTGGATAACCATATCTTGAGCTGGTAGTCCTAGCATCAAATTACCAATAGCAGTTTTAAGAAAGATTTATAGTGATCTTTTGATGGGTATCAATTGAGAACTTGTAATGAGTGAAGATGCACACAGTGATAATCAACTATCTTTCTCCAAAAACAATATAGGAAATGTCCAATAGTCTTTGTACAATTAGATCATCACCAGAGACTCTCTACAAATGTATATCAGTCACCTTTGAACAAAGCCCATTTAGCAAAAGCTTTCCTTTAAAATAAAAAATAAGAAAACTTGTTATCAGAAATACTGCAACTTCAATTAAATTGTGTATATGAAATCCAATCACAATTCTTAATTGTATATGCACACACAATACATACACAATATTATATATCTGTAATGATAGCATAAATATGAAAAATCAACTGTATTAAATGTTATATTCTATAAACAATATAAACAAACTTGATCAGGGAAAAATATGAGGGGGGAGATTTTAAAAAACGTATGATTTTTCTTTCTATAAACTTACAACTGGTATCATGTTCTGCAGCTTTCAATGTAATTATATTTCTTTTTTCCCAGCTGTGTCATCAAATTCTACTGCTCCTTTTAACGGATGCCAACATTTGCTCTTTTTAAAATAGGAACCAATAATTATATCTGTAAATTGGATTGGCGTGGGAAAATATGCTTGGAGGAAATGAAAGTTATGACAACCTACATTCACACAGTAGTTTATAGAATACCAATAGAAGGGAACATTTGTAGCTCAGGATTGAACTTTGGAGTCCTTAGTTCTCTCTGAGCTTGGTTGCTTGCTTACAAAACTTTTATTACCCAGCTAGGTAACATCATCAGTGCTAAAGAGAATAAACTTTGTTCTTTGTTTATATACAGTGGCTTGCCCTTTCAATATTGGTAGCAGAGTTGTTATCTTTTTGGTAATGCATCAATTAGGCTACTGACTATTGGATTGCCTGAGTGGTTTCTTGATTTGGTATTGTTTATTGATTGATTGATATTATTAATCCTCATGTTAATCGCTGTTTATCTGTATAGGGATTGCTGGTGAAGAAGTGTTCTTTTGTTTCCTTTTTAGCTTTTTGATTGTCTCTATTGAATGGCATAGGTTACAGAATTACAGTGCATCTTCACATATCAAACCAGACTATTTGGAGCTACAAATTATGCTATAATTGTGCCAAACAACCCATTAACACCAGTGAAGCTTCCACAAGAAGAGATGTGAACTTCCATAGCCTGTTCAATTTAGCACTTGATCCAAGATTTTGAAAACAGTCTCTGTTTCATAGGGATTAGAAGAGAAAGAGGATTGTTCTGAATATCAACTGAAGCTATGTTTCTCAGATTTGGCCATTTGAAAATGTGTGAACTTTCCCATGCTGGCTGGGAAATTTGGAAAGCTGAAATCAACACATCTAAAAATTGCTAAATTTGAGAAATAAATTAAAAAGCAACTGCAGCATTTTTTTTTAAAGGAGAGAGGGTAGGAAGGGGAAGAGAGAGGGTAAGAGTAGGGGAGAGGTAAGGGAAGAAAGAAGGGGAAGGAGAGGAGGAAAGAAGGAAGTAGAGAAGGAAAGGAGAGAAAAAAGAAAAGAAAGAGAAAATAAGGGGGTGCCATAACAGGCGCTAGGGATGGTAAACAAAACAATCCAAACTGTACCTTATAATCTTTTAAATGGAATAACAATAGTATAAGAATGGCAAAGAAAAAGAATAACCATGTGAATGTATACCTAGAATTGTTATGTAAGAGAATAAATGACAGTAAGAATATATAGCACAATATAGGTAAACAATATTTGATTATAAATAGCTAAGTATAAATAAATATAGAATTGTACATAAAAATGGATAACGAATAAGGAGACCATGAATGCAAGATAGAAATGTATAGAAGGGAAAACACTAACTGCAAAGAAACCGATACGGAACTGCTGTATGATATATGATGGAACTTTGTGTTCCTATGTTGTCTTAAGTCATGTGTTTGTTTTTGTTGATGTGTTTATGTGTTTAAAATAAAACACTCTGGTGCTCTAAAGGGCCAATTACATACTGCAGTTGAAAAAAAGGCTCTATTTTTAGTCTTTTTATTCCAGAGAAAAACAGCCTTGCACTGAACCAGCCCAAAGTACATTTATTTCCCTATGAAAAGAAATCCTCCTTTTGTGACTTGCTTCTCCCAAAATGTTACCATGATGAGGATCTTTTAAAAAAGCCAAAAGATTTACTTCATATCCCTGACTTAGAAAAAGTCTCTATACAGAATAGAGTAGAATATTTTATTGCCCAAGTGGGATGAGATAAGCAAAGAATTTGTCTCCGGTGCTCTCAGTCTGCATGCAAAACAACAAAGTAATATTAGTCATAATAACGATACCAATAAGAGAAGGTAGTAAACTGATGAGAGAATAATCGTAATATAGCCATTCTACATGGCTAAATATAGTTAGACCTAAGATAGTGCTATGAGAGTTAGATGTTCAGCAGAGCTGTGTCTAGTTACTTTGGCATGCAATGCCCTGTAGCGGCGTTATGAAGAGAGGAGTTACAACAATTTATGTCTGGGACATGAAGGCCCGCAGATGTTTTCTCAGTCCTATTTCTGCAGCATCCAGGTCATAGGTAGGTACTGTAAATGAGAGGGGGGGGGGGGGAAAGGGAGAGAGAGAAACAGAATTTATAAATATACCTTCAGATTGTTTTTAAAAAGCATTCAATGTGGCTTTTTTTTAAATGTGGGAAAAAATATCACATAGCTAATATGGAATCTCAGTATCCATGGGCATTCGAAAGATTTTTTTAAAATCCCTATCATAATTTCTGCTAATAAAAAAGAGAGCCCACATTGTTTACTCTAACTGTCTCTTCCAGGAAAACGCTCACATGATCATGTTTGGTCAGGCAATAAGAAGGGCTTGATTGTTGTGTTGATTCATACAACACAAATCAGAACCGTGGCACAAGCAATGCTCAAAGAGCTACTTTGTAGAAGCAGAATACATGCCGTCTCTTGCTAAATATGCTGTGGCTGCTTATATGTCTTTTGCAAGAGAAGTAGCAATTGTTTGCTATTGCATAAGCCAATGTAAGTAGGTCATGGATAAAGCCAGAACACAATATGCATGTCACTCTGAGTGACCAGGAATTTCCAAGTGAGAAAGCGTCCCAGATAGATTATTTTTGGACAGTAGGAAGCCCTTCCTCCAGGCTTCTTATAGTGCATCCCATCACAAATCTGGTTCCCATAGCAACAGCCACCCATCAGCTTTTTTATTGCATCAGTGCTCCTCGACCTAAATGCAGATTCATTTAGCTCTTAAGAAGCTTATTTTCATTTGTGAAATAGCTTTTGATATGTAGGCTATACTGAAATGCCTTCATGCATAATTCACTTGAAGTCCTAACAAATATCTACCTCGTAGTTAATGAAAAACAGGAGATGGCATATGAACGAGATAGAGTTATTATTATCCATTGTGTTAAGCCAGGCCTTTTTAAAATCTTGGCTTGCCTGGTTAGCTACAGCAGCCTAGAAGTGTCTTATATTTTAAGGTTATAATCAGTTGGTAATGAAAACATGCCCTGAAAATATTATTCCATATAAATTAATAGAAAGGCTTTCTTTATAGATATAGGTAGATTTATTATTTTAAAATTGTTTTTGTTTTAAGTGTTTCAGTTTGCTCTTCCATGGCTTCTAGAGTTTTGATTCTGGTTTAATGAGAATAAACAATTATTTTCTTCCTAAGTCTCACTTCCTAGACATATTCTTTCTTGCCCAAATCTCTTCCTGTTATACCTTCCCCTCCCTAAGTGTAAGTTTGCCAACTAATGTAGGTGAGTTGTTATCTTCAAAGGATTGTGGCTCTTGTTAAACCTGTAGAAATTCTTGCTAATTTCCTGGGTAGCCTTTGGCCGCAATTAGCAACTTTTACTTGACTTGACGTCATTAAACTTGACTTGACTTGCTAATCCCTTGTAAAAAAAACACACACACAAGAAAAATAGAAATTTGTATTTTATCAAATCAAATTATTGTTTGTCAACACAGATTGATCACGATTTTCTTGGCCTTGGGGCAAGTGTTTGATCATCCCATCTTGGAGTACCCATAATTGAATTTGCAATTTTCCACATGCCCAAATGGGTATTCTGTCTTGAGTCATACCTTCTACAATTGACAGACCTGTACAAATCAATTTACCCTCCGCCAACTGCTAGCTAAATATTTCCATTATCAACTCTAGCACTTAACTATGCTTGGAAACAAAACTGAAATCCAACCAAGCACTTGCGATGGTTAGCCAAGGTTCCTTCCCCCTATTACTCACAATTTCCCTGCAATGATTTTCTTGGAAGTTCCCTCCATCAATAGGTAAGTGTTCTGTGGTGATTAAAAATGCAATGACTTCCTAAAAAAAGATCCTCACTTCTCTGAGGTTTCCCACATCTTTGTTTTTATTGCCATTGTTAGCTCCCACCAGGACCTTGGAGAGGTTTCTGTGGTTGACCTTTTCCTATTTTCTTTACAAACACCTGGACTCCAACTTGGCTTTGGGGGGGGGGAAAAACCTGTGACTGTCTTGAAGGTTGCTGAATACACAGGTTTTCTCAGGAAGTGAGAGCAACCATCTGATCCAAGTGTCCAAGGACAAAGTTTCAATCAGATTAAACTATAAAGGCAAATTGAATGAAGAAGAGCAAGGTGAGAGAAACTTGTTCCAGCAGGTTGTAGATGTTTAATGGATTGGATTTTATTCCAGTTTGCGGAGGAAGGGTTGCTAACCATGAATTTTGAGGAATAGAGAGCTCTTGACTGAGATTCCAGCGTGGTGCCTTATGATCTCGAACCTATCTGATCAACAAATTCATTGGGCAAGCTGGAAATTAACTATTACTTAACCTAGCCTATTAGGAGCGTGGCGGCTTGAGACATTGGCAGGAGGTTAGCAAGCCCACATTCGAGACGCAAAAGCTGCCATGAGGCAGGGTTGAGCAATGGTCTTTCACTCCAGCTCCTGCGGAGGATATGAAAGGAGCCCCCAACTGAGTGTCTCCATGGTAACGGTGATGTCACCGGCTAATCCTTTCAACCTGGAAGCGCTTCGCAGGACTGCAAAAAAAAAACAAAAAAACAGCCTATTTCCTTAAAGCAACTGATGAAAGAAATGTCCTTCTGGGTTCAGCTCCAAGTGGGGAAAAAGACACTGGGGACATGGAAGCTGCTTGGAAAAATGGTTTATTGGTGGACAGGGCCACATGGCTTGAGCCCTGAACAGAAAAGATGATCACATGCTTCAATGTTGGTGGAGAAGAAGAGGAGGGGCTTGCTAGGCTTTTTATAACCTGTTCAGTCCCACCTCTCTGTTTCCTGTTCCTGTGTAAGAAATGTATTCTGATTGGTTGTCAGACTCCCATAGGGCCATGCAGGGGCAACTCTCTGGGCTGTGTTTTGAATCCAGGTTTAGTTGAGTTCTCAGATGCCATGTGGTCAGTTGAGTAAAGGGCCAATATTATCATGCCTTTACTCCCATCCCCCTTGGGGCTGCAGTGGAGAAATCTTTATTATGTAAAAGGGACTAGCTTGGCCTTCTTAATGGCCCATTAACAGTGGGGATGGGCAGGAAGCTACAGGCAACTATTCTGTCTTTTAAAACATGTTTCTTTCTTTTCATATCCAGAGAAATATTCTGCCTTTTCAATATTTCCTAGGATAATTCATTTTTCTGGGAGAGGGCTGGATGATAACTTCCCACAAAACAAAGAAACAAACACTAAAATAATACAGTTCAAATAAATATATATTTGCTCCATGTGGTGGAACTCTGCAGTGGTTGAGTAAATTGAGCGACCATCTCACTGTGCGAGTGAAGGGATCCATGTCTTGATGCTTCCCATGCGATCAAAGGAAATCAAAATACATGCCTACAAAATATTTATTTTTTTAAAAAAAGAAACAGATTGGGAAAATTGTTCCTGGCCATTCTAGCCATTCTATCTGTTATCAAGTTTTTACCTTAAGAGGTATTATTAAGGATTTCCCAACAATGAGTCACTTCCTTAAGATTCTTATATGTGAACCACATCCCTGTGACTAATGAAACCATACCAGGGCCATTGTTATTGTTAGCTCGCCTTTCCTCCAAGGAGATCATAGTGCTGGGAATTTTTCTTACTCCGGTTTGGCCAAAGGCATTTAATCCTTTCACCTTCCCCTAGCATTGATTAAAACTGGTCTCCTCAGATGGTGAACTCAGCTTTTCTATTGCCCAGAAGGCCTTTAGGAAACAAGGTGGCATCCCATAGCAACTCTCTAGCAGGGGGCCTACATAGGGAAACTCCTTAGATCTCCTTACCAAGCTTCCAGCTCTAAATAAACACAGTGTTGTTGTGTGTTCCAGCAAAGAGGGATGAGTGGGAGCACGCTGGAATCTGCCTAGCTTGTTAAAAATGCAAACACACCCAGATCTTTCATTCTGCTTTTTACTTTGGCCTTGGCTGGCACCAAGTTCCCGCACAAGCTAATGCTGGGCTGTTAAAAGGTTTTTAAGACCTGAATTAATAAAGTATCATCCAGAAAACAAAGGCAATTTGTATCATTGACTACACCAGTCAAAATTATAAGCCTCGTTCATTGAACTATGGTTCGTTAGCAATGTCGCATGGAATACAGATAGTCCTTGACTTACAACAGTTTATTAAGTGACTGTTAGCAATGGCACTGGGGAAAAAAGTGACTTATGAACATGTTTCACAGTTACGACCGTTGCAGCATCGCCACGGCCATGTAATCAAAATTTGGATGCTTGGTAAACTGACTCGTATTTATGACAAGTGCAGTGTCATGTGATCACCCCTTGTGACCTTCTGACAAGCAAAGTTAATGGGGAAGCCAGATTCACTTAACAACTGTGTTACTAACTGACCATTGCAGTGATTCACATGGCAACCTATGGCAAGAAAAATCTTAAAATAGGGCAAAATTCACATAACTGTCTCACTTAGCAACAGAGATCTTGGGCTCAATTGTGGTTGCAAGTCAAGGACTCCTTGTAAAACATCATTAGCAAGATTCACACAACACTCCCAGCCATAAATCACAGCTGACAGGCAAGAAAGGGTGGCTTAGCACACCATCCCAGCAAATCCAACCTTGGTTGTACCTTGGTTTGTGAGTCTAGCCAAGAGTAGCTTATGCACACATCCAGTGGAGGGATACAACCGGTACGCCCCAGTACGGGCATACCGGTGTCTGCTGGGAGAACCAGGTACTGTTCCGGTACGGTGCTCCGGAGGGGCCACCCACCCACCCGCGCTCCTTACCTGTATTTGAGCTGTTTGGGGCTTCTGCACACGCGCACAGAGCGTATGGCACCTGCGTGACGCTCCACCGAGCAGCTGGAGTGTTGCAGAGGCATTGCGGGCGGTAAGTACGCATGCGTGTGCTGCGTGCATGCTGCGCATATTCATGTGGTGGATGACCGACCCCATTGCACTGTGCTGGTTGCAATGGGATCCGGAACCCACCACTGCACATATCCCATATTAACATGCAAAGGTATGTGAGAGTAACTTTGGGGGCAGGAAGAAGAATCACAGCCCAATCATTGATCTGATAAACAAAATTTTGAGTCCAAAGGGAGAAGGAGGGTGGAGCAAGCAGGACCCTGCTTGATTTAGAGAAGAGTAAAGTGAGGGACAGGAGGAATAAAGGAAAATATTTAATAATAATAGAAAATATTTATTGAAATGAGGGGTCCTTGAGGCTCCGTGAGCTTGGTTGTTTTCTTGCAATGGATGGAAGCTAATTGAAGACAGAAGCAACCTACAACTAAAGAGACATTTCCTGTCAATTACAGTTAATGGCTTGCCTCCAGAAGTTGTAAATGCTCCAACACTGGAGGTTCTTAAGAAGAGGCTGGACAACCATTTGTCTGAAATGGTATAGGCCAGGGTCTCCTGCTTAAGCAGTGGGTTGGACTAGAAGACCTTCAAGGTCCTTTCCTACTCTGTTATTCTATTACCCAAACTGGTAACATCTTCAGAAGGGGTACTTTCAAATTTGCAAGAGTCTATTTCATGCCACATTTCAACAAAGAGAGAACTAGAGCCTTTATTGTTCTGGACTCCCTCGAAAGGATGACATTGCACGAATACACCAAGGGAACCACCCGACTCCAGCCGCTTCTCTGCCACCTTCCAATTGGCGGAAGCATAAACAGATGGCCCTGGTGTATTTAGAAAGAGCGCTGGCGTCACGAGCTGGCCAAGTACTGTGCAGATATTGTTTCCACCTCCCCTCCTGGCTCAGAGCTGAAAGGATTAGCCTCCCAGGAGCTGCGGCGGAGCGTTCCTCCTCCCTCCTCCTCCTCATCCAACCACCATCACTACCACCACCACCACTTCCTCCTCGCTGGAAAAAACCGCTGTCTGAACCGCGCGCAACAGTGACACTCGGCTTTGCCAAAGCCCAGGCAGGCGCGCGCTCGGTGACTTGCTCGGTCGCATTGCACTTCGCAGCTCCAGGACTTCGGGAGGAGACGGACGCAGGTGAGAGGAGGGAGTTGGGGTTCAGCAAAGAGGCTGAGGCCGATGGGGGAAGAGAGACCAAAACGCCCAGCCTGTTCGCGGAGGGCTCATCCTGAGACGGAGGTGCGTCGTTGGGTTCGATCCGCCCAACGGTGGATCGAACCCAACCCAACGAACCCAAGGATCCGCCCAACGTTTTCTAGGTCGGCCACACTCGGAGGGGAGCGCGAGTCAGAGGAGGGCTCAGCTCGATTTGGGGAAGGAAGGGGGTCGGGGGGAAGTGTGAGAAATCGCCTCCCACGACCCCCCTCTGCCCGGCAAAGCGGTGGCTCCAGACGCTGCTCGTGTCTCTGTTGGACCCACGCCGAGCGAGAGAATCCCAGAAGGCCGGGGAGGCGAGGAGGATGGAGCTGGGTACGGTTGACAGACTGGGGTGACTTCGCCCCTGCGTGGAAAAGCCACTTCCCGTCAGCTGCTTCTGCCCCCAACTCTAATCCTCTCTACGCTAGCAGCGGAATTCAAGAAAATTCTGCCGGAGTCTCACTTTCCCTCCCCTGTTCCTCCTACTCGGCAAAATCCTGCATGGGGTTTACTTGTTCCCCCTTTTTAAAATGTTGGCAGGTAAGCTGACTGCGTCTTGCGTAGTTTCTTACTTTAAATCTTCCCCTTGTTGTGTCCGGCTTGATCAGTTGCACTGAATTCAAAGGGAGAGAAATTTCATTTTTTTTTTCTTCTTCTTCCCTTTGTACGCCACCGGTAATTTTATACCGCTTTTCTTCTTTGGCACTGCCAAGCTGCACTTGTTGTAACCTTTCCTTCTTCCACTCTTGGCCCTTAATAATATAAGATGCTATTTCTGGAGCTCCAGGGTATTTATTTATTTGTTTGTTTGTTTGTTTGTTTGTTTGTTTGTCTTGTATGCCGCCCATTCCCGGAGGACTCCGGGCAGCTCACAAAAGACAAGGGAAACGGGGAACAAGACAAAGACAACATATTAAAAACAAAACCAACATTCACAATTTCTATGGAGGTAGATGCTTCTCAGCTCCCCCCAGCCTGCTGGAACAGCCAGGACTTGGTGGCTTTGCGGAAGGCCGGGAGGGTAGTAAGGGCCCAGATCTCAACAGGGAGCTCGTTCCAGAGGGCCGGAGCTGCAACAGAGAAGGGTCTCCTCCGGGGAGTCGCCAGCCGACATTGGCTGGCAGATGGAATCCGGAGGAGACCTAACCTGTGTGATCTAATTGGTCTGAGAGAGGTAATCGGCAGGAGGCGGTCTCTCAGGTACCCAGGTCCGATGCCATGTAGGGCTTTATAGGTAGCGACCAGCACCTTGAAGCGGATTCGGAGACTAATAGGTAGCCAGTGCTTTTTTTAAAAAAAAAAAAAGATACGTTACATAGAATTCCAAATGTATTGCAGTATTCTGGCCCTTCGGTGTTCAGGCTCATGTTTCAGGATCCTAGGAAGCTGCCTTTTCTCCAATCTTACCATTTATCCCTCTATAATCATAATAAAAACATAGATGTTGCTTAAGGATGGAGCCCTTAATTCTCTCTGAGCTTCCTTGTTTCCTAGCAGATGTTTCGTTATCCCTCTAGCCCAGAAATGGGCATCCTTTCCTTTCAGGTAGAACCTGACTTAGAGGCATTCATTTAGTTTACCATTCGGAGCTATAACCACACTGAAAAAAGTGACTTATGATTGATTTTCACACTTACAGTGCAATCATTGTAGCATCTTCATGGTTACGTGGTCAGAATTTGGATGCTTGGGAACTGGCATGTATTTATGATGGCTGCACTATCCTGGGTCATGTGATTGCCATCTCTAGCCTTCCCAGCTGGCTTCTGACAAGCAATTCAATAGGGAAACCAGATTCACTTAAATGATTGCATGATTCACTTAATAGCTACAGTGGTTTGCTTAACAACGGACAAAAAGGGGAAATAAAATGGGCCAAAACTCACTCAACAACTGTCTTCCTTAGCAACAAAAATTTGGGGTTCAGTTGTGGTTGTAAATCATGGATTACCTGTATTGTTATTATTTGGATCCCTTCTTTTACTAATTTATACAATACAATATAATAGCAGAGTTGGAAGGGACCCTGGAGGTCTTTTAGTCCAACCACCTGCCTAGGCAGGAAACCCTATACCATTTCAGACAAATGGCTATCCAACATCTTCTTAAAGACTTCCAGTTTTGGGGCATCCACAACTTCTGGAGGCAAGCTCTTCCACTGATGAATTGTTCTAACTGTTAGGAAATTTCTCCTCAGTTCTAAGTTGCTTCTCTCCTTGATTAGTTTCCACCCATTGCTTCTTGTTCTACCCTCAGGTGCCTTGGAAAATAGTTTGACTCCCTCTTCTTTGTGGCAACCCCTGAGATATTGGAACACTGCTATCATGTCTCCCCTAGTCCTTCTTTCTATTAAACTAGACATACCCAGTTCCTGCAACCGTTCTTCGTATGTTTTAGTCTCCAGTCCCCTAATCATCTTTGTTGCTCTTCTCTGCACTCTTTCTAGAGTTTCCACATCTTTTCTACATCGTGGTGACCAAAACTGAATGCAGTATTCCAAGTGTGGCCTTACCAGGACATTATAAAGTGGTATTAACACTTCACATGCTCTTGATTCTATCCCTCTGTTTATGTAGTCTAGAACTGTGTTGGCTTTTTTGGCAGCTGCTGCACATGGCTGGCTCATATTTAAATGGTTGTCAACTAGGACTCCAAGATCCCTCTTGCAGTTATTGCTATTGAGCAAGGTACCACCTATACTGTACCTGTGCATTTCGTTTTTATTGCCTAAATGTATAACTTTACTCTTTTCACCATTGCATTTCATTTTATTAGATAGTGCCCAATGTTCAAGTTTGTCAAGATCCTTGTATCTTTAGCCTATCTCTAGCCTATAATTTGTTATTGTATTTTGCCTCTACCTTGGGATCCAAGTCCATTGGGTGGATTACATGAATGCCCGCTCCCCAAACAAAGAGCAAAACAATAAAAGTTAATAACACTGAGTGATGTCAAGCTAACATCTACTATCCCAGCATAGAACAGGGACATGAAAACAAGCTGATTGCAAATGTTAGAACTAAAGGAAGAGTTTTAACTTGGCACCATTAAGGTAGCAGCATTTCATATTCACAGTGGCCATTTCTTAAGTGGCTCCTTCCAGCCAAAAGGGCCATCTTGCTTGTAGCCATCAGCCTCATTGGACTTGGCAGGAATATCCAGAACAACACCAGTAAAGAACTTGGAGGAGGTCTTATCTGAGAGAAGAGAAAAGGGCACCAAAGACAATTAGGGCTTCTGCAGGCTAAACCATATGATGAAAGCCTCAGGGAATGAGATATGTTTAGCCTAACAAAGAGCAGATTTATGGGAGACCTGATAGCAGTCTCCCAATACCTGAAGGACTGTCACAGGGAAGAGGATGCCAATTTATTCTCCACAGCACCTGAGGGCAGGAAAAGAAGAAATGGATGGAGACTCATCAGAGGGAAATACAACCTGGAAATAAGGAGGAATTTCCTGACAGTGGGAATGATTAGCCAATGAAATAGCTTATCTCCTAGAGTTGTAGATGTTCAAGAAAAGATTGGGCAACCATTTGTCTAGGATGGAGAAAGGCCGCCTACCTTTAGCAGGAGATTGGACTTGAAGACCTCCAAGGTCGTTTCCAGACCTGTGATTCTATGAAAGTCTGGCGCTCCAGACCATTATGTCTCAGTCCCAAGACTTTAAATGGGGTCTGAAAACAAGTACCAGCCCATCAAGAGCAAAGGGGATTGTAATATAACTCATTTTCATGCACAGGAAAATTGAGGGCTGCTCTTCGAAGAGGTTGTTTTTTTCTTGCTGTGCTTTTTCACAGCCCAGTTTAATCTTGATGAGGATGGCTGGGAAAGGGAGTTAAGAATATGCCCCAATAGAAGAAACTATTTCTTCATTCTTCTTATCAAGGGTGGCAGGGAAAAGTAGACAAAACTCCTTCCAGCTTTCTGTGCTGTACAGAAAAGATCCAAGGCCCTTCCAGGTCCTGCCATCAGCTGCTGCTTCTTTAAACTACAACCAAAATCAGACTCTTCTTTCCAGCACAATCATGTTTTTGGTGACAGCAATTTCTTTCCTTGGTCCACTGTGCTTAGCCTTCTTCCACTCCATTGTTAAATACGCCTAATTTCTTGGCTGCATTAGTACAAGTAGCCCTTGACTTAAAATTATTTGTTTAGTGACCATTCAAAGTTACGGTGGCACTGGATAGAGTGACTTGTGACCATTTTTTCACACTTACAACCATGACAGCATCCCCCAATCATGGGTTCAATCTTGGCAACTGATGGTTACAGTGTCCAGGGGTCGTGCGTTCAGTTTGTATGACCCTCCGGCAAGCAAAGTCAACGGGGAAGCCAGACCCACTTAGCAATCGTGTTACTAACTTAACCGCTGCAGTGATTCACTTAACAACAGTGGCAAGAAAGGTTATAAACGGAGGCGAAACTCACTTAACAACTGTCTTGCTTAGCAATGGGAACTTGGAGCTCAATTGTGGTTGTGAATCAAGGACTGTGTTACGGGATATTTTGCCCCTTGTTCTGATTCTCTCCAAGACAGCCTCAAAGTGACTTAAGAGGCATAGTGGATGTGACTATAGAAGTCCCTGGGGAAGGTTAGGCTACTTGGTCCACCTTCCCTAACATTGCACCCCCCCCCACTTTATGTTTCCCTTCCCTTCATTTCATTCCTTCCTGTTCAATCTTCTCCAATTCTATCTAGCAGTTTTCCTGGCAACATTTTTCAAAAATGGTTTGCCTTTTTGTCCTTTCTTGGACTGAAAGAGAGAGACTAGATAAGGTCACCCAGCTGGATTTGTGCCTAAGGCAGGATTAGAACTCATGGTCTGTCAGCTTCTAGGCTGATGTCTTAGCCACCACACCAATCTACCTCTTTCATACTCTCACCTTTCTCTTCCATCTTTTCTGCTCTTGATACCCACTTTCCTGGAAACTTCCAGTAGCAATAGCAATAGCTATTATAGACTTATATACCGCTTCATAGGGCTTTCAGCCCTCTCTAAGCGGTTTACAGAGTCAGCATATTGGCCCCACAGTCTGGGTCCTCATTTTACCCACTTCGGAAGGATGGAAGGCTGAGTCAACCTTGAGCCAGTGAGATTTGAACCGCCGAACTGCAGCTAACAGTCAGCTGAAGTGGCTGCAGTACTGCACTCTAACCACTGCGCCACCTAGACTCAGTAGGCAACTCTTTATTAAAGAGTTTTAATAAATTTTACAAATATTTCCCCTTCCCCTTCCCTCCCCTCCAACCCTTCCTCCCCCAACTTCCCAGAGCAAAATACAGGGTATAAACATTTAACAAACATACACTAACATAAGCTAACTAACTATAGCATCCTACCTCCCTCTTGTACTTTAACTCCCCTTTTATTAACCTAAATTTAGATAAATTATAACATTCCTTGTTCATTCATAAGCTAATTGAAATTTCTTAGTCTGACATTTATTTTGAATGTAATCAATCCATCTTCTCCGTTCCAACTTGTATTTCTCATTTGAATGGTCCTTCAAATATGCTGAAATTTTGGGCATCTCTGCTAAATTTACTACTTTTAACGTCCATTCTTGAATAGTAGGCAATTCTTCCTTCTTCGAGGAGAAGACAATCTTTACCTGGGGAGAAACAGGAAGCAGGAAGGAAAGTGGCCTTTCCTTACTGCAGCTTCCACAAAAATTAGGAGGACAGTGCTTTCCCTCTTCTTGCCAACTCCAGTCAACCATCCTTGAAGTAAAAGTCCCTTTGCTAACAGCTAGTCAGTTTCATATGTCAATGAAGATGCTCAATCATCCCAGTAGATATCTGGAAGTTGAGTCATGGCAACTGGACTTCTTTCTACTCCTGTTGGTTAGAAACATGTCTCTGCTTATGCAAGTAGCCTATCAGTTTGAGTAAGTTGGTTGGAGGATCCTGGAGGATATATACAAGGAGGTTCCCCCCCACAACCAACTTGCTCTGACTGAAGAAGCTGCTTGCATAAGCAGCAAAATATTTCAAAACAATGGGAAAAGAAAAGTTGTCCTGTTCCCATGACTCAATTTCTAGACTCACCTTCAATTTGCTGGTCCCCCATGTTGGAACCCACAGGACCTGGCTACTTTTAGTCATGGCAGGCTCTGCCTACCTCCTCCCTGGGGTTGTTTCTTCCCTCCTGTTTCTCCTACTTTAGCTTGGGAAATTCCAAGTAGGGTAGACAAATGAGACAGGAAGAGGCTAGGAATGAGACTCACCCATTTCTGCTGCTCTAACTGATGGATCTTCTAGGCTGGTGACAATTGACAGGAAACAGAGCCCAAGGGGGAAACCAATGCAGCAGAAGTGCACCATTCCATAGTGATTCAAAACGGATACAGCAGAGACAGAATAGAAGCTGCTATGAGGACCACAAATGTGCTGTGCTTTCTTAAGAGTAGGTGAACGTCCCTAGGTAATGAGGGAAGCATGAAAAAAGTGCTTTCTAGCTGACCTGATTAGATTGCCAGATCTGCATTTGTGACTCCTCCAAATTAGGGATTTGTTTCTGAGATAATTTAACTCGCTGGCAATATAAACCCCTTGCTGGTTATACAGTCCCTGTGGTATTGCGTAATGCAGGGCTGGGGGTTGGGGAGCACTGAGTTCATTTCTACAAGCAATGAGCATGGGGCATCACAAGGTTGGATATGGTGTGCAAAGCATTTTACCACAATAATACTAAAAATGCCAGAGTGCCTTGTTTTTGTGTCATCCGCTTAAACGGAAAATCGGATCCTTCCAGATCAGCGAGAAGTATAAAAGGCTGACATAAAGCATTCACTTTTGCAATCGTGCTGTCTCTCGCTGTGCACACAAAGCACTACAATGATCTACTTAGTGAGCAGCTGGGTCCATTGCAGGTGTAGCAAGGAATAAATAAAACCCTTGCATGATGAAAAGCAAGCAGTGCTATCGTGCAAAAGCTATAGGGTTAAAAAGGCATGTGGCTCCAATTGAATTGCTTTCTTTCTATCATTCTACAGATGCATAGACGTTCTTGCTGGCAAATTTAGTCCCTTCCTTTTGTTAGAAGAGTGTATGTATGTAGCAGGGGTGGGTTTCTCGCCCCGTTCCAACTGGTTCGGCCGGCGGCATCCTCGTGCACGCGCGCAGTGCACACATGATTACTAGCGACTGTGCGATGCTCCAGCTGCTCCTGGAGGATCACGCAGGCGCTGTATGCGTTCTGCGCATGCGTGGAAGCGCAGAACTTGTCAAAACCGGGTAAGAAACGCGGGCGGGCGGGTGGATCCTTCGGTGTTCCCGGAAGTTACTTACTTCCGGGTTCGCCGACCAACCGGTTCGCGGGGACCACCACGAACCGCCTGAAACCCACCCCTGGTATGTAGCATTCCTAGAAAACCTCGTCCAATCCTTGGTAAAGTCAATATTCCAGGCTGAAATTATTGTTCTGTTATCACAAATGGTGTATATTTTTTTAAAAAACCATGTCAAATGCATTCATAAAACAGCTTCAGCAGGCCCTGCAGATTTTACCAGATGGGCTGTCAGTCAGAACAGTTCCACTTAAATGGCGTCTGTAACAGCTCTTGATTCCGTTGGATCCTCAAAAGCTTTGGGAATTGTGCAGTGCTTGTTTTGCTTGAAAATGATAAGGCTTAATGGCATTGTTATAAAAGAGATAGCTAGGGAACTTCCAGAGCCTCATTCTTGGTCTGTGAGAAAGGTTGGTTGCCTAGGAGATCAGATACCTCAAGGGCAAAGGAATCGCTTGCGCATCCTTTTCTCATATACTCATATACTCCCTAACAAAGTAGAAACCACACCTATCAAAGCATCTCTTTGTTGTGTTTTCATTGTCAAGGTTTAGAAGCGCAGCAAAAATTTGTTATTTCAACTTCATGAGCCCATGTTATAGTGTAGATTTTTTGCCTGTGGTTTCCAAGCATGCTATAAATTATATATATATGGTGTGTGTGTGTGTGTGTGTGTGTGTGTGTGTGTGTGTGTGTACTCATTGACCATCAATGAAACAATTGTTTGAATCTTCCCCAAATGTTTTTAGTAAGTTCTTTATTTTCTACCATGGCTTTCACTATATATGTTCTTGGTCATAATGGTGAAGAAATTATTCTACAGATTGGTCGTGTTTGAAAGTGGGAGATCCATGGCTTTATATCATATGGAGCATGTTAGATTGTAATGAATAATCAAAATAGCTTAAAATTTTAGCTTCTGTTCGCAACACTCATGCTCAGATAAACTTCCCAGCTGTTTTAGCATAGCGCTTTCCACCACACAAAGAAGGAAAATTAAACAGAAATGCAACCACTGTATTATATCCCAGTTAGCCTTCAGGATTTCTTTGTTCTTAACAAAATAGATGCTAAAGCTAGCTTGAAATTACCTTTCTGTCTTTTTACAGCTGAATTAAGGCAAGATCCAAATTCAGAAATAACAGAAGGATTTTTCTTCCTCATTAGTCTTACTAGCTTAACCACACCTACCGATAGGATGTCCAAGGAGTGCTTATCAACACATTTCTATGAAGGATTGATACAAAAATTCTTCAACTTCACATCTTGTTTAAAGAGGGCAGTTTTTGCTGAAGATGAGAATCAATCAGCTTTTCTTTTCTAAAGAGACTCCTTTTGAGAATCCTAGGGCTGGAAGGAAAATTATTCTACAGATTTGTCGTGTTTGAAAGTGGGAGATTCATGGCTTTTTCAGAAAGATCTGCTCTTAAAGGCTCAGTGGCAGAAACTAAATCTTCGGAGGAAATTATGGCTTTATTGTTATCACACCAGAGGTGGGTTGCTGCCGGTTCAGCATGGTTCGGCCCCAGAGCAGCTGAGAGCGAACCGGTAGGGTGATTCTTTTGGCCTGCCCATCTGCCCATGCTCTATACCTATTTTTACGGCAAAAGGCAATTTTGCACACGGGTGCCTGTGCGAGTCCTGACAATCAGCTGGTTGTCGCAAGGGCGGTGGATTGTGCGTGCGCACATGAATGGAATGTGTGTGCGCAATCAGCAAACTGGTAGTGAAGTTAAGTGCAACCCACCACTGTATCACACTGGCCTCCAACTGCTATTGCAGTGTTTCTCAACCGTGGCAACTTGAAGATGTCCGGACTTCAATTCCCAGAATTCCCCAGCCAGCATTCGCTGGCTGGGGAATTCTGGGAGTTGAAGTCCGGACATCTTCAAGTTGCCAAGGTTGAGAAACACTGTGCTATTGGCTGCTGTGGGAGAAGTTCAGCCCTTTTACCGAGCTAAGCTGAATGAAAAGAGAAGAATGTTCCATGCTTTATATCAAGAAGATGCTATTGTGGGATTCTCTCCTTTTGGGTTATCCCGTGTTTGGCCTTTTCAAGATGTTCAGATATTTATTTATTTACTTGCAATTTTTGCAAAAGAGTTGTTGGCTAAACATCTTCCTGTTGCAATGTTGGTTGTCGTATCTCTGACACCGTGACGAATAGAAGTTCATCGTTTCTAGCTAGAGTAATTCAGGCTCACTTTTTTTTTCAAATCCAGTGCAATTGGCTAGACACCACTCACACTCTAAAACATACTGAAATGTATAGAAAGATATGTGCTGAGCCATAATGCAATTTGTTTGGTTTTCTCCTATATGAATTGTGAGTTAGTCAATGTGCTGTGGTTAATTGGTGGCTAATAAGATAAAAATGCATATAGGACTCCCACACTGACCTACATTGATCTGAAGATTTGTACAGTCTGTGTTTGAATAATCAGTGGAGCCCCTAAGATTTGTTTGTGATGTACAAGCTCTACAGGTAAAAGGGGACACTATTAACTTTGTTCCCTATCCTTAAAACGTAGACCTTTCTACAGCAAGTCAATTCAACTTCTGGTGTGAGCTCAAATGTAAGGTATAGGAAGGCCTTCTTAATTTCAGGGATCCTAAACTCCAAACTGTTCTTCCCTTAATGATTCTTCTTCTTCTGTTTGATTTGTAGAATAAGCAACAATGAGGAAATCCCTTGCGACCAGTTGGATTTTACTTCTCCTTCTCCTGCTCCAGATGGAGCCCTCTCTTTCCAAGAAGAAGCCTAAACCTGGTGGTGGCTGGAATACTGGGGGCCAACGCCCACCTGGTTACCCCCAGCAACATCCTCCAAACAGACCTAATTATCCACAAGGTGGTTACCCTCAAGGTGGTTATCCTGGGCAAGGAGGAGGCTACGGAGGAGGCTACGGAGGTGGCTATGGGGGCGGCTATGGGGGCAGCCAGTATGGAAAGCCCTGGAAGCCCAAATCACCCAAGATGAAGCATATGGCAGGAGCAGCTGTGGCCGGAGTTGCAGCAGGTGCATTGGGTGGTTACCTATTAGGCCGTAGCATGTCAAACGTGCCGTTTATGTTTAGCAATCCTCAAGAGCAGCAGTGGTGGTATCAAAACCGCGACCGCTACTCCGACCAAGTTTACTACCCGAAGTATGACCAACCAGTTTCGAGGGACGTCTTCGTGAGAGACTGCACGAACGTCACCGTGACCCAGTACATGGAGCCCAGTGGGAACAGGACAGCAGATGAGATGGAGAGAAAGACAGTGACACAAGTGGTACACCAGATGTGCACTGAGCAATACAGGGTGATGTCAGGTGTCACTTTGCTGCTTGCCAACCCTTCTGTGCTTGTAATGGTTACACTGATTTTATGTTTCCTGATACACTGAGTTGTTTTCCTGAAGGTTCTCTCTTGTTGAGCTAGCAATGTGGAGAAGGGACCTCTAAAAAGCATACACCTGGTGGGAGAATACATTCTTGTGCATGCAATTTTTAGTGGGTGTGTTTAAGAGTTGTTCTATCTCTTAAGTATTCTTGAACATACTGGCTTCTTCTGAGCATACATGGTCCTTTCATAACCACCTGTGATTCTGTCTTTAGCTGCAAAACAGTTTTGGGTGGGGAAAGGAGGGACATAAGAACATTTTATAACAAACCCTGCCCATTCTCAAATATTGACCATTGAGTCTGCGCTTACACCCAATATAGTAACATACAGTACATAAGAATGGCCAAGTAATTCTTGGCCAGCTACTATTACTCTGCACCTTGCTAGAAAACTTTATTTTTATATTTAATGCAGCAGTCATTTTGCATTATCACAAAGTCTGTCTTTCCAAAGGACCAAGTGTATCTTCACAAGGGAAGGGTTTGCATTTTTAAAGGGCTTTGACAACCAGAGCTGATCTGTATTATAGCCTTGGAGCTCTTGAGTGACCCATCCACCATGACTGATTCACACATGGACATTTTGAAGGCTATTCCACATGTAAGAAAAAACATATTGCCTATGAAGCACAATTGCTGCAGATACACAGCATGTGATTAATCTTGCTGAAGGCAAGTAGTCTTGAAACAAAGATCCCGGCAGGCCTGGGGCTGTTGATCTTGATTGATCTTCAGCCCCATTACAACTGAGTGCATGTTGTGTTTTGTTTTTAAGTTGTTCTGTCTTGTGTTTTTAATCTTTTTTTAAAAAATATTTTTAAACAGCTTTTATGTAAGCCGCCCGGAGTCCTTCGGGATTGGGCGGCATACAAATCTATTAAAATTGACAAATTGACAAATCCCCTGGTGGAAATACTTTATTCAGAGCAAAAGAAAAAAGTCATTTTTGGAAAGTGAAGGAGCAGGTTGAAATAGTATTTCTGTTAAGAAATAAGAAATTTCTGAAATAATTTCCAGAAATCTAAAGCTATTGAAAATTGTTAATTGCCACAGTGGCACGTCAGAGTCCAAGGATATATGAAAAATTACCTTATAAGTAGACTAAGAATACACATATATTTTCCAAAGAGGACTTCAATTTCTCTCCTTTTAAATGATAATTGTTCTGATGCAAATGGGATAAGCTTATCAGAAAGCTAATATTAATGATTCAGCTAACATCAGGAGTAAGATAGCATCCAATAGATCCTTGGACCACAAAATCACTAGGAATTTGAAGGTTTTAACCCTGGAGAACTTTGAAATTAACTTCCACTTCCAGCACCAAAGTCCCTTTCATTGGCTTCTTTAGAAAGTCAAAGAAATATTCACAAAGAAACTGAAATTTAGAATTGTCTCTGGAACAACTGCAGAACCTGACAGTGCTACTAATTCACAGAACATTTGTGTGCGTGGGAAAATTACTCATGCCATCCACACTGATGTCTCAGCTGGCCCCAATACTTCTAGTTAGAACATAAAACACAGAATCATAGGGCAGGAAGGGACTATAAATCCAACCCCTTGCTCAAGGCAGGAAACCTTATACCATCCCAGTCAAAGGGTTGTCTGGTCTATTAAGCAAGAGGGAGTGATCCCCTTTGTCTTCAGCTACAGGCCAGAATAAGAAATTCATGGATGGTCTTCTAATGAACTTTGAGAGCAAGAACCTAATGTTGAGCTTGTGAACTGAGTTTGTGGAACCAGATCTGGCATACTGAGGCACTATATTAGAATGATTCTTTAAACAAGGTTGCTACAAATGCGTCACTCTTTCCACACTTCGCTTTTGATTTCTTAATGTTTTATTTATTTCCTTGAGGTTTAGGATGCAAAAGCTGACGTGGCCTCCAAAAGTGTTACTTTTTTTGACCATATATTTGTTAGCAGAGTTTGTGTTTGTTATTTCTCCATTGTATACAGCAAGGCTTAGAAATATTACTGCTAGAAAAACAACAGCCACTGGAATTCAGCTCGTTTGAAGATCCTATAGTCATTTAATTTTAAGACCTAATTGAAAATTGTACTTTGGGCTGTAATAATTTTGTCTGTCCTAATGCTTTCAGCCTACGGTGGTTATAAAGGGTACTTTTTAAAAACTATGGTGTATTTCAATTGATTTGCTGATTGACACTGTGTTTGTACCAGATATAAAATTGTAAGTGCAGTAAAAATATAATGGGATATGCTCTTCATCTTGTGAGTACATCTGGTACATATGAATATTTTGCCAGGTGATTATTGTAAAGGCCAGCTTTAAATATTGTTGTTTTACTATAAGAGCAAAAAAACTAAATGGGGCGGGGAAATGTTCGATTTTGAAGTGACATATCAGTTGTCATCAGGATATTTTGTAACTCTGTAACTATGCATGGGCTTCATTTTGATTTGCATTTTTTAAAAACTTAAATGTTTGATATAAATTTAAAAATAAAATATGAGAAATGAAACATTTGGACTATGTTAAATTATTCCTAAAAATATAAGTACATATTGTTCTTATACATATACAAAAATAACCTTTCCCAAAATATCAGATGTCACAGAATAAAATCCAAGATTCTGGATCCAAATGGGTCCAGTTTTGTTATTAGTGGAATAAATTATTACTGTAACGTGCTCTACTTGGGGCTGCCCTTGAAAAGTGTTCGGAGACTGCAACTGGTCCAGAATACAGCCACGCGAGCGATACTGGGTGTGCCAAGGTACACCCACATCACACCTATCCTCTGCGAGCTGCACTGGCTGCCCATTGGTCTCCGAACACGATTCAAGGTGCTGGTTATTACCTTTAAAGCCCTACATGGCCTAGGACCTGGGTACCTACGATACCGTCTCCTGCCACACACCTCCCTTAGACCAATAAGATCACACAGGATGGACCTTCTCCAGGTGCCTTCAGCACAGAGGTGGGTTCCTACCAGTTTGCACCTATTCGGTAGAACTGGTTCGTCAAATCTACCGAACCGGTTAGAAGAGGTTCCACCAGTGGACCCGGAAAGCAGGCCACACCTACAGAAGAGGTTCCAACATTTTTTGAAACCCACCACTGGTCCTTGGATATGATTATTCTACACTATCATGCTCTCATATTTATAAAACTCAGTGCCTCTGTGAAAGGTAAGGATGACTACTGCGTTTGTGGTGCAATCAGAACATCTCGTGTGTTGAAGTTGTTTTAACGCAAACCAAAGATGCCTTTTAAAAAACAAGTTTATATCCTATTCTTATGCATGCCAGGGCTGTGTGTGAGGTAATTTAAGGTGGTTCTGACAAGTGTCGTCGGCATCTTCATATCCGGTCACATGGGCAGCAAGCCACTCCCATCCGGTCACATGGGTGGCAAGCCACTCCCATAAAGGAAGCCACAGCCACAGAGTAGGTGCGAACAATTTTTGAAACCCACCACTGCTTCAGCAGGACAATGCCGGCTGGCGGCGCCTAGGAGTAGGGCCTTCTCTGTTGCCGCTCCAGTCATATGGAATGATCTGCCCCCAGAGATCCGGGCCATCCCCACTCTCATGGCCTTTCACAAAGCCATTAAAACCTGACTTTTCCGGCAGGCCTTCTGATTGGTGTTTGTTGTGTTCTTTTTTAACTTTGTGTGTCCTATTGTTTTTAAGTTCTTTTAATTTCTTTTTATTCTGTAAGCCGCCCGGAGTCCTTCGGGATTGGGCGGCATAGAAACCTAATAAATTCAATTCAATTCAATCTGTGCAGCTGGACTTTGGTTTTAGGAAAAGAAAGCAAATAGATTTTTAAACTGCATTTTGGTGATAGATACAATAATTATTTGGATAGGATTTATAATAATTAGTATAACATTTGACCAATAGTACTTTTGCTTCTGAGAAAAATTGTTTGTGGGTATTTCATCATCTTCTCAAATAAGTTAGAATGGTCTTGGATAATGTGCTTCTTTACCATGCATACACTTGATCTGAACATCCGCCTACTGCCAATCACCTCCACTCGACCTATTAGATCCCATAGATTAGGCCTCCTCCGAGTTCCATCTGCCGGTCAATGTCGACTGGCAACCACGCGGAGGAGAGCCTTCTCGGTGGCAGCTCCGACCCTATGGAACGATCTCCCCATGGAGATTCGTACCCTCACCACCCTCCAGACCTTCCACACAGCCCTCAAAATCTGGCTATCCCGTCAGGCCTGGGGCTAAAGACTGTAACCCACCCGAATGGTATGAATGTTGTGTTTTTAATGAAGTACTGTCCTACGTGTTAAATGTTTGTTTCCCCCCCCCCTTTTCGAGTTGTAAGCCGCCCTGAGTCCCCCCAGGGAAAAGGGCGGCATATAAATAAACTTCTCAAATCTCTCAAATCTCACTAAGACAGAACAGTCTTTAAAATGGATAAACATGATTCATGGCTTAGTTTTATTTACTCATTTATTTACTGGTTTGTTAATTTATTAAATGTATACATTGCCCATCTCAATGGCAAGCCCCTCAACCAAGTCCTATCAACTTTTGCTAATAAAGTTGTTTATGGTGTATAAATCAGAAGTTTTTGGGAAAATGAATGTAATACAATCTCTCTCTCTCTCTCTCTCTCTCTCACACACACACACACACACACACACACACAGACACACAGAGACACACCATTCTTATAATTTAAAATACTATGAAGCTTGCAGGTGAGATGCTAGTCATGTTAATCCAAAATTAAATCAATGCATGTTATTTTAGCATGGCATGAAAAGCCAATTCAGACTAAGCAACTTAACTTAATCATATTTACATAGTCAGAGAATGTAAGAATTTGAAAGGACTTTTTTAGATCAGCTAATCCAAGTTCTTCCTTACTATAGCAGTTGATTTGCAAACAAGGACCAAATACAAGGCCAACAGACTTATTTTGGTGTTATACAGGCGACAGTTTTATTTGCCAGTTTAGCTAAAAGTGTGACAAGAATGAATGGAGATTTGCAGGTCAAACAGCAGTTAACAAGTAATCTTCAAATAAATTTTGTGTTGGAACATTAGGTGATCAGCATACCACAAGGAAATATACCTGAGCACTATATATCATATGGAGTATGTTAGATTGTAACGAATAATCAAAATAGCTTAAAATTTTAGCTTCTGTTCACAATACTCATGCTCAGATAAACTTCCCAGCTGTTTTAGCATAGCGCTTTCCACCACACAAAGAAGGAAAATTAAACAGAAATGCAACCACTGTATTATATCCCAGTTAGCCTTCAGGATTTCTTTGTTCTTAACCAAATAGATGCTAAAGCTAGCTTGAAATTACCTTTCTGACTTTTTACAGCTGAATTAAGGCAAGATCCAAATTCAGAAATAACAGAAGGATTTGTCTTCCTCATTAGTCTTACTAGCTTAACCACACCTACCGATAGGATGTCCAAGGAGTGCTTATCAACACCTTTCTATGAAGGATTGATACAAAAATTCTTCAACTTCACATCTTGTTTAAAAAGGGCAGTTTTGGCTGAAGATGAGAATCCATCAGCTTTTTTTTTCTAAAGAGACTCCTTTTAAGAATCCTAGGGCTGGGAGGAAAATGGAATAAATCCAACTGCATCCTTTGTTTCAAGAGAGGAAGCACATTAATACTGAAGTCAACTGCCTTTTCAATTTTGGAATAATTTCAATCCAAGCCAAGTCTCTTTCCACTTCTGATTTGTGACAATCATCACAGCATGGCAGAAAAGATTACTAAAGATAGAATTAGAGCTTAACCCCAAAAGTGCTTTTTTTTTCAAAAAGACAACTGGACTTTCTTGTTTTTTTTCCTTTGAAAACCTTTTGCTTCTCATCCAAGGAGCTTCTTGGATGAGAACTAAAATGTTTTCAAAAGGAAAAAAAGTCTAGTTGCCTTTTTTTGGTGGGGGGGAAGCACCTTGGGACAAACATAGGACAACTACGACCTGGATGATTGAAAATCTCTGTAGACAATTAGAGTTTAAACCCACTTAGGTATTCAATAACCTTTAAGAGGTCAAGGAAAACAAAGAATGGAAAACAACATGGAACCATGTGGCTTTCAAACAATATTCTCTGTCTACAAATTACTCATGATTAGACAAAACCTCCCAGTCATATTTAAGGATAAGGATGACAATTTAGACAAAGAAGGCACAAAAGCAGTTTATCAAGCAGGAGTCCGTGCAATCCCAGGGCCACAAGTGACCTCAAGTCTTCTTTCTGCAGCCCGCAACCCACCCCTCCTGAAAAGTGATAATTCAGCTTTCCACCATTCAGCGATAGGAACCAGAAGGAACGTCAGTATGTCATAGTTTCAAAAAAGTGTTCAGCTCAACATTTGCAGCCCATCCAGATGCATGGTTTTTCATCACCAATTTTGCAACATTGTAAAACATGTTTGCCATCAAATACTGCCTGCCTCTCTTTTGAGGTGTATGACAGTTTTCACCACTCAGCAAAAATGGTTGACTAGTCAGATACGTGTTGGAATTATCAGCTCCCATTAGAGGAGAGCTATTTTGGAAATAGTCAAATAAAAGGCATCCAAACCTATTCAGAAAGTCAGTTTGGTCCCAAGACTGGACTTGAGGTGTGTTTGAATGGAACCTTCAGTTCAAACCTTGATGGATTCATTTTTTTAAAAAACTAAGAAGTCCCCTTCCTTCCTTCCTTCTTAAAAGCAACTTCTACTATCATGTGACCTGCTAAAATATTTCCTGAAAACCGAGCAGATTCCACTGAAGGATCGAGGCAACAGGAAGGAGAATTATCCACTGTCTCCCTCTTAAATTAGACTTGACAAATACAAAAAAGGAATCACTTTAGACTGATTCATGATGGCAATTGGAATTCGTTCATAAGTAGCCTATGTATTGCAGCTCTTTGCATCTGATGCAGTCTCCAGAAAAACATAAAATCACAACTAAATTCTTGCTGAAGAGAGAAATATTCCAGACCTCTGACAATAGCAACCATGGAAGAGACTTAGAAAGCACAGCCCTTAGAAGATCAGGAAAGGAGTGATTAACGTAATGACTGAAATGGCAAAAGGATGAAGGAGAAACAAAGCATTCTCAAAAGAGAATTGCAAATTAGACACAGCATTATTTCTTGGATTGTGTCCACTGGCTCTTCCGGGACTATTAGCCAAAACTGCTCCTTGTCCATGTTTGAACTCACTTTTGATCTCCAGTGTAGTAGCAGTCTCTGGTTTATTATTATAGTAGCTGCCTGCCATTGTGAGAACAGTCAAGCGGTGGTACATCTCCATGCATTTTTCGTTTGCCACTTGTGTCACCACTCTGGCTTCCAATTCATCTTCAGTTTGGTTTCCAGTGGGCTTCACATACTCTCCTATGGTGATATTTACACACTCACTCAGAAAAACATCTCTTGGAATTGCCTGGGTAGAGTTTGGGTGGTAAACATGGGTGGCAAAACGGTGGCGGTTTTCATTCCACCAACGTTCTTCCTCACTGTCATTAAAATAAAAATTCATCTTGCCTATGGGGCTGCCTAAGATATAGTTCTCAGGGTCTTCCACTGGAATATCTACAACAGGTTCCCCCACCACATATTTCACTTCATCATCCTTTGGCTTAGGGTCCACTGGGTTGCCATCATTGGGCCTGGGACTGCCGCCTCCTGGAGATCTGGAGAAAGTACGATACTGCTCGATGCACATTTCCTTCACCACATGCTTCACCACCATGGCTTCCATCTCGTCCTCTGTTGTATTCCCTGTGGGCTCAATGTATTCTTTCACTGTGATGTTCACACAGTCTCTCACAAAGGTATCTTGTGGAACAGGCTGGTTGTACTGGGGGTAGTAAACTTGATCAGAATAACGATGGCGATTTTCATGCCACCACCGCTCCTCATTCGGGTTGTTAAATTGAAAATTCAGATTAGACATGGCACGTCCCAGGAAGTAGCCCCCAACAGCCCCTGCCGCTGCACCTGCAATTGCCGCTCCAGCCACATGCTTCATGTTGGTCTTCGGCGGTTTAGGTTTCCAGGGTTTGGGATTATGGTGTCCCCAGTGAGGATTTTGGGGGTTATATGGTTGGTGTGGGAAATACCCTGGGTTTTGAGGGTTGCCTGGATATGGTGGAGGATGGGCTGGGTTTTGGGGGTTGACTGGATATGGTGGACGTCCTGGATTTTGGGGGTTGCCCGGATATGGTGGAGGATGGGCTGGGTTTTGAGGGTTGACCGGATATGGTGGAGGATGGGCTGGGTTTTGGGGGTTGACCGGATATGGTGGAGGATGGGCTGGGTTTTGGGGGTTGACCGGATATGGTGGAGGATGGGCTGGGTTTTGAGGGTTGACCGGATATGGTGGAGGATGGGCTGGGTTTTGGGGGTTGACCGGATATGGTGGAGGATGGGCTGGGTTTTGGGGGTTGACCGGATATGGTGGAGGATGGGCTGGGTTTTGGGGGTTGACCGGATATGGTGGAGGATGGGCTGGGTTTTGGGGGTTGACTGGATATGGATAAGCAGGGTTGTATGGAGGGGGATTCCCTGGGTTAACAGGATTATTTGGGGGGTGGGCAGGGTTGTATGGAGGGGGATTTCCTGGGTTAACAGGTTTATTTGGGGGGTAAGCAGGGTTGTATGGAGGGGGATTTCCTGGGTTAACAGGATTATTTGGGGGGTGGGCAGGGTTGTATGGAGGGGGATTCCCTGGGTTAACAGGATTATTTGGGGGGTGGGCAGGGTTGTATGGAGGGGGATTTCCTGGGTTAACAGGTTTATTTGGGGGGTAAGCAGGGTTGTATGGAGGGGGATTCCCTGGGTTAACAGGATTATGGGGTGGCTGTACAGGATTATGTGGAGGAGGGTTTGCATGGTTTGGAGGATGTTTTGCAGGATTTTTATGCCTGTTTGGAATTGCAGGCCTGCTCTTGGGTGGGTTGGGTGGCGGATTTCTAGGTCTCTCTACAGGACGATGGGAGGTTTTACTAGAGTGAGAGGAAGTTTTGCTAGGATTATGGGAGGGTCTGCTAGGTCGACTTGAACTTCGACTGCTGCTGCCACTCGGCCTGCCCCATCCTTTTCTAGAAACGGAGATGATCTCCTCAGTCTGGAGCAAAATGAAGAGAATCACGATTGAGCTGGCCAACAGGAATTTTCCCATGATGACAATTCTGCAAGATAAAATGGGGAAGACATCTAGTTTGAGAGACATGCAAGTATGATACAAATGATACAAATTTATCAAGCAGAGTAGCCCCAAAGGTGCTTTTTTCAAGAGGCGACTAGACTTTCTGTTTTTTCTTTGAAGACGTTTCGCTTCTCATCCAAGAAGCTTCTTCAGCTCTGACTGGATTGTGCGGAATGAAAGGATTTATACTCCTTGAAGTCAGCTGTTCATTTGCATTCTTTTAGCAAGTCATTAAGGCCAGCTGGAGGTTTATCTGTGTCATCAGGGTCCCGTCCCCCCAGTGGTGCAAATTGCTGTGGAGCCTTCTTAGAACTATTGAAAGACCTGTGTTGTAGATTGGAGATAGAGGATGTCATATCCCTTGCCCCCCCCCCTTGTTGAGAGAGGGCTGTTCAATTTTGACATAGATGGACTCTTTAACCCTTTTTCAAACCAGCGCTCCTCTCTGTCCAAAATGTGGACTTTTTGTCTTCAAAAGAGTGGCCTGCGTCTTTTAAATGCAGAAGAACTTGTAAAAACACCTTTGGGACAACCATGACCTGAATAACTGAGAAACTTCATAGACACCAAGGAGAGCAGTGTTTTCTCCAAAATTATTCATGGCAGACAGCTTGTAGAATCAGCAGTCAAAAAAAATTGTAGCGCTTCGTGCCCTCCTTAACCAATTAGCTTTGATGAGGAAATTATAAGGTAACCAGACGTCCCGATTTCAGCGTGACAATCACGCTTTATAACAATTTGTCCTGTTTCCCGCCGCGTTTTTAAAAAGTCCCGATCATTTTCTGGCTTCATGTTGAAAGCCCAATGGATTTGCTTAAGAAGTGAATAAACTGCAGCTGGTGTTTTGTATTTTGGATAGAATCTTTTTTTAAATTGTCTTAGACTATTTTAAAAAAGATTCTATCCAAAATACAAAATACCAGCTGCAGTTATTCGCTTAAGAACTGTGGCAAGAAAGGTGATATAATGGGCTTAGTGACCAAAGTTACAATGGCATTGAAAAAAGGGACTGATAACCATTTTTCACACTTAGCGACCATTTTCACACTTAGCGACTGTTGCAGCATCCTCATGGTCACGTGATCAAAATTTTGATGTTTGGCACAGTTACAATTTATATTTGTAAATTGTAGTTATGTTGAAATAAAAAAAATATTACAATACTATTTTTGCGTTGTATGAAAATTTTTGTTGCTCCGTATAAAATTTTTAATTAAGCCCCCCCCCCCCCCCCGGTCAAAGGTGTCCCTCTTTACCAATCTGAAAATCTGGTCACCTTAGGAAATTACCCCAAACCCAGGAGAATTATATACTTCAGGAATCACATTAAATTTGTGAAAAGGATTAGGTAGTTACACAACTCGGGTGGGTGGGAAATAAAAGCTCACGTAAGCCTAATTCTTAAATATTTCATTCTTCTAGGAGTGGGGGTGGCTTCCTACAATACAATCCTTACTTCAATGTAACACATATGTTTTTGCCCATAACCCAGGAATCAACAAACCCAGCTGGATGACCTTGGACCTGTCAATCCTTAGAAGAAGGAAGGCAAGGACCAACCACTTCTGAAAATCTTGCCAAAGAAAATAGAGGGACTTATCCAGGCTGTCACCAGGTGTCAGCATTGTCTCAAAGGCACAAAAAAAAACAACAAATCACAGCACAACAAATCCTTCCAGCCGCCAGATCTATTTGTAGCTCTTGATAATTCTCCTACTCCATGCAAAAGTTTGTCTTGTTCATGCAATAGTAGATTACATATATTTCCATTTCTGGATTCAAGATTTTCTTTATAAAGTTTACATGTATTTACTTAATTATATTTAATCCTGATTTTCAATAAGAAATGCTTCCAGAATGGCTAGTATTCAAAATAATAATGAATGATAGGTTTAGAATGGAGTAGCTATTTCAAAATTTGGGAAACTTTAGGGAAGAAGAGAGAATAAAGCAATTCCTTGAGCTGGCTTTTCAGCAGATTTGGCAAAATAGGTCTGCTTCATATCCCGTTTCCTTCTACAATAAACTGATAACCTTTTTAAAAAATGAAAAAGGAAGCCTTTTTATATTTATGTGCTTGGAAAACAGTAAGAGAAGTCAGAAATAGGAATTTTCCTTTTCAAACAAAGACTTCCTATTATCCTCCATAACTCCTTAAGTTTTTGGGATCGTTTCCAAATGCCCAAACTTCATTCCACCATATTTGGAGAATTGATTTTGAGTCTTTCTTGCCAAAAAGAGTCATTTGCATCCTGTCTCTAACTTTGTTTGTTAGGCCCAAATGAAAGCCTTCTTTCTTAATCTCTTTATTTGGGTTCTCACTTGCACATCTTGAAAGGAAGAGCAACAGGGCAGAAATAAGTTATATTAATGCAGAACAAATCTGCAAATTTAATACAGAACATTTGACCATAATGGAGAAGGCTGTATCAGATGGTGGGCCAACAGGGTCTTTATTTCCCATCAGAGTTATTTCTCTCTCCTCCACAGAAAACACAAAAATGTGGAGACGCTGCGACGCTGTCTCAGCTGACGTTGCAACGACACGATATTTTTGATACTTTTGCCACTGGATGGTCCTTTTGGACCTAAACCATCCCGAAGAGACGGTGACAGGGAAGAGTGCATCTTGCTGATCTTAGGGATATTGCAAAATCCCTGATTGATCCAAGAGAATCTCTTCTTGCCGGCAACAGAAGTGCAGCCAAAATTTGCTGAAGTTGGGACAGCTCTGCAACGGGAGGAAAGCGGAAAGAGAAAGTGTGTCCATCTTGTGAGGAAATTTTATTGTTATAAAAGAGACTGCCCCCAAAAAATCAAAGCTAAATTAAACTTGCAAAGAAAAGATAAATGAACTGTGAAATTAAGCTGTATTGGACAGTGTGTTATCCTTTTTTTATGGATGGAAGTTTTGCAAGTATTCCCTACTTTTTAAAGTGAAGGTATTGGTTTTTCTTCCTCTATTTCTTTTTTTACTTATGGATTAAATATTTTTCTTTATTTTTATAATACTGGTTTGGAGGGGGGTTTTTTCTCTTTATTTTGCTCCATTTAAGAATTTTGTTTCTTTTAAGCCTGGAAAGATATAAAAGGAATATAAAGAGGGTAGTAACATCAGAGGGAAAATAAGTTACACTGCCAATTGGAGGTTGGAGGCTGAGTCCTGGGAATATTGCTTTCTCTTTTTTCTCTTTGATCATTTTGACTTTGCACTTCAAAGGCTTCAGCTTGTTTACAGAAGAGATAAGGAGAACAGCACGGGTTGTTTACTCAGGTGCTCTTTGGATGTTTCTTTACAGCTGGAGTGAAGTGAAAACAAAATCTTATTTTGAATCTAGAGTGGCAGTGTTTACTAGTTGGAAGTATGGCACAACAAAAAGAAACCATAACATCACAACAGATTATGTTTGAAATTTAAAAATTATTAGAAACAACAAGGAGAATTGAGAAGAAATTGGAAAATATAGATTGTAATGCAGTAAAATTTGATGGAAAAATGGAAGGTATCCAGAAAATGGAAAAAGTGGAGGTTAGAATCCTAAAAACCCAATGGGAAAATGAACAAAGAGACAAGATAATTGTGGATACTGACAGTGAACTGAGTGTGGTTGGAGACGGAAAGAGTGGAATATGGAAAGGGAAGATAGATGGAAGGGAGCTCTACCCCAGATTTCAAGGTTTAGAAGAAGAAAAAAGAGAAGAATTGATGGATCCAAGGAGAGAAACTTTGACAAAAGCACTACTGATAACCAAAAATAAGCTGACTAAAGAAGTGGATGGAGGGTCTTGAGATTTTACAAGATATGCAAAAAGCAACAAGTTGCGAAGAGAAGTCCACACAAATTTGATTCAGGAAATAACCAGAAGACTAATTCCACAAATGGCAAAAGACACAAGACTGCACTATTACTGGAAAGACACAGGTTGAGATATGAAAACTAATGACTAACTTTAGTTAAAATTAGAGCATTATGTTAAAAATGAAGTGATAATGGAAATAGTTAGATAAATAATTGATAATGATAACAATGTACAGGGCGGGGCATAACCTTTTCCTAGGGGGTCACAGCAACACTTGTAATAACAACACAAATAATTCATACACCATTCGAAAGCCCATCAAAAACTGAGTTTATTGACACAATTTAATAGTCAGTATGACCACCATTAGCCCTTCGAACAGCATTCAAACGAGGTGCCTCTCGAAAGGCAATGCATTTTATTCTGTCAATGATCCTTTTTTCTTCCGAATCGAATTTTCCAGCCATTCTTAAAGCAAATTTAACATTTAATAGCTCATTCAATTCAGTTTTTTATGGGCTTTAAAATGAGGTGTCGCGGAAGTTGTAAACTGCTGTCGATCTTGCTGTGACCCCCTAGGAAAAGGTTATGCCCCGCCCTAGAATTGCAAAATAATGACTGTTTGAAGATTTGTTGTGTTCTTATCCACCTCGTTTGAATGCTGTTCGAAGGGCTAATGGTGGTCATACTGACTATTAAATCGTGTCAATAAACTCAGTTTTTGATGGGCTTTCGAATGGTGTATGAATTATTTGTGTTGTTATTACAAGTGTTGCTGTGACCCCCTAGGAAAAGGTTATGCCCCGCCCTGTACAGACATATATTGGTTTGATAAGAGGAAAGTTGGTATAAATTCTAAATGGTGATTATGAACGAAAGTTTAGAAACTGTTATGTATAAAAGCTTATAATATTTTTAAAAAGAGTAAGTCAAATTTAGTTAAGCTAATATCAAAAAATAAAAAATAAAAATGAAATGATGATGGATGTTGTTAAATAAATGATTGATAATGATAATAATGTAATATTTGTATTGACATGATAAAAGGAAAATTGGATATAAATTGTAAACAGTGATTAAGAAAGGAGGTCTAGAAACTGTTATTAAACATAATTATTATTTTTTATTTAGAAGTGTCATAAAGATGTAGTGTTGCTGGATGATATTGAGAATAGATAACGGAATGCCATCATGTGGTTTTGCTTTAAATTTTGGAATATTTTATATAAAGGGACATAAAAATAATCATAGTCATATGAAAATTGAGGTATGATGATAGTAATATATATATAAATATATTTGATTTAAAACATATAACTTGATATGAATTAAAGGTGATGACTGTGGAAGAGATGCACAAAAGCTCTTTGTAACCAATTGACACACACTTTATAATTTGTAATGGAAGATATTTTTGTGGTGTTTGTTGTGTTTTGTCTCTGTGTTTATTCAAAAATAAAAAAAAATATAGAAAAAAGAAAACACAAAAAAATGTGTCAATCTACTCCCCCCCCCCCCTAAAAAATCATTGTTTTTTCCTCACCTACCTACCACCCATTTTATAATTGCTGATATTTGGGACAATTATCATTTCTTCGCAGTGCCAATCTTCATGCCTTGACGAACAATAATGAAACTCATCAGAAAAGGTTATGGTGAGGGCTTCTGGTGCTCATGTAGCCTGAAGAAGCTGCTATTTGAAGTAGCTCCAGCCCCGAGATCGCATTACACTGTTTGGACACCGTATATCAGCTGTCTGACAGATTGATAACCCTTTATCAAGGGGAGAGCTGCTAAGCTTGGGGAGAGCTCCATTAACCCCCCCAGGAGATAATTCTGGGGTGTGGAAGGTGTGAGCCCCCCTGCAACTCAGCAAACTCCGCACCCGGGACTCATTCTGCCTTTCTGCAGAAACCAAGGCTCACGATCATCCCTGCTCAACGTTTGATTTACATCTGAGGCCAAAGCAGGCAGAGCAGATACCGGAGAATTTACAACTGTATGTATATATAAACTTTAACTCCATTTTCTAAAAATTCCTTCTATTAAAACTAATGAGACAGAATATAAAATGGGGCCGGAGTCTTGAAAGCGGGGCTGAATGGTATTTTACAAACTACTACAGAACTTAAAATCACTTAAAACAGTAGTGATTTATTAGCAAGCTACAGGAGTAATAATTGGAATAAGCGGTTTCTTTGGACTTAATAATTTGGTGGAAGATAAGCTTAACTGAAGAAATGGCTTCAAAACAAGTTAAAACAACAACAGCCTCTAAAAGTGCTAGAAGCTCTCCAGCCCCAACAAATAAATTACAGTCATTACTACCCCCCCTTCCTCCTGCTGGAGAAGCCTTAACCCAAGAGGTGCTGCAAAGAGTTTTAAATGATGCTCTAAAAGACCATGCAGCTGCTTTAGAACTTAAAATACAGGAAAAGGTTTCTGCTGCCTTTAAGGAGGTCTCAGAGGAGATTTTGGAGATTAAAGAGTTAATTCAGATTCATAACCAATAAATCAGAGAAGATATTGTGGAAGCCTTTAAATGCTTATCTGGCTATGTATCCTTATTGGATGAAAAAGTGGAAGAAGTTAACGAGTCTAATATGAATTTAGCAAATAAAATGGAGGAAGTTCAAAACAAGGTTTACGATGCAGAAAATGAAATCACAATGCTACAATACAGGCAGATGGAATTCACTCTGAGAATAAGAGGCCTTAAAGAGAATAATCAAGAAAACCTGAAGGAGATTCTTTCAGAAGCCTTTGATCAATTAGTAGGTCAACCAAGAAAGGACTATGAGTGGCAAATAGACAAAATATACCGTGTTAATTCATGGATTGCCAGACAGAAACAACTCCCAAGAGACATCGTAGTGTATTTTGCCACAAGGGATATGAGGAACCTGATACTACAAGAGTCCTATAAAACCAAGTTGCAGATTGCGGGCCAGGAGGTGTTAATTTTGAAGGAAATCCCACCCAAAATGCTGAGATCCAGAAAAGACTATGCATTCCTAGTGGATGAACTCAAAAACCGTCAGCTACAATACAGATGGGAAGCTCCAGCCAGATTAGTGGTAAACTACCTGGGACAAAGATATCGTCTTAACTCAGTTTGGAAGGCCAAAGATTTTTACAGCAACGTACTAAAGGCTGGACACCTCTCACCTCCAGGATCTAGAGAAAGGAAGCAAGAAGGAGAGACCAGACAGCAAGATACCTAAGGATCATTGGAGGTGGCCCAAATTTTGAAACCTCTGGTGGAGTCAGAAGGAGTTAAGGAGCAAAGACAAACCTGAGTGGCTACCAGACGTAAGGAACAAGAACTAAAAAAGCAACAAGCCCAGCAACAAACCCAGACAATGGCTCAAGAAGCCATAAATATTAGCTCAGAAGTGGTGGGAGGAGCCAGGCCGAAAACCAAATTACAGGATTTTCAGGTGGCTCTTAAAAAGCTTCAGGGAGCTAAAGATGACAATTAAATTTTTAACTTGGAATGTCAATGGCTTAAACTCACCACAGAAAAGGAAAAAATAAACCATTATTTGAAACAATTCAAAAACGATGTAATTTGCCTGCAAGAAACACATATTAGAACAAATGACCAGAAATATTTGATGAATGCAAGACTTGGACAACATTTCGTGGCCTCCGCCTCAGAGAAGAAAAATGGTATAGTTATATACCTAAAAAAGGATATGAAGGCTGAAATAATTGAAGCAGACTCTAAAGGAAGATATATTGCAATAGAATTATTATTAGAAGGGAAAAAGATACTTTTAATGGGAGTATACGCCCCTAATCAACAACAAGAAAAATTCTACAAGATGCTCCATACCAAGTTAATACAATGGGACTATAGATCCTGCATACTAATGGGTGACTGGAATGGAGTTTTGAATACCAAGAAAGATAAGAAGTGTCTTTTGCAAAATATCCAAACACGAGCAAAATTACCTAAGTCTTTCTTCGATATTTGTATTTGTATTTTTTGTATTTTATTAATATTTATAGGCCGCCCTTTTCCCCGCGGGGACTCAGGGCGGCTTACATAAAATAGGGAGGGGGGGTGTAAACAATAAACATAAAACAATACATAAGAGTAAAATAGTACACAACATTCATTTTTCATTTGGGTGGGGACAGATTGTGATCTTATCCCCAGGCCTGACGGGATAGCCAGGTCTTGAGGGCTGTGTGGAAGGTCTGGACGGTGGTGAGGGTACGAATCTCCACGGGGAGATCGTTCCAAAGGGTCAGAGCTGCTACTGAAAAGGCCCTCCTCCGTGTAGTTGCCATATGATGGATGATTTGGAGCTAAGAGATATCCGGCGAGAAAGAAATGTTAAAGAACAGGACTTTACATTCTTTTCTGATAGACATCAATCTTTTTCTAGGATTGACTTTAAACTAACCACAAATGATTTGCTTTCTAAGGTAAAGAAGACGAAGATATGTTCCAGAGCCTTAACAGATCATAACCTGGTCTGGATGGAATTGGAATATGGGAAGGAATCTAGAAGGTGTTGGAGGTTAAATGAAAATTTATTTAGATATGAGAAAAATGTCAATGAATGTAAAAAATTGCTGAGAATATTTTGTTTTTAATATGAACAAGAGTACATCTATGGAAATGGTTTGGAATGCAAGTAAAGCATATATGAGAGGAGTCCTAATAAATTTAAATAAGTTACATAGATGTAGACAGGGGGGGGAGGGAAAGGAACTAGAGGAAGAGATAAAGAAGAAAGAGCAGGAATTAATATCCAACCCAGGTGACAAGAAGACAAAAGAGGCAATTTCCCTATTACAAGCGCAATTTAATATGTTGATGTCAGATCAGGTGGGTACTAATTTGTTATATGCTAAACATAATACTTTTTGCAATGCAAATAAACCAGGCAGATGGTTAGCATATATGACAAGGAAGAAACAAAAATCTTATACTATACAAAAATATATTATTGTACTATTTTTTGTACTATACAAAAAATATATTATAAAGGTAAAGATACTTAATGGGATATGATCCAAAAGGCCTTCTTAGAATTTTACACAGGACTGTACACGGGTGATAAAATACAAGGCTTAGATATAGATAGATACTTGGACAAAGAAAAATACCTATAGTTAAAGGTGAGCAAAGGAAGAGATTGAACCAACCAATAACTTCAGGGGAAATCCTCCAGGTAATTAAACAGTTAAAGGCTGGGAAAGCACCTGGCACAGATGGCTTGACAGCAGTTTACTATAAAAATTTACAATTAGAAATGGTAGAACCTCTTAAAGAATTATTTAACAGAATCCAAATGGAAGGAAAGGTCCATCTTGGAGAACAGCTTTTATATCCTTGATTCCCAAAGAAGATCAAGATCTTAGCCAGCCAAAAAATTATAGGCCTATATCATTACTCAACACAGATTACAAAATTTTTGCCAAAATATTAGCAAACAGGTTGATGTTAGCTAAACAGCAACTGATTCACAATGATCAAACTGGTTTCATACAAGGGAGACAAATCAGAAGTAATGTAAGACAAATTGTTAATATATTGGAGTATCTTGGAAAGAATAACCAAGTCCCTGCAGCGCTTATATTTCTGGACGCAGAGAAAGCATTTGATCGAGTGAATTGGCAATTTCTAATGAAAATAATGCAAAAGATGCAAATTGGAGAATATTTTCTATAATCTATCAATGCAATATACCAGGAACAAATAGCACAAATTATAGTTAATGGAAGTTTAACAGAATATTTTAAAATTGAGAAAGGTACGAGACAGGGTTGCCCCCTATCACCATTATTGTTTATTATAACCCTGGAGTTATTGCTGAATAAAATACGGGGGTCAGATGATTTCCAGGAAATTAAGATTAGGCATCACGAATATAGATTAGGAGCATTTGCAGACGACTTGGTTGTAACTTTAACCCAACCAGGGAAAACTACTAAGGTCTTAATGAATATGATTAATCAATATGGTCAAGTATCTGGGTTTAAAATAAATCTAGGGAAAACAAAGATGTTAGTTAAAAATATGAACACTAACCAAAGGGAAGAATTAGAAAGAATAACAGGATGTGAGATAGTTAAAAAGGTTAAATATTTAGGAGTTTACATTACAACTTCAAATGGGAAATTATATAAGTACAATTATGAGCCATTATGGCACAGAATACAGGTAGAGATGAAAAATTGGGAAAAACTACAATTGTCTTTGTTGGGAAGGATAGCAGCAGTAAAAATGAATGTTTTGCCTAAGTTCTTATTTCTCTTTCAAATGAAACCAATACTTTAAAAAGATGCAAACTTGCTCGAATGGCAGAAGGGTATTAATAAATTCATTTGGCAGGGAAGAAACCGAGAATAAAACTTAAAATAATGCAAGATGTACGTGAGCGAGGAGGCTTGAAAATGACAAATTTAAAACTATATTATGAAGCAGTAGTTTTATCAATAATTAGTGATTGGATTAATTCAACAGAGGATAGAATACTGAATATCGAAGGGCATGATTTGGTATACGGTTGACATGCTTATTTGATATATGACAAGAAGGTGGATAAGACTTTCAAAAGTCATATTTTAAGGACTGCTTTACTGCATGTCTGGAAAAAATATCAATATAAATTAAATGATAAGATACCTATGCGGGCAATCTCCAGAAATGCAATAGAGAATATAAGCATAGCACAAAAACAGGATGTAATCACATACAGACAGCTTCTTACTATAGAAAGAGGTGGTTTACAGCTAAAACCTTTGAATGTACTAAAAGAGGAAAAGGTAATCCAAACATGGTTTCAGTATGGACAGTTATAGGCCAGATGGAAAAAAGATCAGAAAATTGGTATTACGCAAAATAAGGACAATCTAATAAAACAAATTAGAGATCAAAGTCAAATGCATATAAAAAGGTTATATAATATATTGATAGAAATGGATTCTGAAACAGAATTAGTTAAAGACTGTATGATAAAGTGGGCACAAAATTTTGAAGAATTCAAAAATTATTAGAAGTAACAGAGAAAATTGAGAAGAGATTGAAAAACATAGATTGTAAAACAGTAAAATTTAATGGATAAATTGAAGATGTTTATCAAATGGAAAAAGTGGAGGTTAGAGTCCTAAAAACTGAAGGGAAAAATGAACAGAGACAAGATAATTGTTGATTCCAACAGTGAACTGAGCGTGGTTGGAAATGGAAAGAGTGGAATATGGAAAGGGGAGATAGATGGACAGGAGTTCTACCCCAGATTTCAAGGTATAGAAGAAGAAGAAAGAGAAGAATTGATGGATCTAAGGAGAGAAATTTTGTCAGAAGCACTATTGATAACCAAAGATAAGATGATTAAAGAAGCAGATGGAGGGTTTCGAGATTATATAAGATATGCAACAAGCAACAAGTTGCAAACAGAAGTCCATACAAATTTTATTAAGGAAACAACCAGAAGACTAATCTCACAAATGGCAAAAGACATAAGACTGCACTATTACTGGAAAGACACAGGTTGATATATGAAAGCTTATAATAAAAAATTAGTCAAATGTAGTTAAATTTAGAGCATTATGTAAAAAAAAAGAAGTGATAATGGATATAGTTAGATAAATAATTGATAATGATAACAATGTATACATATGTATTGGTTTGATAAGAGAAAATTTTATAAATTGCAAATGGTGACTACGAAAGGAAGTTTAGAAATTATGTTATGTATGAAAGCTTATAATAAAAAATAACGTCAAATTTAGTTAAAAATAGTGTGTGTGTGTGTATGTGTGCATATATATATATATATATATATATATATATATATATATATATATATATATATATATATATATATATATATATATATATATATATATATTGTACATACATACACACACACACACACATACAAAATTTTATAAATTGCAAATGGTGACTACGAAAGGAAGTTTAGAAATTATGTTAAGTATGAAAGCTTATAATAAAAAATTACGTCAAATTTAGTTAAAAATAGTGTGTGTGTGTGTGTGTGTGTGCATATATATATACATATGTACATATATGTACATACATACACATACACACACACACATATGTATATACTGGTTTGATAAAAGGAAATCACATTGTAAACAGTGATTAAGAAAGGAGGTCTAGAAACTTTGTTATTAAATATAATCAATTTTTTATTTAGAACATGTCATAAAGATATAATGTTACTGGATGATAACGGAAACAGTTAACAGAATACCATTATGTGGGTTTTCTTTAAATTTTGGAATATTTTATATAAAAGGACGTAAAAACAATTATAGTCAAATGAAAGTTGAGGTATGATGATAGTAATATATATAAATATATTTGAATATAAATTATATAACTTGATATGAATTGTAGGTAATGACTGTGGAAGGGATGCACAAAAGTTTTTTGTAACCAATTGACACACTTTCTACAATTTGTAATGGAAGATGGTTTTGTGGTGTTTTTTGTGTTTTGTTTCTCTGTGTTTATTCAAAAATAAAAAAATAAATTCTTTATGTGTGTGTGTGTATATATATATGTGTGTGTGTGTATGTGTATGTGTGTGTGTGTGTGTGTGTGTGTGTGTGTGTGTGTGTGTGTGTGTGTGTGTGTAAAAGAAAAGGTTATGACATTGAACTAGATTAAATTCTCTAAAGTTTTGAAAATGGACTAAACGCCAATCTCAGTGCAACTTTAAGAACAAGGAGAGGCTATTTTAGAAGACATTATATAAGGGAGGCTTTGTTATTAAACTGGGAAAAGGTTAAAAGATTACACTACTTAAAAATTCCAGTCTGGATATCAACGACTGACGCATTTTTATATCCAATAATATATAAAAAGGAACAAACAGATATGTTGAAATATTGAATGCAGAGGGTGAACTCAAATCTATCCAAGAGTTGAAACAAGAAGGGATAGAAATGAATTGGTATTCATATGTATCGATACAATCTAGATATAATGAAGATAGAAAATCCAAAGGTTTTTACAATAAAATGACTGACTTAGACAAAATCTTAACAGGTACTGATGAAAAAGTAATTAAAAAACTATACGGATACTTATTGGAGGTTAAATTACAAGAAGAACAAGTTAAAGAAACAATGATAGCTTGGGGAAAAAATTTTTTAGGTATGGGATTGATTTCGAGAAATGGCAGAAACTGTGGTCTCAAAACTATAAAATGACAATGTCTACTGCATATAGAGAAAATTTGTATAAGATGTTTTACAGGTGGAATCTACCCTCAACGAGAATTGCAAGAATGTCCAAGAATAAATCAGAAAAGTGTTGGAAATGTCATCAGATACCGGGCTCATATTACTACATGTGGTGGACTTGCATTGAAGCTAAAAGATACTGGACTAAAATCCACATGTGGTTGGAGAAAATGATACACAAACAAATAGACTTTAAGAGGTCTTTTTATTGGGAATCATACCAGAAATCTATAATAAAGACTTAAAATATCTGATTGTAAACGTGTTAACAGCAGCCAGAATCATATTTGCAAAAAACTGGAAAAATGAAACAATACCAAAACAGGAAGAAGTTATTCAAAAAATAATGGACTCTGCTGAAATGAGTAAATTGACACTTGAAATTAGAGAACAAGAGGACGAGCAATTTTTTAAGACATGGGACTTGTTTTATCAGTGGCTGGGGGAACAAACTTGGAAATGAAAAATGTTTTTACTCATGTTTTAACTGAAGGAGTTAAATGATAACACAATTATGCTGTGAAATAGATTAACAATGATACAATGAAAAACTGATACATCTATGAATTGAATACTTTAGAATTTTTTGCTTTAAAAAGGATAAGGATAAGAATGATTTTATGTATACTTGATAGAGGATTGGTGATATAATGTAGAACCTTAAGAACATATTACAATGATATCTTGTTGTTGATAAATAATTTTAATAAGGGAATAATTAAAAATTGGTATATATATGTAGCGGCTATTTAGAATATTTTGTTGAAAAAATGAAGGAATAAGATTTCTGTTTGTATGTATGAGGTACAAGGATAACAATGAAAATAAGCATACCTGATAGTTGATTGGTAGAACTATGCATAATTGAAAATAGTGATATATAAATATAAACGGTTGGTAAAAAAAAAATTTTCTTTCAAATGGGGATTATATAAAGGTATACTGTTATCAAATAGACAATCAAGAATGTAAGGGAATTATGATTTATTGGAAAAAAATAATACTAAATGTAATTGAACATATACTGTACAATGAAAGTGAGGTATTTAGTTATACTAAATGAAAAATCTGTGATGGTAAATGTTATTCGAGAATATGGATGTTAAAACACCTGTAACCAAACGACATGCTGTATGTGATGATGCTCTTTTCTTTGTTTTTTTTATTGTGTGTATGTGTTGTCTATGTAATAAAAATTAAAATTAAAAAAAAAGAGCAAGGAGAGGCATCTTCCTATCCCCAAAGAATACATAGGAAGAATTTAATTTATTTTATAAAGAATTTACAAAAAGAAATTATAGCTTGAGCTGTGTACATTTTCCCACAAAAAATAAATTAAATCAAACAACCCAAACGGTAGGTTATTATGCCAACAATTAGGTGATATTGAAGGACTGGTCCTTCTAGCACTCTTTAGCACACCTTCTGTAGTTACAGTAGACATTGTACTATCCTATCCTATCCTATCCATGATATGCTTAGTGAGTATAGAGCAACTAAGCATTATGGAAAACTGTTCTCAAATTATTTTGCATGTTTCAATGAAGATCCTGCCACTGAAATTATTTTTTATCTTATTTATTTATGCATTTATTTTTCATATTTCTTTACCACTTACATCACTCAGAGAGAGGCTCTGGGCAATGTATAATATAGTCAAATTAAAAGTAAAAATAAAATCAGAATAATTTAAGGATAAAAAGTGAAAAATTATTTTAAAAATAACATGATAAAATTTCAAAAGGTGAAACATTCCAAGGTGGAGATTAGCAGCTGTTAAAATGGATGGGGGGGTTCTTATGGGGCCAATTAGCCCCACAATTGTGTGGGCCTCTGTATCTCCCCCACCCCATGCAAGGCTGCACACTCAGGTTTTGACCAGGTTTCAATGTTAAGTTTTTAGGCTTAGGCAATTCCTTCAAAGACAATTCATTTGAAAGGGGTGAGGCTCTACCAAGGTTTATAAAAGTACATGCTATGTAGCATAGTCACCCATGGGTGTGGCTAGTACATGGTAGGGAAGATCCCTCAAAATGGCCTGTACCAACTTGCTCCAATTTTCATCACCTCAGAATTATCAGGTAGAACAACTAGATAGAAAAAAAAATTCTGCAGTGGATTTGATCCAAGCTGTAGATGTCTTGATAAAGGCAGGCATCCGTTTCCTGCCTAATACCGTTGCTGATCATATCACTGTGCCAAATCATGCAAACTAAATGCCAACTTTCATTTCATTTCGAAATGATGTAGGGTTGGACTAGAAGACCTCCAAGGTGCTTTCCAAGCCTGTTATTCTATGTTCCATCAAACCAATGAAAACATTGTCTCCCCCATGAAACTATTTGTATATAAAAGGGGAGAGAGTGCTCCTTCTTTCCTCAACACTTAGAAGCATCTTGGAAGGCCGGTTTGTAAACACACATACATACACTCCTGGACATGGAGGAGGCTTACGGAGGAGGCTAGATTTCCAGAAATCTAAAGCTATTGAAAATTGTTAATTGCCATAGTGGCACTTCAGAGTCCAAGGATATATGAAAAATCACCTTATAAGTAGACTAAGAATACACATATGTTTTCCAAAGAGGACTTCAATTTCTCTCCTTTTAAATGATAATTGTTCTGATGCAAATGGGATAAGCTTATCAGAAAGCTAATATTAATGATTCAGCTAACATCAGGAGTAAGGTAGCAAGTTAATCCAAGTTCTTCCTTACTATAGCAGTTGATTTGCAAACAAGGACCAAATACAAGGACAACAGAGTTATTTTGGTGTTTATTACAGTTTTATTTGGCAGTTTAGCTAAAAGTGTGAGAAGAATAAATGGAGATTAGCAGGTCAAACAGCAGTTAACAAGTAATCTTCAAATAAATTTTGTGTTGGAATATTAGGTGATCAGCATACCACAAGGAAATAAACCTGAGCACTATATATCATATGGAGTATAGCAATAGCAATAGCAGTTAGAGTTATATACCGCTTCATAGGGCTTTCAGCCATCTCTAAGCGGTTTACAGAGTCAGCATATTACCCCCATAGTCTGGGTCCTCATGTTAGATTGTAACGAATAATCACAATAGCTTAAAATTTTAGCTTCTGTTCACAACACTCATGCTCAGATAAACTTCCCAGCTGTTTTAGCATAGCGCCTTCCACCACACAAAGAAGGAAAATTAAACAGAAATGCAACCACTGTATTACATCCCAGTTAACCTTCAGGATTTCTTTGTTCTTAACCAAATAGATGCTAAAGCTAGCTTGAAATTATCTTTCTGACCTTTTACAGCTGAATTAAGGCAAGATCCAAATTCAGAAATAACAGAAGGATTTTTCTTCCTCATTAGTCTTACTAGCTTAACCACACCTACCGATAGGATGTCCAAGCAGTGCTTATCAACACCTTTCTATGAAGGATTGATACAAAAATTCTTCAACTTCACATCTTGTTTAAAAAGGGCAGTTTTGGCTGAAGATGAGAATCAATCAGCTTTTCTTTTCTAAAGAGACTCCTTTTGAGAATCCTAGAGCTGGGAGGAAAATGGAATAAATCCAACTGCATCCTTTGTTTCAAGAGAAGAAGCACATTAATACTGAAGTCAACTGCCTTTTCAATTTTGGAATAATTTCAATCCAAGCCAAGTCTCTTTCCACTTCTGATTTGTGACAATCATCACAGCATGGCAGAAAAGAATACTAAAGATAGAATTAGAGCTTAACCCCAAAAGTGTTTTTTTCCAAAAAGACAACTGGACTTTCTTTTATTTTTTTACCTTTGAAAACCTTTTGCTTCTCATCCAAGGAGCTTCTTGGATGAGAACTAAAATGTTTTCAAAGGAAAAAAAAGTCTAGTTGCCTTTTTTTGGTGGGGGGAAGCACCTTGGGACAACCATAGGACAACTATGACCTGGATGATTGAAAATCTCTGAAGACAATTAGAGTTTAAACCCACTTAGGTATTCAATAACCTTTAAGAGGTCAAGGAAAACAAAGAATGGAAAACAACATGGAACCATGTGGCTTTCAAACAATATTCTCAGTCTACAAATTACTAATGATTAGACAAAACCTCCCAGTCATATTTAAGGATAAGGATGACAATTTAGACAAAGAAGGCACAAAAGCAGTTTATCAAGCAGGAGTCCGTGCAATCAACACAAGTGACCTCAAGTCTTCTTTCTGCAGCCCTCAACCCACCCCTCCTGAAAAGTGATAATTCAGCTTTCCAACATTCAGCGATAGGAACCAGAAGGAATGTCGGTATGTCATAGTTTCAAAAAAGTGTTCAGCTCAACATTTGCAGCCCATCCAGATGCATGGTTTTTCATCACCAATTTTGCGACATTGTAAAACATGTTTGCCATCAAATGCTGCCTGCCTCTCTTTTAAGGTGTATGACAGTTTTCACCACTCAGCAAAAATGGTTGACTAGTCAGATACGTGTTGGAATTATCAGCTCCCATTAGAGGAGAGCTATTTTGGAAATAGTCAAATAAAAGGCATCCAAACCTATTCAGTTGTTTGATCCCAATTGTTCAGAAAGTCAGTTTGGTCCCAAGACTGGACTTGAGGTGCGTTTGAATGAAACCTTCAGTTCAAATCTTGATGGATTCATTTTTTAAAAAAATCTCAGAAGTCCCCTTCCTTCCTTCTTTCCTTCCTTCCTTCCTTTTTAAAAAGCAACTTCTACTATCATGTGACCTGCTAAAATATTTCCTGAAAACTGAGCAGATTCCACTGAAGGATCGAGGCAACAGGAATAGGGGAATTATCCACTGTCTCCATCTTAAATTAGACTTGACAAATACAAAAAAGGAATCACTTTAGACTGATTTATGATGACACTTGGAATTCGTTCATAAGTAGCCTATGTATTGCAGCTCTTTGCATCTGATGCAGTCTCCAGAAAAACATAAAAGCACAATTCAATTCTTGCTGAAGAGAGAAATATTCCAGACCTCTGACAATAGCAACCATGGAAGAGACTTAGAAAGCACAGCCCTTAGAAGATCAGGAAAGGAGTGATTAAGGTAATGACTGGAATGGCAAAAGGATGAAGGAGAAACAAAGCATTCTCAAAAGAGAAATGCAAATGAGACACAGCATTATTTCTTGGATTGTGTCCACTGGCTCTTCCGGGACTATTAGCCAAAGCTGCTCCTTGTCCATGTTTGAACTCACTTTTGATCTCCAGTGTAGTAGCTGTCTCTGGTTTATTATTATAGTAGCTGCCTGCCATTGTGAGAACAGTCATGCGATAGTAGATCTCCATGCATTTTTCATTTGTCACTTGTGTCACCACTCTGGCTTCCAATTCATCTTCAGTTTGGTTTCCAGTGGGCTTCACATACTCTCCTATGGTGATATTTACACACTCACTCAGAAAAACATCTCTTGGAATTGCCTGGGTAGAGTTTGGGTGGTAAACATGGGTGGCAAAACGGTGGCGGTTTTCATTCCACCAACGTTCTTCCTCACTGTCATTAAAATAAAAATTCATCTTGCCTATGGGGCTGCCTAAGATATAGTTCTCAGGGTCTTCCACTGGAATATCTACAACAGGTTCCCCCACCACATATTTCACTTCATCATCCTTTGGCTTAGGGTCCACTGGGTTGCCATCATTGGGTCTGGGACTGCCGCCTCCTGGAGATCTGGAGAAAGTACGATACTGCTCGATGCACATTTCCTTCACCACATGCTTCACCACCATGGCTTCCATCTCGTCCTCTGTTGTATTCCCTGTGGGCTCAATGTATTCTTTCACTGTGATGTTCACACAGTCTCTCACAAAGGTATCTTGTGGAACAGGCTGCTTGTACCGTGGGTAGTAAACCTGATCAGAATAACGATGGCGATTTTCATACCACCAACGCTCCTCATTCAGGTTGTTAAATTTAAAATGCAGCTTAGACATAGCACGTCCCAGGAAGTAGCCCCGAAAAGCTCCTTCCCCTGAACCTGCAATTGCCGCTCCAGCCACATGCTTCATCTTAATCTTGGGCGGTTTAGGTTTCCAGGGTTTGGGATTATAGTGTTCCCGGTGAGGATTTTCGGGGTTATATGGTTGGTGTGGGAAATACCCTGGGTTTTGAGGGTTGCCTGGATATGGTGGAGGATGGACTGGGTTTTTGGGGTTGACTGGATATGGATAGGCAGGTTTGTATGGAGGGGGATTCCCTGGGTTAACAGGATTATTTGGGGGGTGGGCAGGGTTGTATGGAGGGGGATTCCCTGGGTTAACAGGATTATTTGGGGGGTGGGCAGGGTTGTATGGAGGGGGATTCCCTGGGTTAAAAGGATTATTTGGGGGGTGGGCAGGGTTGTATGGAGGGGGATTCCCTGGGTTAAAAGGATTGTTTGGGAGGTGGGAAGGGTTGTGTGGAGGGGGATTCCCTGGGTTAAAAGGATTATTTGGGGAGTGGGCAGGGTTGTATGGAGGGGGATTCCCTGGGTTAAAAGGATTGTTTGGGAGGTGGGAAGGGTTGTATGGAGGGGGATTCCCTGGGTTAAAAGGATTGTTTGGGAGGTGGGAAGGGTTGTATGGAGGGGGATTCCCTGGGTTAAAAGGATTGTTTGGGAGGTGGGAAGGGTTGTGTGGAGGGGGATTCCCTGGGTTAAAAGGATTGTTTGGGAGGTGGGAAGGGTTGTGTGGAGGGGGATTCCCTGGGTTAAAAGGATTGTTTGGGAGGTGGGAAGGGTTGTATGGAGGGGGATTCCCTGGGTTAAAAGGATTATTTGGGGAGTGGGCAGGATTACGAGGGTTGACATGATAAGGTAGAAAGAGTTCTGGATTTTGTGGCTTGGCAGGAATATATGAATGAAAGATTGCGTGGTTTGGACGATGTTTTGCAGGATTGAGAAACCCGTTTGGAAGTGGAGGGCTGTTCTCGGGTGGGTTGGGTGCCATGTTTTGGGGTCTCTCTACAGGATGATGGGAGGTTTTACTAGAGTGATAGGAAGATTTGCTAGGATTATGGGAGGGTCTGCTAGATCGACTTGAATATCGACTGCTGCTGCCACTCGGCCTGCCCCGTCCTATTCTAGGAATGGAAATGATCTCCTCAGTCTGGAGCAAAATGAAGAGAATCACGATTGAGCAGGTCAACAGGAATTTTCCCATGATGACAATTCTGCAAGATAAAATGAGGAAGACATCTAGTTTGAGAGACATGCAAGTATGATACAAATGATACAAATTTATCAAGCAGAGTAGCCCCAAAGGTGCTTTTTCAAGAAGCGATTAGACTTTGTTTTTTCTTTGAAGACATTTCGCTTCTCATCCAAGAAGCTTCTTCAGCTCTGACTGGATTGTGCGGAATGAAAGGATTTATACTCCTTGAAGTCAGCTGTTCATTTGTATTCTTTTAGCAAGTCATTAAGGCCAGCTGGAGGTTTATCTGTGTCATCAGGGTCCTTTCCCCCCAGTGGTGCAAATTGCTGTGGAGCCTTCTTAGAACTATTGAAAGGCCTGTGTTGTAGATTGGAGATACAGGATGTCATATCCCTCCCCCCCCCTGTTGAGAGAGGGCTGTTCAATTTTGACATAGATGGACACTTTAAACCTTTTTCAAACCAGCACTTCTCTCTGTCCAAAGGAGATAACACTGCCACTTGGAGGCTGGAGGCTTAAGTCCTGGAAACATTGCCCTTTCTTTTTTTGCTTTGATCATTTTGATTTTGCACTTCAAGGTTCCTCAGCTTGTTTATAAAGAGTAATAAGGAGAAGAGCATGGGTTGTATACAGGTGCTCTTTGGGAGCTTCATTGGCAGCTGGAGAGAAGTGAAAACAAAGCCTTGTTTTGAAAGATTATAAATGAACCTGCGTCAAATCTAATAAACAGTTTTGAATGCTAGAGTGGCAGTGTTTACCATTTGGAAGAATGGCTCAACATCAAAAAGAAACTTTAACGTTGCAAAAGATTATGTTTGAAATTCAAAAATTATTAGAAGTAACAGAGAAAATTGAGAAGAGATTGAAAAACATAGATTGTAAAACAGTAAAATTTAATGGATAAATTGAAGATGTTCATCAAATGGAAAAAGTGGAGCTTAGAGTCCTAAAAACTGAAGGGAAAATGAACAAAGAGACAAGATAATTGTTGATTCCAACAGTGAACTGAGCATGGTTGGAAATGGAAAGAGTGGAATATGGAAAGAGGAGATAGATGGACAGGAGCTCTACCCCAGATTTCAAGGTATAGAAGAAGAAGAAAGAGAAGAATTGATGGATCTAAGGAGAGAAATTTTGTCAGAAGCACTATTGATAACCAAAGATAAGATGATTAAAGAAGCAGATGGAGGGTTTCGAGATTATATAAAATATGCAACAAGCTACAAGTTGCAAAGAGAAGTCCATACAAATTTTATTAAGGAAACAACCAGAAGACTAATCTCACAAATGGCAAAAGACATAAGACTGCACTATTACTGGAAAGACACAGGTTGATATATGAAAGCTTATAATAAAAAATTAGTCAAGTGTAATTAAATTTAGAGCACTATGTAAAAAAATGAAGTGATAATGGATATAGTTAGATAAATAATTGATAATGATAACAATGTATACATATCTACTGGTTTGATAAAAGGAAATTGGATATAAATTGTAAACAGTGATCAATAAAGGAGGTCTAGACTTTGTTATTAAATATAATCAATTTTTTATTTAGAACATGTCATAAAGATATAATGTTACTGGATGATAATGGAAACAGTTAACAGAATGCCATTATGAGATTTTTCTTTAAATTTTGGAATATTTTATATAAAAGGTCATAAAAACAATTATAGTCAAATGAAAGTTCAGGTTTGATGATAGTAATATATATATAAATATATTTGAATATAATATATATATATATATATATATATATATATATATATATATATATATATATATATATATATATATATATAAAAATATATATATATAACTTGATATGAATTGTAAGTGATGACTGTGGAAGGGATGCACAAAGGTTTTTTGTAACCAATTGATACACATTCTACAATTTGTAATGGAAGATGGTTTTGTTTGTCTGTGATTATTCAAAAATCAAAAATTCTTTATATATATATATATAAAAGAAAAGGTTATGATATTGAACTAGATTAAATTCTCTAAAGTTTTGAAAATGGACTAAATGCCAATCTCAGTGCAACTTTAAAAACAAGGAGAAGCATCTTCCTATCCCCAAAGAATACATAGGAAGAATTTAATTTATTTTATAAAGAATTTACAAAAAGAAATTATAGCTTGAGCTATGTACATTTTCCCACAAAAAATAAAGTAAATCAAACAACCCAAATGGTAGGTTATTATGCCAACAATTAGATGATATTGAAGGACTGATCCTTCTAGCACTCTTTAGCACACCTTCTGCAGTTACAGTGGACATTGTACTATCCTATCCTATCCTATCCATGATATGCTTAGTGAGTATAGAGCAACTAAGCATTATGGAAAACTGTTCTCCTCAAATTATTTTGCATGTTTCAATGAAGATCCTGCCACTGAAATTATTTTTTATCTTATTTATTTATGCATTTATTTTTCATATTTCTTTACCACTTATATCGCTCAGAGAGAGGCTCTGGGCAATGTATAATATAACCAAATTAAAAGTAAAAGTAAAATCAGAATAATTTAAGGTTAAAAAGTGTAAAATTATTTTTAAAATAACATGATAAAATTTCAAAAGGTGAAACATTCCAAAGTGGAGATTAGCAGCTGTTAAAACAGATGGGGTGGGGGTGGGGGGTTCTTATGGGGCCAACTAGCCCCACAATTGTGTGGGCCTCTGTATCTCCCCCACCCCATGCAAGGCTGCACACTCAGGTTTTGACCAGGTTTCAATGTTAAGTTTTTAGGTTTAGGCAATTCCTTCAAAGACAATTCATTTGAAAGGGATCCACCAAGGTTTGTAAAAGTACATGCTATGTAGCATAGTCATCCATGGGTGTGGCTAGTACATGGTAGGGAAGATTCCTCAAAATGGCCTGTACCAACTTGCTCCCATTTTCATCACCTCAGAATTATCAGGTAGAACAACTAGATAGAAAATAAAGACGATAATCATAATAAATTAATGATACAAATAAAGAAAGATTTAGAAAATTGGAAAAATATCCAGTTATCACTCATGGGACATATAGCAACAATTAAAATGAATATCTTACCAAGAATCCTATTCCTGTTGCAAGTCGCACCTATTAATCCAGGTAAAAAATTCTTTCAAGAATTAAATAAAATAACCGCTAGGTTCATTTGGCAGGGACGAAAACCGAGGCTTAAACTAAAGTCAATGCAAGACAGCAAGGAGAGGGGAGGCTTAGCACTACCAAATTGGGATTTATATGCATCAGCAGTAACAATAACATTGGTGAAGGATTGGATAGAGCTAAAGAATAAAATAATGTTGACCTTAGAAGGCCATGACCCGCAGGCAGGCTGGCATACATTCCTGTACAAACGCACAAATACTTTCAAAATCATTTAATCAGAAGAGCGTTATTGCAAAAATGGCTCAAACTCAAAAAAATCCACTATGTGAAAATCCCAAATTGGCTATCACCGACAGAAAGGATGACTCACCCAAATTTTACAGATTGGAACAAAATCCTAAGATACAGAGACTTAACTGATAAACAGGGAAACTTAAAAACAATTGAACAATTGGCAGATCAGAACATGAAAGTTGACTGGCTAACTTACCTCCAAATCAAAACTAAATACAATAAAGATACTAAATTACATGACATTGAAACAGAACCACACAAATTGGATAAAATTATTCAAAGCCCAGATAGAAAGATGATAGGGAGAATATATAAATTCCTCCTGAAGTATAAAATGGAAGAGGAAATTGTGAAAGAACAAATGATAAAATGGGCACAGAACTTTGGCTATAATATTGAATTAGACAAATGGGAAAATTTGGGGGGAATAAATTAGGAATTATGTTGGTGAAATACAAACAAGAAATCCAGTATTTAATACTACATATAACTACGGTGGCAAGGATTGCCTTTGCCCAGAAATGGAAAAACAAATTAATCCCAAGTGAAGATGAAATAATAAGAAAGATTATGGACTGTGCCGAAATGGATAAACTAACTAAAGAAATCCAGGGAAAGGAAGAATCAGAATTCTACCAGATATGGGATAAATGGTATAGGTGCCTAATACCGTTGCTGATCATATCACTGTGCCAAATCATGCAAACTAAATGCCAACTTTCATTTCATTTCAGAATGATGTAGGGTTGGACTAGAAGACCTCCAAGGTGCTTTCCAAGCCTGTTATTCTATGTTCCATCAACCCAATGAAAACATTGTCTCCCCCATGAAACTATTTGTATATAAAAGGGGAGAGGGTGCTAATTCTTTCCTCAACATTTAGAAGCATCTTGGCAGGCCGGTTTGTAAACACACATACACAGAAATCTTAAGAACATGTCTGCATCCCACCCAGAACTACTTTTGATGTTGTGATTCTTTTCTTCCTCCATTTCCCTTTCATCTAAGAGTAGTTTTGCTCTATCAAAAAGACAGAATGCAGGCAACCGGAACATCTATCTATCAAAACAGTCTCTGCTTCTCTGGGCAGGGGAAATTCCAAAATATAGCAGCTGCTAGTCAAGAAAATATACCAGATCAAAGACAGCCACAAAGCCTTTTTAATAGAAGTGCCTGTTTTGATTGCCCTTAATTGCAGAGCACCCTGGGTAGAAGTTTCAGATGCTTCCATCTGCTTTTCCTCTATGGCATTATGTAAGGAGAACACAATGTCCTCCGAGTGAAAAAATAGCCTCCAGAATTCCTCTGGATCCCATGAAATCATCTCCGCTCCGCCAGGCAGTTTATCACCTTAAGAGAGTTGTATAACATGAATGGAAACGTATTCCTTCCCAGCAAACAAGGCAGAGGCGTTTTACCCAAATAGGAACCCCATGGCTTCTCTAACGGGGCTGCCGTGTCTGCATTTATGCATTTAATTGTTGCGAATCAATGAAAGAAACTTACCCGCGTGTCGACAAATTGAGGAGAGGCTGTTTGGAGACTCTGTTTTCTCAAAGAGCTGGTCGTGTTCTTTTTCAACTCCGCAAATCTCCAGATGCTGTGGCTAACAGTAGGTGGAGCATGTTCAGTGCCTATTATGGACTGTTGTTTATACCAGAATCTACGCAATTTGAGAACCGCCTCTGAACCAACCCCTCTCTTGTAGTGAATGAAGAAATGACACATTCTAGGGGGGCTGTTCCCAGAAAGGGCAGGAAATCTTTTAACAGTCCTGGGCATATAGCCAAGACTTCCAGCCTTCCTTCTGAGTTTGAAACAGAAGATAGAAAGGAAAGGATTTTCATTCACCACAAGAGGGAAAGTGACCATTTTTCAACTTTAAGGGCCTTTGACCTTTTACTGTGTTTCTAGGCTCTGACTCTAAGCTTCAGGAAAATCTAGAAGGAGGGTTAATAAAAGGAACTGATGTCCAAAACAATATACTCAGAAACGGCAGCTGAGTCACTCAGCAATAGCCAGAAAAGAGGATGGAAGTTTCTCTTCTGCAGAATTAAGGTAAGATCGTTCAATTGCTACCATCTCCATTAGCCTCATCCAATCATGTTATTATGGGTGGTCTTCAACTTACAGCGGGTTAATTTAGGGACCGTTCAAAGGTGCGACAGCACTGAAAAAAGTGGTTTGCCTTCATTGAGAGTGATGTGAAACACCTTTGACAACCTTCTGGAAAGCAAAGTCAATGGGGAAGCCAGACTCACTTAACAACCATGTTATTAGGTTAACAACTGCAGTGATTCACTTAACCACAGCAAGAAAGATAATAACATGAGGCAAGACTGTCTTGTTTAGCAGTGGAAAGTTTGGGCTTAGTTGTGGTCATACGTAGGGGACTATCTGTACTCGTGGTTTATTGCTTTAAAGCAGTGGTAGTCAACCTTTTTCTACCTACCGCCCACTAATGGATCTTTCTTGATGGAAAAATTTCCTTACCACCCACCAGTTTTTGCATAAGTGCAGAATATTTTTTAGAAAGGAGGGTGTTTTTTTAAAAAAAGAAATGTACGTACATTTATCTTTTTATTTCTACTTTATGCATGTTTATAATGTTTTTAACTTTATAAAGTTTAATTAGAAAACAATAAAGTAAATTGAAATTAGCTTTACTAGTGATTAATGAGATCTTTGAGGCTGATGCTGCAAGACTAAATATTTGATATTTGGTTCGATTTTCGTAAGGAACAAACGAAGGTCTCCTCTTTCGGTGATATTCAGACCGTTTCTCTGTTTGCTCATAATATGATTAACAGCACTAAAGCCTGATTCTACAAGATATGTGGTAGCTTCTGCCTGTCCCTGCTATCAGTTTCCATTCCTCCCCTTTCTCTTCCCACGTGTTTTCTTGTTTGAGTGCACGCACACTTTGGTTCATTTTGCAACTGCTCTGCTCCGCTTGTGCCTGTCCCTGCTATCAGTTTCCACTCCTCCCCTTCCTCTTCCCACGTGTTTGCTTGTTTGAGTGCACGCGCACTCGCTCAAAAGGGGGTTTTAACCTCTGAAGTCCCTACTGCCCACCTGGAATCCCGAAACACCCACTAGTGGGTGGTAGGGACCAGGTTGACGACCCATGCTTTAAAGGGTGGACTTATGGAAAGAGGGATGGTTTGTTTGAAACTGCCATTTCTTTACCTGTAGATGATGATACATGTTATCAAGCCCATTTTCAGGAGGACAGGTGTGGCTTGAAAAGATATTCCGTGAGCTATGACTGGGACATATTGATAAATCTCAATGTTCCTAAGCTATGGTGATAAACCCCAGGGTTTTGTGAACAATTTAGAGGGAGAATTGCTAAAATATTTGAAATCTGATCAGGGAAAGCTTGAGCACCATTAATATTTACTCTGAGTTTTACCCGTGCAAGCATGTAAAGCTTGAGAACATCTACAAAAATAGATTAAATTGTAAAAATTAAAAGTAGATGGTAAATTGATTTCTGGACCAAACCTAATCTAATGAAATAATTAAATTTAACCTATGAAATGTTTGCTCAAATTCATTTCTCATTTTAGGAGACAAAACAGGAGAACTCCTGCAGTAACTAGTCGATTGCTGGTTTCTATTCTGAAGTCCCTATAAAATGAAACTGTCAGGGTTCCAAATAACATCCAAAATTAAATCAGAGTCCAAGGCAAAGTATTGCTCAAAGTTCCAATTTATTAAGAAAGCCATGCTGGCACATCTGAGAAAACCCAAATCTGAAAGCTTCCTGGCTTTCCCCACCCAGTTGGAAGTTGAAGATACTGGCCCCACACAAGTCCATCACATGGCCCAATCTCCAATGCCATACTGGCAGTTCCACCCATCCAGTTCCAGTCAGGTGCAGAGGTATAGAGGCAAAGGATGAGCTTGGATTCTAGACAGGAATTTTATTTTGACAGCATCACATTCTACTCCTTACTATTCCCCCTCCCATTCCCCACTAATGAAACAGCATAGTAGAATAGAATATTAGTGTGGCAGGCCAAAGATCCCAAAAAGAACTGGCTGCAGGCCTGACAGCAACTTTAAAGGATTAGAGAAATCCACACTATGAAGCCTACAAAACATCTTAATTAGTTGTCTTCTTTTTTTTTGTATTCCAAAACAACCACAAGAAGAATGTTTATCACCTGTGAAATAAACTACAAGAACAGTTTGTGATGATAGACAGACAATGGAGTGATTAGTGAACAGGCATGGCCCCTATTCCTGGTTTACAAGAACCATAGTCATCCAAGCTTTTGCATAATGTTGCAACCAACTTAGCCATTTTTGAAAGTTTTTTGGTTTCCAAGGACTGGACATACCACAACGTAGTAAATCTGTACGCACTGTTTACAGCACACCCCTACCCCAACTACAGGGTATTATTCTGGGTCAATTCTGCCCTTCTAGATTTTACAAAGTGATGTTGCCACCTCAGCATCTCTGGAATACTCATTCCTTTATACTAAGTCTTTTAAATGTTTATGGAGATTCTCAGTCACGTAGTTTCAAAAGGCAACTGGACTTTGTTTTTCCTTTAAGACATTTTGCTTCTCATCCAAGAAGCTTCATCAGAGCTCAAGAAGCTTCTTGGATGAGACCAAAACATCTTAAAGAGAAAACAAAATCCAGTTGCCTTTTGAAAAAGCATGCTTGGGATGACTTACCATAGTTTTTTTTAATACTTGGTTCAAACAAAAATCTCAAACTTGCATACAACCTTTGCCTTTTCCCAAAAGTTCTTGTACTCGTTGGGATGAGGTGCTGTTTCCATTCCTTTCTGGATTACTATCAAGCTTTTGGCAAAGCTCCAACCAGATTCCCAACAGCATTTGCTGCTTCCTGTACCTTGTGGTTCTGGCAGTTGAATAATAGTCCTCTTGTCTGATTGTTAATAGCTGTTAATCTCCAGACGTTATCTGCACTTCCCCAATTCTCTGCCATTTGTTTACCATGTTTTTCTACAGCCGCTTTTTCCCACAAAGTCTTACAGTTTGCTTTAGTAAGCTGTGGGGCTCAACAGGGTGACGCTGCCTCTGAACATCAGCATGTTCTTGAAAACACCAGGGTGCGGCTGAAATATCATAAGCAGCTGCAACCCTTGAATGCTTGTGAGTAGAGTTGTGAGTTAATGAATACATGGGGAAAACGTCTAACTGCAGCTATTTTTCACAAGACCAACTTCATTCCCTTCTATACTATTATGATTGGGGATGAGGCAGTTGGAAATGATATTCATTAACATCTTGAAGATCACAGGTTCCCCACCTTGATGTACAGCAGGCTCTTACGCAGTTTTCAAATGAATAGTTTTAATGCAGGTAGACCTCGACTTGCAAACCTTTGCATAGGGACCGTTTGAAGTTACAATGACACTGAAAGAGATGACTTACGACCATTTTAGAGCCAAGGTGGCGCAGTGGTTAAATGCAGCACTGCAGGCTACTTCGGCTGACTGCAGTTCAGCTGTTCAAATCCCACCAGGCTCAGGGTTGACTCAGCCTTCCATCCTTCCGAGGTGGGTAAAATGAGGACCCGGATTGTTGTTGGGGGCAATATGCTGACTGTAAACCGCTTAGAGAGGGCTGAAAGCCCTATGAAGCTGTATATAAGTCTAGCTATTGCTATTGCTATTGCTATTGCTATTGCTATTTTTTTCACTTATGATCATTGCAGCATCCCCATGAACAGGTGTTCACAAATCAGATGCTTGGCAACAGACTCATGATGGTTGCAGTGTCTCAGGCTCATGTGATCCCCTTTTGCAATCTTCTCACAAGCAATGAGGAAGCCAAGTTCAATTAACCACCATGTTGCTGACTTAACAACTGCAGTGATCCACTTAAACAAATGTGGCAAGAAATGTCATCAAATGGCCAAAACTCATTTTAACAACTGTCTTGTTTAGCAACAGAAATTTTGGGCTCAACTATGGTCCTAACCCAAGAACTACCCATATGCCTCATTCTCCAGGTCCCGTGATACAATCTGTAATACTGTGTTCCAAACTCTCCAGATGGCAGAGACTTGTAAATCTGGAAGGAATTAGAATGAAATGACCATTATTTATCGTTTACTGACAGCTTTCCCTTTCTTTCCATTCCTCTCTAAAATTATAATTAGCTTTTGTGCTATGAATTTATTCAAAATCCATAAGTTACTATTGGTCTTTCTAACCAACCTCTGACATGTATTCTTGTGGTATTCACACTTCAATCTAGCATGGTTGTTTACTGGATTTTATCAGTCTGGAGATATCCCAAAAGCTGAATGTGGTAGATTGAGAACCAATCCAAATAATCAGAATAGGCTATTGCACAATAACAGTTGCTTATACTATTGTGGAGTTCCACTGAAGAATAGTGTTATTGAAGGAGACTGGCAATCTTCCAGGACTTCCATTACATCAAGTTATTTTCTGTTAAATTAGCAGAGTCAACAAAATTATTATGCAGTATATGATAGACAGGAGTAGGAACTGAAAGGCATTAGAGAAGTAAATTGTGTTCTATAGCCTGCCTTATGCCTAGCAAGTAGCCTATTGCCTTTTTTCAGAGAAAGAAGAAATTGTTATGGCCAGGACTGAAAATGCAACAGCCAATCCTGTTGGATCTTTAAACAAGAGAGTAATCCTCAGCTTCACTACAAGTAGCAAAGTATTTGGTACTTTGAGGATGATTCATGATTGGGTCATGGAATGTCTCTCTAGATTGAGTAGAACTCTGAAGTGAGACCACCTCAGTAGTAAGTACAGTTACACTATCTCCTTGAATCCAAGAATGGTTAAGTATGGGTGAGGGTTGTGGTCCCTCTTTCGTAGTGTGTCTTCAGAGAGACATCTTCATCTTGTTCTACTATGTTTCTGGATTACTTGTTTCAGGTAGGCCATGAAGAACCACGGTTTTGGTTAAACCATTAAAGGTAGAGCTCTAGATAGGGGTCAATTTTGGGGATAAAAGATTAGGTTTAGGATTAAGGGTTGGTCCACTAAGTGAATGTGTGGAAGGTTCTCTTTTAGGGTTCTCCACAATGTACCAATATGGTGTGCTGATTCTTACTTAGTTGCCATGCTCTCAGGCAAGCAATGCCAGAGTGGAAATGGATACATACCCCCACTGGCTATGAAAGATTGTGTGTGGATGCCTAAGCAGACTTAATATATGTCTCTGAATGACATTAAGTGAACCCTGTTATAGAGAGTGTATAATACCAAATTTTCTGACATATAAGGCAACTGGGTGTATAAGACGCCCGCCTACTTTTCCTGTTAAAATAAAGGGTTTGGGCTATACCCGCCGTATAAGACTACCCCACTTCTGTGGCACACCAAATAACCAATCAGCCTCCATTTTATTGCCTTTCTCCTAGCTTGGAACTGAACCAGGTGGTTTTTCCTTCCAACACTCCCCTTCCCCAAACTAGACCCCAGATGAGTCAGGTTGGCTTCTTCTGGCAATGGGATGAGGTGGGGGGAACAGGCTTCAGTCCAATTCAGGACGAATATCCGAGAACCACATCACTGCTTTGAAAGCAAAGGCGGCTCCGGGCCACCTTTCATACCCAGAGGGCTTTTCCCAGTGCTTCAGAGAGAGAAGCCGCTGCAAGCATCCTCCCTGCCCAGCAACTCTCCCCACCACCTCAGCTGACAGGGAAAAAGGCAGGGAGCCAAAGTAAATGCCAGGATGTCAATACTCCCCACTCCCACCAAATAGCGGGTTTCCTTGCTCAAGAAGTGAAAGGCCCACAAACCGCCAAGGCTAAGAGCATTGCCTGTATTATAGGGCTTCCCAGGCTACTAGATCAGATTCCGTCTCCTATATGCCAGAAAAACAGAATATTAGTCACTATGCCAGCCAGTTGCCAAGCATCTGAATTTTGATCCCCCGACCATGGAGGATGCTGCAAAGATTGTAACTTTGAAAAAATGGTCAGAACTCATTTTTTTCCAGTGAGAATGGAAGTTTGAATGGTTACTAAAAGAACTGTTGTAAGTGGAAGCCTACCTGTACCTTCCAGCTGTATTGTGTCACGCAGGTCCCAAAAGCAGATCAGGAAAGGCTGTTTTGATTATCTATGGAATTCCACTATAGGAGAAAGTTCAGCTTGTTCATTTTTAATCCCTGGCCAAACTCTCCTTGCCTATTATTTCAGACTTAATGTGAAGACAGGCCCGCCATAATCACCACCTGCTTTTCATATCAAATCACATATTTTAAATTCCCCTATATTCATGTATATCACAATTATTACAGCTCAATCTTAATTTGACTATAATTGTTTTTACATCCTTTCATATATAATATTCAAAATCTGGAATAGGATTATATGATAACATTCCATTAAATCATCCTAAATTCATCCAATCACAATACATCTTTATAACATATGCTATATTAAATTTTTAAAACTCCTTTCATAATCTCCATGTGCTATTTACATAAAATTTCATATTATCAAATTACATATATATGTGTGTGTGTGTGTGTGTGTGTGTGTTATTTGTGCTGATAAATAAATAAAGGGAGACTAGTATAGATCTATTTCAAGCTATTTAGCTCTCATCAGCTAGCCACACCCTTACTGGGATTCGAACCTGTGCTGTATTGCATCTTAGGCAAACGTCTTAGCCATCAAGCCACAGGTCTCCTCCTTATCAGCTGAAGCCAAGGAAGAAGGTATATATTAGTGTCACAACCCCGGGTAAGCCCCAATTATGGGAGGAAGCTAACTGCTTCCAACATCTGTCAATCGGCTCGTCACAAGAGTCCATCACGACAGAAACCCAATATTTTTACTGACACACAAATATAACAAAAGGCAACAGTAAATATATATATATATATATATATATATATATATATATATATATATATATATATATATATATATATATATATATATATATATATATATATATATATATATATATATATATATATATATATATATATATATATATATGTTATATTTATGCTGATAAATAAATAAATCAGCATAAATATCAGCATAAATATAACAAATGTAACAAAAAAGGCAACAGTAAAAAATATTGGGTTTCTGTCTGGATGGTCTCTTGTGACGAGCCTAATGACAGAGAGTGGAAGTGTGACCTTCCTCCCATACTTGGGCATACCAGGGGTTGTGACTTTAAGTATATATATATATATATATATATATATATATATATATATATATGTATGTATGTATGTATGTATGTATGTATGTATGTATGTATGTATGTATGTATGTATGTATGTATGTATATATATATATATATATATATATATATATATATATATATATATATATATATATATATATATATATAAAAATATATATATAATATATATATATTGTTATCATTATTAATCATTATTTAACTATAGCTATTGTCGCTTCATTTTATATATACTACTAGTAAACTAAATTTAAATTTAAACTTGTATCTTTCCAATAATAGAACGGTCTTATATCTCTTGCCATTTGTAGCATTAATGTTCTAGTTACTTTCTTAATAAATCTTGTATAAACTTCTCTTGGCAACATGTTATTCCTTTCATATCTCATAAAAGCTTGAAACCCAACATCTGTTCTTTCCATCAGCTTATCTTTGGTTATCGCTAGTGCTTCTGTCAAGATTTCTCTCCTTATCTCCGTCAATTTTTCTCTCTTTTCTTCTTCTGTGCTTTAAAGTCTGGGGTAGAGTTCCAATCCATCTATCTCCCCTTTCCATATTCTGGTCTTGCCATTACCAACCATGCTCACTTTGTTGTCACTATCCACACATTTCTTATCTCTTTGCTCATATTTCTTCTTCCATCTTTTGAACTCTGTCCTCCACTTTCTTCATTTGGTAAACATCCTCAGTTTCTCCATCAGATTTTTCTGTTTTGTATTCCATATTCTCCAATATCTTTTCAATTCTCTCTGTCACAAGTAATAGATTTTGAATTTCAAACATAATCATTTGCAATGTTACAGTTTCTTTTTCCTGCTGAGCCATTCTTTCAATTTTGCAGACACTGCCACTATAGGGTTCAAGACTATTTTAATAGACTTCAAACAGGTTCATTTATTATCTTTCAAGTCAAAATGTTGTCTTCCCTCCTATAGCTAGTGATAGAACTTCCAAAAGGCACCTGTATAAATAACTTGTGCTCTTCCTACTATCACTGTCAGTAAACAAACTGAAAGAACCTTGAATCTCAAGTGATCAAAGAGAAAGAGAAAAACAATGTATCCAGCCTCCAGCCTCTAAGTGGCAGTGTAACTGCTTTTCCTCCTGTTGTTACAACCCTCTTTATAATCCTTCTTATCTTCTTTATATTCCAAGCTTAAGAAAGAAGAAAACTCTTAAATGGAGATCAAAAACAATCCAATCAATTAAATAAAGCATTATAAAAAAGGAGAATTTTAATCCATAGGTATAAGCAAAAGTGAAAAAAGAAGAAGAAAGAATTAATCCATTCAGTTTAAAAAATAGAGAACCCCTGCAAAAGTTCCATCCGTGAAAAAAAATTAGAAACTGGATAACATACTAAGTTCAATACAGATCAATCTCACCGCCTACAGTCTTCTGTCTTCAATCTTAACTTAGGTTAATTTTTTTTCTTGGGTAGTCTCTTCCTCTAATAATAAAATTTCCTCACCAATTCGACACACTTTCTCTTTCTGCTTTCTTCCCATTCCGGAGCTGTCCCAACTTCAGCAGCTTCATTAGCTGTGTTTCTGTCACCAGAAAAAAGGACTATTCCTGGATCTTTCAGGGACTTTGCAGTGTCAGCAGGAGGTGTCCTTCTCAACCACCATCTCTGCAGGACGATTTAGGTCCAAATGGACCATCCAGTGGCAGAAATTCAACTGCAATCTCAGAGCACCAAGATTGCACGTCGTGCCATCGCAACATCAGGTCTCCTCTAGGAAGACAGCCGAGTCTTATGCTTTCTAAGGGTGGGACCCCTTCTACTGCACTCCTCTCCAAGGCCATGAGCGCCCCATTTTCCCTGCTGGGCCCCTGCAAAGAGGAAGGGGGTGGCAAAGTGCAAGGTGGACCAGCAGCAGCGGAGCGCTCCAAGCCCGCACCAGCACTCAGTCCGTCGGCTCCTCCACCTGCTAGCTGCAGTGCAACAGCTCAGCCAGGCAGTGAGGTGGTGCTTGGGTCCCCAAGGCACGGTGCAGGTTGGCAGGGACGACGAAGCGGAGGAGGAGCGAATGGCGAGCTGAGAAGGCCAGCCACTTTTTTCCCTCAAGCAACCTCATCAAATGAACACATTTTTAATCAACGTTAATATCATTCTTTTATTTTTTATACACCAGTTGATGGTTTTGTTTTCGTTTTTTGGAATGGCTTTTCTTATACCCGGCATATAAGTCGACCCCCAATTTTTGAAATATTTTTAGAGGGTTTAAAAAGTCATCTTACATACCGGAAAATAAGGTATATAGAGGGAAATATATTAGGATTCTGTCATCTGACTCTACAAGAAAGTGAATAATCCCGTGACTATCCCGTCCATCAGGATAGAAGTCCAAGCCCATACACATTTAGTATGCATACCAGTTTTTAAACATGTTGCACTGCTGTTGCTTAAAAACAGAAGAAACTTCACTCTGGGATTCTCCAGAGGTATTGGAGTAAAATGTGCATGGTCCCAACATAAATTTTAGTCATGGTCATGGACAGCTTTTGGCCACAACTAGGTAGGTACTGCCCTAGGATATCAAATCTTAGAGGTGCCAGTGTTGTCCCTTCTAAAAATGCAGATCTTTACATTGGCAGGAAGCGGTACCATCTGCCATTGTGTGTTGTAGGAGAGGGTGCTTTTTCCGATTCTTGGCAACAGCAGTTTTTCAGAAGTGGTTTGCCATTGTCTCTTTCCTGAAGTTGGGGGAATGACTGGCCCAAGGTACCAACCTGGATTTGTGCCTGAGACTAACTCAGACTTTACAGATTAATAGAATTGGAAAGGACCTTATAGGTCATCTAATCCAACCCCACATCCAAAGCAGGAGACCCTACACCTTTTCTGACAAATGGGAGTCCAATCTTTTCTTGAAAATCTCCAGTAATGAAGCTCCCACAACTTCTGAAGGCAAGCTCTTCCACTGGTTGATAGTTCTCACTGTCAGAAAATGTCTACTTATTTCTAGTTCGAATCTCTCCTTGATCAGTTTCTATCCATTATTCCTTGTCTGGCCTTCAGGTGCCTTGGAAAAATACCTTGACACCCTCCCTCCTCTTTGTAGCAGCCCCTCAAATATTGGAAGACTGCTATCCTGTCTCCTCTGGTCCTTCTGTAGGAAGTTAAAACCCGTCCCTCTCCTAGAAAAATGAAATATCCTAGGAAATATTGAAAAGGCAGAATATTATATTTCCCTGGATGTGAAAAGGGAAAAACATGTTTTAAAGACAAAGTAGCTCCCCGCAGCTTTTCTGTTCAGGACTCAAGCCATGTGGTCCTGGCCCCCACATTAAACCATCTTTCCAAGCAGCCTCCATGTCTCCAGTGTCTTTTTCCCCACTTGGAGTTGAACCCAGAAGGACTTTTCTTTCAACACTTCTCTTCACTAGACTAGCCATGCCCAGTTCCTGCAACCATTCATTGTATGTTTTAGCCTCCAGTTCCCTAATCATCCTGGTTGCTCTTCTCTTTACTTCTTTTTTATAGTGTGGTGACCAAAACTGGAGACAGTATTCATCCAGACTAGAATCATGGTCTTCTGGTTTCTAGCCTGATACCTTAACCAGTACAGTGGCTCTCATGCAGCTTTCCCATACTGCTTAGATGGATTTCCAATGTAACTAGCATTACAAAATCTTGTTCGTATTCAGCATTTGTAATCTTCGCCTCATTTGTTTCCCCCAGTCCATTGTCTCTTTTCTTCTTTGAAGTCAGACGACAAATAAATCAGGGGTGTGGTTGGTTTCACTTATTCTGCAATCTGCCATATATGTCAACAGTGGTACAAGGCCCCTCCAATACTAAACACTCATATTCGAGTTCAGAAATAAAACTGGGCTTCCACCCAATATGGTATACATTTCTTCACCCTAGAAACATTCACAGTGTGTGTGTGTGTGTGTGTATTTGTGTGTGTGTGTGTATGTATTTGCTGACACCTTCAAAAGAAGAAAAGGTTTAATTAATTCCTACCACTCCCAAAGAAAATTAACAAGTCCCTGCAAACTCCTGATTCCATAGAAATTGCCTTGCACGAACCTTATTCTCGGCAAAGGATATTAAATTACTCAAGATATAATAATTCTGAGTATTCTAATGCAATGTGTAAAGCCTCGGGAATAATTTTATTATGATGATTTATTGCACAATCAGACAGATGTTCAGACTGGATTTGGCATTTTTGTTCACCTATTGAGTCCTTTTCAAGGAACTGGGATAAACAGATGTAAATATTTAATGGTATTAAGATATTATCACAGAATATAAGATGTTCCAAGTAAAGCTGCCTTTTTGCAATTGACTAATGATAAATCTGTCAATGCCGATGATGTTCAAGTGATGCCCATGTTGTTTTGGAATTTTATTTAGTCAGCCAGATGTTTGGACTGGATTTGGCACCTTTCCTAAGTAGTATTTTCCAAGGATCTTGGAGAGGCAGATGTGGATGTTTGATAGTGTTAAGATATCACTGTAGGATATCAGCTATTCTAAATAAAACCACCTTTTGTAATTGATTGATGGTGAATTTGTCAATGCCAATAATATTCAAGTGATGCTCCCATTGTTTTGGGATTGCACCCAAGACACCTATTACTATTGGTATTACTTTTGCTTGCTTTTATTATTTGTTGAATTTATTTTCTATGTATCTCGCCATGGAGCTACTCTAGGTGACTTACCACGGTAAAAATCAAGGAATGAAAAGGAAAATGCAACAGTAACAACATAGTGAAACAATAAAACAATGAAATAATAAAAATACGTAATATGAGATTAAAAGATGGGCGGGGGAAGCAGGTAATGCAGGGGGAGAGTGGGGTTTGTTGTCAATCTAGTAGCTACGTCCACTTTGATTGGATTGGATTGGATTGGAGTCAGTTTCCCTGCCTGTCTCCTTCTAAAGTGAGCATCCTCAAATTCAGTTCTCTTCCTTAAAATTGGGTGTGGCATGTTTGGTGTAAACAAGAGACCATTGTTTATGACTGCGAATTTGCCATAAAAGCTCTGCACCACATTCTACTAATTGGATTAGAAAATGAGAAGGCTTGAGTGCTGTGACAAAGCAGAAAACATTTGCCTCTGGATTCTGTTTCTAATGATGCAAATGTTTTGGGTCATCTGCCAAACATCCATTGAGTGTTTGACAGATGAGAGAACATCTGATTCCATTTCTGGATTCTGTCTCTTAGTATGAAACTAATCACTCTTTTTCCAAACATCAATGCCTCGCATATATGAAGATGTGCTTCGTATCTACAGCCGGTGCAAATTTTCTATTTTTTTCTTCTCCTTCGTCCAATCTGAAGAACAGAACACAAATTACAGTTATGGATATGATTTCAACTTGACCATGTAACATTCCCAATTTCATCTCAGCAAAGCCACAATAGTAATAATCATAGAAAGTAAGTTATTGGGGCAACTGCATTAGATCATCTATAATCTCAAGGTGACCCTGAGGACACAGACAAATCTCCAAGTGCTTCAATGACCCTCTAAAAGGATGAAAATGACCAGATGTCTGCAAGGAATATAAATCTTTCCATTTCCCACCATCCATTCAGAGCTGAAGAAGCTCCTTGGATAAGAAGCAAAAAGTCTTCAAAAGAAAAAAACAAGAAAGTCCAGTTGCCTCCTGAAAAAGCACCTTTAGGACAACCATGACCTGGATGACTGAGAATCTCTACAGACGATCAAATAATCTAGTTGACGTTTGTGGCCCCCTATATATTTATCCAGTTGTCTGATAATAAGCAGGTATTGGATTACATTTAGTGTCAAATTCAGTGGTGCATGTTCAGTGTCAAATATGGCTTAGCTTGGAAAGCAAAACAAATAAGAGCCGCCTTTGAAACAGGTTACCATTCTGCTAAATGGATTTGGAAATCAGATATTTCGATGAGTAATTCCCAGCCTTTTGAGGAAAAGCAGATGGCTCAGTAGCTTCTAGCTAAACCTACCCTTTCAATATTAGCTTCTGAGGATAAAGTTGAATACTGTACCTTTTAAAAAGGTTCATTTTAGTGCAACCAATGTCCACCTGGACTGATCCTGGGAGCATTAAAGTAGTTTAAAAGATGCACCGAATCTTGCATGGGTAAAAGAAATTCAGCAACTATCAATGAATGGAATTGTTTTTTCTTCCTTCTGTTGGCAATTTTTAAATTCAGGTTTACTTTTTAGCTCACCAGGATGTTATCACCCTTCTACTGTGCCTCCCAGCCTGCTATTTTTCTTCAGAATCATATATGTGAAGGGATGTATCATTTCTTTGCAAATATCCTTTCCAGAAACAGAAAAGAAAACAATTGATTGGTACCAAAATATCCATCTGCATCTCTTTTCTCCACTATAATTCAATTGGGAGAAGAACAATGGCTTTAGTTTTATTCTGTTTTATTTACCGAGGAAAAAGTTTCCATAGCAACGGACATCTGCTTGCTGAAGTTTCAGGGGTAATGAAAAATGTGACTGAATGTTCCAGCTTTTTTGTCAACATGCTGGAATCAATTACTATAGCTGTTACAATAAAAGATCCTGATTTATACAAATACTGATTTCTTAGTCAGATCTAGCTGGTTGGGCTGACATCATATTGTATCAATCTGACTTTGCTAGAATTGTATTCAGAGGCATATGCACTTCAACTAAAAGACCTTCAGACACTCCTGAGTAATGAACATATACTCCTAGTTTTAAAACTAATGTTAAGGGATGCAATTTATCTTTTTTCTTTGCAATCATCACTAAAAACACAACTTCTGCCTGAAGTCTGTGATGAGCTTCAGGAGTTTCTTTCCCCTGTATTGGAACTTCCCACTAGAAAAAAAAATATTCAACTAACAAATGAATCACAATATGGTAACTGCAGAGTTCAGGGATGGCAGATCCTCTGGGATATTGGCCATACTTGGCAATTAAAGTACCCCTCCTGCCATTATAAATTTCAGGAGAGATCAATCCTCGAGCATAGAGAGGCTTGCCTTTCCAAGGAACAGACCTCCAGGGAAGCCCACCAGGAATAATTCCTACTGAGGGGTAAGTTACTCCCAAGAGTATTCAGCCTTTATAGTGCTTAAAAAGCATTGTAGCAGCCTTCCTCCCTGGATAGGTTGGACTACAATTCTTTTTCATCCCCAGATAGTATGAATAAAGCTATCCATTCTGACTGTGTGCAGTTTAGGAACTTTTGCTAAATGATTTATTACACCATTTGGGAGCCTAGCCAGAAACAAACAAGTAAAATTATCTGGAGAATCAAATGAATACCTATGAAGACTCTCTCCCAGGGTGCCAATCAACTTTTCAAAGCAACCAAGTTTCTTGTTGACTTATCTGAAGCTTCTCAAAGAAAAGAAATAACTCTTTCTGCTGAAAAAAAGAATGCATTTACAAACATACCTCCATGGTGAGTTTCCAAAGGTGGTTGTAGAGAGCTTTCTTCCAACATTTGGAGGAAGAGATCATGCAGAATTTGTTAGAACTGTAGATAAAGGCTGAGAGCCCAGCACAGCAAATCTATTAGCGGATAGAAAAGTTTCCATAAGGATCTTTAGTTCTTTGCCTATTAGATAAGAATCCATTTTTAGCTGGTTAGCTTCGGGTGTGTCTGCTGGCTTGTTCCAGGAAAAGACATGATCTCTTTTTAGATTCTGTTCTTCAAGTTACAATGCTTTTACCTTTGAGATCATTTTTAAGCCAACAATTCAAGAGCTAAAGTATTAAAAAAGGAAATGTCCAACTGAAAAAGATAAAAATATATAAAATAGTGAAACTGGGTAGGTTTTCATGGCTGGTATCTGTTGGAGTGCTGAATGTCAGGGTTTCGTCACCGTGATCTAGACAACAGATTTTCTGATACGTTGCTGATCATTGTGATTGGCATCTTCAGATGGAGTTTAATCAAGAGCTACATGTAATCTTAACAAAATGCTGAGGAATCTAACAATGTCTAACATTTATTAAGTGTTGAGAAAAAGGGTTGGACTATATAAATGCATTTGTGTTACAAAAGCTAAAGGTGTCAAATGATATTATCTTGAATTGCAGGCCTAGGAGATGGAATTTGATTAGTGGACACTGTAAATGGATTCTCTAGACGCCTACTGTGGCCAACAGACTGATATTGCAGTACTACCGTGTTTCCCCCAAAATACAACCTGTCCTGAAACGAAAGCCTTGCCACATTTTTCGCGTGGGCAAAAATATAAGCCTGAAAATAAACCCCCTGGACAGCCCCCCCTCCGGCCAGGTGGAGCACTGCTCACCAACCTAGTGGTATCCTGAAGGCACCAAGCCGCAGGAGCCAGGGGAAAAGGCACTCACATTGCTTGGCGCCTTCAGGATACCGCTAGGTTGGGGAATGGTGTTCTGCCTGGCCAGAGGGGGGAGTTGCCGGGTGGCTACTCCCTTGCGAACTGGCTCCCGAAGAGCCGGGCAAAGCCTCAGGGGCGAAGCAGCCATGAGGTGACCACGCTCACGAGCAACTGCCTGGCAAACCCCCTCTCCAGCTGGGCAGAGCATCATTAACTGACCTAGGGGATATCCCTAAAGCGCCATCTCCCGTGGCTTGGCACATTAGGGATACCCCCTAGGTCAGTGAATGGCGCTCTGCCCGGCTGGAGAGGGGGTTTGGCCAGGCGGTTGCTTGTGAGCTTGGTCACCTCATGGCTGCTTCGCCCCTGAGGCTGTGCCCAGCTCTTCAGGAGCAGTTCGCAAGGGAGCAGTTGCCCGGCAACCCCAAAACAATAAGCCCTCCCCTATAATAAGCCCAATGCCATATTTTGTAAGTAAAAAGAAAATAAGACCCTGTCGTATTTTCGGGGAAACACGGAAGAAAAATAAATGTATGGCCCCATTCACTCAATTTATTGAAGACCTGATTGCAATGGCCACCTATGAGCAGATTGGCTATAGACATAGACTTTGTGTGGACAAGTATAATGAAACAAGGAATGCATTTCTGCAAAATACAGTAGATTAAAAATAGTTATATAACTGTATTAGAAATAAATACTATGTTTCCCCAAAAATAAGAGACGTCCTTTTTTGGGGGCTGCTGAAATAAGCGCTTGGCTTTATTTTTGGGGAGGCCTTGTTATTTGTGAGATGCAGGAGGCCCCTTAACCTCAGCCCGCAGCCTGCGGATCAGCTGATCCCGAGAGGACCGGAAGTTCTGTCTCTGTTTCTGGCCCACTCTTGCCAGCCCTAGTATCACTGGGCCTGCCGCACTTTTTGCAGCCGCCACTAAGAGAAGGGGAATGGTAGCTAGCATTTGCGGGAGGATGGCAGGGGTATGTGGGGCATATTCTTCCACCCCCAGGAAATGGCAGGGACCTGCTGCAGGTGAATTTAATTATTTTAGGGGATGGCTGATTATCTGGGGAGGGCTTATTTTCAAGGAAACAGGGTATGTATGCACTTGGATAATATTTGCATTAGATAAATATACGTAGATTTGTAACTGTTGACTGTTTTATCAATATCTTATGCTTTGATTCCTTTTTCCTCTTGCATTTTTTCACTTTAAAAAAAAAACAATTTTCTATTCTAGAAAATTGCATCGTAATTACATCTGTGTTTATTCCTTTTCTTTTCTGTTGCTTTAGACCAAAAAATAAATGCAAAATTTCATCTATGTCTTTGCTGTTATCTGCTTTTCAGTCTCACTCCTCCTTTCACACACAAGCACACTGCGATATAGTCAGGATTGCCAGTTGAGGGAGGGCATTTCAGAGAAGCAAGAGAGAACTCAGGTCAGAGAGTTTGTGTGAGAGACGCAGGGTGAAGACAGTTCGTCCCTAAGTTTCCAGAATATATGCCTTAAGCAACTGTTAGCATCCTTTCCGTCTATGAGTCAGTGAAAATTAAAAAAATCTGTTGAAAAGAATCACAAGGTCTTTTTTGATTTTTGGAGCCGACACACACACAAGGTTTGTTTTTTTATGGCTAAGATGTAAAGGGGTTTTAATTTAATCTTGGTTGAGTAGTGCAGAAGAATCTATTTGAATGTGAATCTTAGTGCAAATTGAGTTTCTGTTGGCTCTTGTCTAGTACTGTTCTTGCATGCCAAAGGAAGTTTCTTTTTCTTTAGCAGGCAGAACAAGGGTTAAACTAATATCCGTTGCCGGAATAAGGTTCATGCAAGGCAATTTCTATGAAATTCTTACAATTGCAATGGTTTCCAAATTTCTTCAGAACTGTTACTTATGCAATATGTTGGATAGGGAAACAATTAGTCTATTATGTACCGACATTTCCAATTTTCATTCAACCATCAGCTTCCCCATTCTGCTCCCCACAACAGAGGAAAAAGTGTGTGCTGTAAATTCACAGGGATCTGAAACTATTAAGTATGTTTTACTATATTGCAACTTGAATAATCCCACAACATCTCAATCACATATCTCTTATTTGATTCATAGATATTTGCAGTTCTATTATTGTAACTATATCTCACTGTATCAAATGTAAAAATGTAAAAACTATGGCCAACTTATAGATGTGTCTAGTTAGTCTACAATTAATATTTGCCACATTTATTTAGGCATAATACTTTTTCAGTGCTGCTACTTATGCAATATTTGAGCGTGTATCTTTTTTCCCCCAAAGACTTTGCAATGTGGAAGCATCTGCTGGTTGCGGTCTTCCTTGCAGGCCTCTGCAGCGATGTTGGTCTCTGCGTGAGGTGGAGCAACTTACATAGGAGGAGGATGTGGAGGAAGGTCTTCAAAAATGTCAAGAAAAATTCCACCACGCTGGAAAATCTTTGCTATGGCAGTGCAATGATTGAGAACATCACCTTGGAGGCCAATGACACCATTTTTTACAGGGATAATGCCAAGGAGTTTCCCAATGGAGTTTTCTACCCCAACTGTTCTTTGCCCCTCTGGCTTAATGAGAGCAGAGAAACTCAAATGGAGGAATGTGTTGACTTCATCATCACTTCGAGCAACTTGAGCCTGCCTGATGGGAAGAATGCAAGCGATCCCAGCAAGAGGGTTATGTGGCATGTGATCAGTCACTTGTGTGCCAATGAATCATGCGCCCTGCCATGCCCAAGATCTTTGAATGTTAGCAGTGCCCATTACTTCAGTCAAATTCTAATAATGTGCCTTGTGGCTTACTCCATTCTTAGCTTACAGTAGAGTATGGGAGAAAGCCTGATCAAAACCAAAGAGGAGATTTGCAAATAGCAAAGCTTTCTTCCCCATGCTTGAAAATCTACAGATAGGGAAATGATTAGTCAATTATGTACCGACATTTCCAATTTTCATTCAACCATCAACTTCCCCATTCTGCTCCCCACAACGGAGTAAAAAGTGTGTGCTATAAATGCACAGGGTTGTAAATATGTGCATGATATAGAGAACTGTGGTTTAACTAAAGTCAGAAAAATCAAGGTTATCTTTAACCAGCCTTTCAGCTTTGTCAATCAAGGTCCCTGTGGAATTACATTTGAAATATTTCTCTTTCTAGGCACATCTGAAACTATTAATCATGTGTTATTATATTGAAAATGTATGCTGACACATATTTGGACAATACCATGTCATATTAATGTTATATCTCTTATTTGATTTATAGATATGTGCAGTTCTATTATTGTAACTATATCTCACTGTATCATGTGTAAAAACTATAGCCAACTTATAGATGCGTCTAGTTAGTCTGCAATTAATATTTGCCATATTTATTTAAGTTATAATACAATATAATATAGTTATTTATGAAAATAATAATGACAAATAGATGGATGGATGGATGGATGGATGGATGGATGGATGGATGGATGGATGGATGGATGGATGGATAATTTATATTATCATGTACTAGTGATTGACATATATTATCAGGGAAAGAAGACAGGCAACTGCTATCATGTGCACCATACTAATTGCACATATGATGAGCATTACATAACTTGCATCACTTGGTATCAGTTATGCAAATGACATCTCTGGGAATTATAATTGATGCCCATGCATAAATGGTAGAATTTTAGAAGGCAGCTTAGAGAAATTACTGTAGATCTATGCAGGAAGGCAGACTGGGATCTACTCAAAGATTTCTGGATGATTAGGAACACAGCTTGGTTGTCTTTTTTTCAGATCTCCATTTAATATGCATGCATATGTATATGTATATGTATATGTATATGTATATGTATATGTATATGTATATGTATATGTATATGTATATGTATATGTATATGTATATGTATATGTATATGTATATGTATATTAAGGTGACCAGATTTTAACATTGGTAAAGAGGGACACCATTGACTGGGGGGGGGGGGTGTTGATTAAATTTTTTTTAAAAAACGGGACTTTTTTAAAACGCCGTGGGACGCGGGACAAATTGTTCAAAATCGGGACTGCCCTGCCAAAAGCGGGACGTCTGGTCACCTTAGACTAGAGGTGCTGACTGAGGAGGAGGAGGAGGAGGAGGAGGAGGAGGAGGAGGAGGAGGAGGAGGAGGAGGAGGAGGAAGATGTCTCCTTCAAACGGAAGCATGTGACTGACAATTCTATATATAACTAAACAGCAGCTTGGGATCTGAGGTGGGAAGGTTCTTGGAGTGGGGCTGAAAATTTAAAAAATTGCTTTTCAAACACTTGAAATAGAGTGATGCTGTATTAAACACTGTTTGTGTTAAACATCCATATGGGTGTTATATGTGCACTAAAGCAATGCACCTGCTTTGTATAAATAGCAGTGCACTCTGTTCTCACACTATGCAATCTTGGATCAGTGTTGTGTGGAGTTTACCAGTGTGTTAGAGGATGGCTCAAAGTGGGCAAAACAGGCAAATGTAATACATATGTCAGCTGAACATGGATTGTGTAAAACACTAAAGAAATGTTGTACTAGCATCTCATGGCAGGATCATAGCTGCTTCTCAAATTAATGTTGACCCAGGCATTTTTTCCCTCAGAATTATCACCTTTCCCACCCTCCTGCCTGTTGTATTTATTTGATCTCCGCTTACATAGTGTAAGGATTGAGTGAAAAATAATGGCTCCAAGGTTGTCAATTGCCATAAAAGGTAGTACTGACATGTCAGAAATGCTGAAACATATTTCCGTCTTGATTGTTGAGAAGTAGTTTTGAAAAAACATTGGGTTGCTATTGTTGTGAAATGGAAGGCTGTGACAGGTTCTCAAGCATGCTTTAAGCAACGTGCCACAACTGAATTTTTGAGTGCTGAAGTCGCTTCAACTGAAATTCACTGCTGAAAGCAGCTTCTTTATGGTGATGATTATGTTGCCATAAGTATAATTATTGCTGGGCCAAAAATATAAATATGGTGAACCAGAAAGAGCTGATTTGTATGATCAAAAATGAAGTGAATGTTGCAATAACATCATCAAGCTGATGAATGGATTCAGGGCAATTAAATCACTCAAAGGGAGATTCTGCCAATCTTGGTATTTCACAGGAATATGTGAGACACAGTATTCTTCAATATCAGCAGTACAGTTGTGTGCACAGTGACAAAGTATTCTTACTGACAATGACAAACTGCTTTATGATGTCATTTTATGATTTTAAAACATTTTGTAAATTTTTCTGTGTACAACAATAATACTTATATATTTGTTTTTTTAAAGGGTCCTGTTAGGAGGGCTATGTCATTAATTTTGGAGGATGACTTGCTTTTAAATACTTCAAAATAATCTTGTGTCTTTCATTTGTAAATATTTAAAATTTCTATACAAGCCCCTCCAACAAAATATGTATTTTATATTCTAATGAGATACAAGTAACAAATCTAGTATTAATGTTTGCCATACCATGGGAATTAAATATATATTGTCTGATGAGATTAATTTCACATTACTTGTCACTTTAAATAAACAAAAATAAAAACATAATGCAGTATTATTGTTCTAATAACAATTTTCTCTAGTACTTCAATCCTGTGTATATTTTCTTAAAAATGGCACCAATTAGCAAAATGTTTACAGTTTACCAATAGACCTGTTTGCCATGATAGTGAAGCTATGAAGAAATAAAATGTAGTCATTTAACTACGAACTCACTCCAGATGCCTTTACCTCATTAGGTCTCAAGTTAATCTACTTCCAAGGGATTGTTGCTGTGAAAGGGAGTATAGTACAAGTTCCTCTGCCTTAGTTTATAAGCATAATAATTAGTAAGATTTATCTCTATGTAAATAATCATAAAATATAATTATATGAATTAAATGCAGTCTTATTCAAGGATATAAATTATTGGCTATTTTTTAAAAATAAAATGTAATATAGGCAGTCCTCAATATACAACAGTTCATTTAGTGACAGTTCAAAGTTACAACGGCACAGAAAAAGGACTTCTACTATTTTTCACACTTATGACCATTGCAGCATCCCCATGGTCACAAGATTTACATTCGGATGCTTGGCAACTGACAGAGATTTATGACAGTTGCAGTTTTCCGGACTCATGTGATTCCCTTTCGCGGCCCTCTGACAAGCAAAGAATGGGGAAAGCAGATTCACTCAACAACCATGTTACTAATTTAACTGCAATGATTCACTTAACAAATGTAGCAAGAAAAATTGTAAAATGGGGCAAAACTCAATAAATTTCTCACTTAGCAACATAAATTTTGGGCTCAATTGTGGTCGTGCATTGAGGACTACCTGCACTTATCTTCAGTGTTACTTCATTCTGCTGTAGCATTAAATTTCATATAGAACAAGCTTGTTCTTTCAGAATTGTGGAATTGTTATATAACTGTCTACCTCTAGACAAGTTTCTCTTGAGTTAAACTCAGCTCCTATAATTTTATTGATGGGTCGTAATTTTCTTAGCAGTAGTATGGAAATTGTCATTGTTACTTTTGGACAATTTTTAATATTTTCCTATTAAATATACAGTACTGAGATTCCCAGGTGGATTCCCCTCCAATTATTAGCCAGGTTCAACCCTGCTCATCTTTTTGAGAGCAGGCAAAAACAGCAAGGTTACATCCCTACAAATTGAAAGCTCTCTCCCTCCCTCTCTCTCTATCTCTCTCCCCTCCCTTCCTTTCTCTCTGTCACTCTGTGCATGTGTGTCTGTCTGTCTGTCTGTCTCTCACTCACTTAATCATTCACTCTGTGTGTGTCCCTCTCTGTCTCTCTCCCTCCCCCCCTCTCTCTATCTCTCTATCTTTCTCCCCTCACATCCTCTCTCTCTGTCACTCTGTGTGTATATGTGTGTGTGTGTGTCTGTCTGTCTGCCTCTCACTCACTCACTCACTCACTCAATCACTCACTCTGTGTGTGTGTGTGTGTGTGTGTGTGTGTGTGTGTCTGTGTCTGTGTCTCTGTCTGTCTGTCTTTCTGTCTGTCTCTCCCTCCCTCCCAACCTGCAGATGGGCTCCGGACCAGCGGAGCCTCTTCCTTCTTTTTAACCAGGTGATCTTTCCTAAGACATAAAAAAGAACTTTAATTACAGGCTCAACAAAAGAAGCTGGAAAGAGATACTGAAGCCAAGAAGCTGAAACCTGGGACTGGAGAAAAACTTTTTCTATCCCCTTACCAGCCCATCCGGGAAGACGAGTAACACAAGGGGGATCCCTCCCCCCGCGGCTGGGTTCCAGACCAGCGGAGCCTCCCTAGACGTCGCAGCAGCAGCAGCCCCAAGTGCGCCGATCTCTGCATTTTTCGCATCAGGGCGTGCTGCAAGAGGGAGGGAGTGAAGACCTTTTCTAGCTGGCGCAAAGGACTTCCCCGGACTTGCTTTGCTGAGCAGGGGCAATGGGCCCGCACCTCCACCACCAGCAATCCGGAAAAGGACTTCACTCACTCCCTCTTGATGCGAAAAACACCGAGATGTTAAGCAAGAGAAACATCTGTTGCTTCAGTAGAAAGGAGAGCAACTTCAGAGCTATGGCTGGCATCAGGCCGGCAAAGTCTTCCCACTGACCTCCCCCCTCCACCGCCGAGTTCCTGACAGATTGAATTATTTCGGCAACATCTCCCCCCATCACGGCAGCCCGCCTCCCCCTCACACGTCACCTCCACTCTGTTCTCCAGCAAGCCTCATGGGGTTTTTTTGCCTTTAGGAATACGAATGTTTAAAAGGCTTTTTTTTTTAATTTGGAAAAAAAAGATGATGCAGGTTCTGAAAGAGCAAATCTCCATCGCACGGCTACGCTTTTTCTTCCTCCAAGTAATGGTCACCGCTTATTGTAGCGAGTCAGCCTCCTAACTTCAGTCCAGGCTCTGCAATTACCTTCTCTCCCCCCCCCCCCCCGCCAAACCCACAGAAACAGGAGGGAATCAGTCATTATCATTAGCACTCTCTCCTACATCTGGCCTCCCCTTCGGAGGTAAGGGGCGGGGAAGATCAGATCTCCCAGAGACACAAATATTCCCCAAGTGGCCACCACCCGCTTCTCGTAGCTCCCCCCCCTAGAAAACGGGAGAGGGGTGAAATAATGCTATGCTTTGGAAACATGGATCTCCAACGCCAGATCCATGCCAGGAGGTTCGGGGCTTCCCTCCCTCCAAGCCACCTGCACAGCCAGCAGCCACATCCACAGACTCCGTGGGGAAAGGTGGGCCATGGGAAAGGGGAGCAAGTGCGCTCCCTGCCTTCCCGCTCCAATCTCACCCGCCCAGTTCCCAAATCCTCTCTTCGGAAAGAGTTCTCCAGCAGCCTCTGGCAAGGTGTCTTCCCCGCCCCGCTTGGGCCGAAAGCAAATAAAATATAAAATGCTGATTTACCTTTCTCTGCTGCTTCTCTCCCAGGCTGAATCCGAGAGGAGATCCCTGTCCTAGTCTTCCTCCTGCCCTCGTGGCACAAGGAAAACGGATGGTACTTTGTCCCTTCTGTCTCCCCGTTGCTCAGAAAAGCAACTCTGGGAAGGTCCTCCATCCTAGAACCTGCCTGCTAGCAAAGGACCTTCCCGAAGTTGCTTTTCTGAGCAACGGGGAGACAGAAGAGACAAAATACCATCCGGCCATTTGCGAGCCAATCAAGAGTGTGGTTTTGAAAACCTGCGGCGTGATTGTGCTACGCGGGAGCAAGTGTCTCTCCCCGAATATGGAGGATGTAGTGGGCAACTTGTATGTATTGTAGAAAATCAGTAAAACCCGCTGGCGACCCGTATCTGCCACGGCCTTGCAGCCTCTTTACATTGGTAAAGATAAATTTTTTTTAAAAAACGGGACTTTTTAAGAACGTTGCAGGACACAGGACAAATTGTGCAAAATCGTGACTATCCTGCCAAAAGCGGGACGTCTGGTCATCTTAATGTATATATACATGTATATGTATATGTATATATGCCAATATCAAGCACATGACTCTAGGTGGCTTGAAAATAAAATAGTAAAGTTAAAAAAGGCATAACACCAATAAATAACAAATATAAACCACAGATGAGTAGCTAGATTCAAAATTCATATTAAGTTATTTTATGCATGGTTTATTGAATGCCATACTAATTTTTAAATCACAATATATTATATACTACGACTGAGTTTGTAAAAATAAGACAATAAGAGTTTTTGTTCCAAGCCTGAGGTCTATCTGTAAGATGAAATTACTTTATCACTAGTCTAAACCAAGATGGGATAGTCTCCTCAGATCCAGTGAAATTAAGAATAAAAATGAATAATAATGGTGCTCTCATTAATCCTAAATTTATTCATTAGATTTCTACATGTGAACAGAAGCTCCACCATAGTTATCAATAAAAAGGGAAGAAAAAACACCCTTTAAGAAAACCATCTTTGCAGGCAATGCTTCTACTTCTTTTTATTTCCATCACAACTAATGTTTTTCTAACTTACCCCCAAGAGATGGAAAACACTGCAATTTTTTTGTTTTAATCTCCAAATACAATTTCATGCACATTAGAAATGCACTTGGAGTACAAAAGATACACTTTGTATTGTACTACTTTGCCAAACCTTACGAAGTATTTCATTATATTACAATACTTCCTATTACAAAGCATCGCACTATAATACTTTGCCAAGCAATTATATATATACTTTTCCTTTAACTTAAATGATAATAAATTGGGAAGGCTCAAAATCAGATCTTCATCTGATCCAGAACTGTCCTGTTTAAGGGATGAAAGAGAGGTGAATCCTGAAAACAAACTGCTCAGGTTTTAAAGAAAACTATAGACTTCTATTTTCCTTCTCAATCATGTTCTTTTCGTTGGTCTTAACTTTTAGATCTTTAAAATGGAAAGCTTTACCTTTCTCGGGGCATTGGGACTTCATGGACATCTCTATAGTTTTCTTGACCACAAGTGATTTGCCAATGAATTATGCCAGATAGTCTTTCAAATTCTCAGGTCAGCCTACAGCTCCTCTCCGAATCGTAACCAGGTCTTACCCTGCTGTTTGAGATCAGACCAAGGTTAATTTTAATATTTTGGACATAAAATATTGTGGTATCCATATCATCCATTTGGTTAATTTAAATATCACAGCCAAATGTGGCATGAACCAATTGTCACAAAGCAGACCATAATTCTCAACTTGTAGACCACAATGCTTGATTAACTTGGCCAGGTTATGAATGATCATCTTGGGATTAGTCTGCTTTTGGCTCACGGCCTTATGCAAATCCAATCGATCGTGATGCAATCAATAAATACCGTAACAGTTATAGAAAAATTTGATTTAGTGCAATGTATCACCTCAGTTTACAATAAATATTGGCAACCATCAGGGACTAGAGAAGTTTTCATGGACTATGATTTGGCCATATAAAAGAGACATCCCTTTTAAACCCTCTCCTACAAATTGTCCATAAGTGGATGCCTCACTGATATTTGCTTTGAGCTTTTTTGTGTAGGTAATAGAAAGCCTAATTCTTCATTTTCCATCCATCATAATAGGATGGCTTTATTGACAAAGGTACCCAATAATCTTGTCTTTCTGATCAGAGTCTTCATTGGCTAGAACTTTCCTTCCCATTAACTGAACCATTATCTCTTAAGTACTCAGTGGAATAGCATCCATTAGATACACCACAAAGAAGACACAAGCAAACACTTTGAGTTGTTTGGCATGGGCCCCATTTTCTACCAAAGACCTCCTCATCTGCCATCTTCATTTATTGTACTTGAAAAGCAGTGGTCTGGATACTGATATAAGAGAATATTTGCAGCTCAGGATTGAACTGTGGGGCCCTTGGTACTCTCTGAACTTGATGGTTTTCTTGCAATTGTTTAATTGACCAAGCTAGGTAACATCATCAATGCTAGCATGATGTTACCTAGCTTAGTAATGAAACATATGCAAGAAAGCCAGCAAGCTCAGAGAGCACCAAGGACCAAATAGTGGTCTGCATGTAATAACAGTGATGTTATGGGTTATATTTTTTTACATTTGATTATAAAATCTGATGTCAACCATTTGAAAGCAGATATTGGATAACCATTTGTCTGAATTGATATAGGGTTTCCAGCCTAAGCAGGGGGTTGGGCTAGAAGACCTTCAAGGTCCCTTCCAACACTGTTATTTTATTCTATTCTACTTTCCAGTGTAACCTATCAGATTCTTTGATAATTATTTCCCATCCCATTCCTTGGTGATCTCCCATCCCATCTCCTATTCACCATATCTGAATGTTAGCTTTCATGAGATCAGCCCAGTTTGGCTTGTTGAAGTCATCCAGCTGGAAAGATACTACAAGTAGTCCTTGACTTATGGCAACAATTGAGCCAAAAACTTCTGTTGCTAAATGAGATAGCTGTAAAATGAATTTTCTCTTGTCCCATTGGATGACTTTTCTTGCCACCATTGTTAAGTGACTTGTTGCAATTGCTAAGTTAATACCATGGTTGTTAAGGTTGTTAAGACAAGCCTTGACTTTGCTTGTCAGAAGATGACCTGATCACATGACCTTGGGACACAGCAACGGTCATAAGTATGAACCAGTTTCTAAGCATCTGAATTTTGATCGTGTGACCATGGGGATGCTGCAACAGTCAGAAGTGTGAAAAACAGTCATAAATCATGTTTTCAGTGCCACTGTAACTTTGAAAGGTCATTAAATGAACTGTTGTAAGATGAGGACTATCTGCACAAAGAAGAATAGGAGACACCTTGACAGTGGTCAGTTGTGACAGAAATCAGTATGGAATATGGTACCACGAGGGTTTGCGTATAAGAAATCTAGGTTCAAAGCAAAAGTAATAGACACATACAATTCCTTTTTTCCCCCCAAAGACATCAATACTTTTTAGATAAATGTCAAAGATGCTTGGCAGTCAACCGTTAATTAGAAATTAGAATAGTGCTTCTCTGACTTCTGTCCAAACTATATGTGTTGTGAATAAAATGGGGTGGGTCACTTCCAAAGAGTGGTTAAAATACATCAGGATTTCAATTCCTTGCAATAAAAGATTTTAAGAAGCCTATACTAAATGTATTAGACCAATTCAGACTATAAGGAAACTGCAATTCTGAATGCTGTTTCTAGAAAGAACCTAACCCTATTTAGGTCTTGAGTTCAGACATAGAAGACCAGATGCTACCACCTACTGAAATCAGGCATAGATCATGAATTTAGTATTTGATTAACTCCTAAGAAGAGAAGTGCCATCTCAACAACAGCTGCAACAAAACTAAATGCCAGACTGGCTTTTCAGATTTTGCCGGAATTAGAGCTTCCTTCCCTCCCTGATCTTGGATCCACCAGGCGAAGCTGTAGGTTCTCTCTTCCTTTATGTCAGTGTTTCTCAATCTTGGCGACTTTAAGTCCTGTGGACTTCAACTCCCAGAATTCTGGGAGCTGAAGTCCATAGGACTTAAAGTTGCCAAGGTTGAGAAACACTGCTTTATGCAATGTCAATAGGGCCACCTAGTGGTCAATGGATTGTTGCCCTTCGGGTAGTCTGGTTAACCATGGATTATCAACGAGAGAGGCTACTACTGTATACAGGGAGTCCTTGACTTACGACCACTATTGAGACCAAAATTTCTGTTGTTAAATGAGACCTTTTTAATTGAGGTTTGCCCCATTTTATTACCTTTCTTGCTACAGATGTTAAGTGAATCACTGCAGTTGATAAGTTAGTAACACAGTTATTGAGTGAATCTGGCTTCCCCATTTATTTTGCTTGTCAAAAGGTCGCAAAAAGGGACCACATGATCTTGGGACATAGTAATGGTCATAAATATGAACCATTTACCAAGCATCTGAATTTTGATCAGATAATCGTGGGGATGTTACAAAGGTAGTAAGAATGAAAAATGGTCATAAGTTACTTTTTTTAGTGCCATTGTAACTTTGACCATCACTAAATGAACTGTTGTAACCTGCACATTTTTGGAGTTGATCAGTCATTTCATTATAGCAAACCCCACCCTCACTTGCTCTGATGTTATCACATCAGGTAATGAAACATCTCCAAGTCAACAACTAAGTTCAAAGGGCACCAAGAACTCCATAGTTCATCCCTGGAGCTATAGATCAGGGGTGGGTTCCTGCCAGTTCCAACCTCTTCTATAGAAGAGGTTCCACAAATCTACCGGTTCCAGCTCCCTCCCCCCGCCTGTCCGCACCACGCTTGCCACGCCCACCGCTCACTGATTGGCTGGTTCACCAATCGCCCCGCCCACCTATCAGAGTCCTATCTAAAGTCTTAAGTTTGAACATCCCTGGTTTTTTTTTTCTAAAGGGTTAGGGGTGCAAGGGTCTTGTAACTTGACAGCTTTAAGACTCGAGTGCTTCAAATGCCAGAGTTTCTTAGATAACATTTTGGTTGCTAAGCAAGAGCATTGTTAAGTGGGCCACGCCCACCCAGTCACATGACCGCCAAGCCACTCCCACAAAGCAGGCCACACCTACAGAAGAGGTTCTAAAAAAAATTGAAACCGACCACTGCTATAGACCATCTCTTTAATTGGAATAGATGATATAGATATAAATAAACCTGCTTGAATAAAGCCCCAGTTAACTGTTGGGAAGGTCACAATCTCCATAATTCTTTGCAAAACCACAATGTCTGCATTCACACAAGTTGGCTAAGTGGCAGATAGCTTTGGCCAACAAGCTTGGCTGAGGTTATGAGGCCTGTTATCAGCTCTAAGGAGTCCCTGGTACTCTCTGACTTGGGTGGTTTTTTCTTCCAGATGTTTCATCACCCAAATTAGGTAACATAATTGGGACTAGTTTGTTGTTTGTAGTTTTATTAGAATTTGTAGGCCGCCCTTTTCCCTGAGGGGACTCAGGGCGGCTCACATAAAACTAGGAAAAGGGGGGGATACAGACAACAAAATAGAGACATATACTAAAAATAGTAGGCAACATCCATACAACATTCGGGAGGGGCAACTATCCTTATCCCCAGGCCTGACGGGCGAGCAATCACTCGCGCGGCTGCGTTCTGCACTAGCTGAAGTCGCCGGATGCTCTTCAAGGGCAGCCCCATGTAGAGCACATTGCAGTATTCCAGCCTGGAGATCACTAGGGCCCGAGTGACTGTTGTGAGCGCCTCCCGATTCAGGTAGGGTCGCAACTGGCGCACCAGGCGAACCTGGGCGAATGCCCCCCTGGTCACAGCCGTTAGGTGGTGGTCAAATGACAGCTGCGGATCCAGGAGGACTCCCAAGTTGCGAACCCTCTCTGAGGGGTATACAATTTGACCCCCCAGCCTGAGTGATGGTATACTAGTCAGATCTTTGGGAGGAAAACACAACAGCCACTCGGTCTTTTCTGGGTTGAGCACAAGCTTGTTAGCCCTCATCCAGCCCATAACGGCCTCAAGACCCCGGCTCATCACATCTACCGCTTCATTGAGTTGGCACGGGGCGGACAGATACAATTGAGTATCGTCCGCATATTGATGGTATCTAATCCCGTGCCTGCGGATGATCTCTCCCAGCGGTTTCATGTAGATGTTGAATAGTAGGGGGGATAAGACCGAACCCTGAGGCACCCCATAATTTAGGGGCCTAGGGGACGATCTCTGCCCCCCCACTAACACCGACTGCGACCTGTCCGAGAGGTAGGAGGAGAACCACCGTAGCACGGTGCCTCCCACTCTATTGACTATTGATGGCATTACCTACATGGGTAATAGAATAGAATAGTATTCTTTATTGGCCAAATGTGATGGAAGGAATTTATCTCGGGTACATAAGCTCTCTGTGTACATGCAAGCAGCAAGTGATAAATCATGATCATAAAATTCAATCATCATAAATCATGACACAACACTCAATGATAGTCATGGGATACCAAACAAAAGCAATAGCAATCAACATAAATCATAAGATACAAACATAGTTATAGTCATAAGAAGCTAAGGACATAGATAATCGTGATGAATGAAATGTCCTTCTGGGTTCGGCTCCAAGTGGGGAAAGACACTGGAGACATGGAGGCTGCTTGGAAAGATGGTTTATTGGTGGACAGGACCACATGGCTTGAGCCCTGAACAGAAAAGGTGATCACATGCTTCAATGTTGGTGGAGAAGAAGAGAAGGGCTGAGGGAGGGGCTTGCTAGGCTTTTTATAACCTGTTCAGTCCCACCTCTCTGTTTCCTGTTCCTGTGTAAGAAATGTATTCTGATTGGTTGTCAGACTCCCATGGGGCCATGCAGGGGCAACTCTCTAGGCTGTGTTTTGAATCCAGGTATGGATGAGTTCTCAGATGCCATGTGGTGAGTAGAGTAAGTAGAGTAAAGGGCCAATATTATGCTTTCCTGCAGCTGGTGGAGAAGTCTTTATTATGTAAAGTGGACTAGCTTGGCTGTCTTAATGGCCCATTAACAGTGGGGATGGGCGGGAAGCTACAGGCAACTATTCTGTCTTTTAAAACATGTTTCTTTCTTTTCATATCCAGAGAAATATTCTGCCTTTTCGATATTTCCTAGGATATTTCATTTTTCTGGGAGAGGGCTGGATGATAACTTCCCACAATCGGAAGATGAGAAGGGGAGGAAAGGGGGGTAATGAACCACCAGCTCAAAGAGCACAAGGACCCCTCATGTTAACCCTGAGCTACAAATACCCTCCTTCATCGACACCCCCCCCTCCAGCTCTCCTCATCACTTACGGTCCAGGATTTCGCGCTCCCCCCCCCGTCTCTACCCTCCCCAAAGCGGGTTAATGCAAGGGACCAACGAACAGCGCCCCCCCCCCCCCAGCGCTCTTCCTCTCCCACTTCAGCATGGATGACTCACTCCGCTTTGACTCCGCTGCCGGCCTCTGGAAGAGGGGGTGGGTGGGGGCGGAGAGAAAAGCCGAGCGAGGCTCCGCCCCTCTTTCCTCCCCGGGAGACGAGCAAGAGCGCGCGCCGCGTGGCTTGCAGCCGAAGCCGGAGGGAAGGATGTGTCCGGTCCCGCGGGCGGGGCTGGCCCTGCTGCTGGAAGTGGGGGTGCGCGCGATGCTGTTGGGTCTCTTCTTGTGAGTGCCGAGGAGTGGGAGGGTCTCCGTCCCCGGAGGGGGTCGCGAGGCAGGAGCAGAAAAGGGAAGGGGCGTTTCTCTCCCTCTTCTCGGGGATGGTTCCCATTCCCACCTCTTACCGGAATGCCAGTGGGCACCCTTCGTCTCTCCCTCCCCCTTTCACCATCCTCCCCATCCGGAGCTTTTCCGGTTTTGCGAAAGAATTTACGTGGCTTTTCGGAAAGCTTGGGGCGGCCTTCTCGGCGTCGTGGTTGCTAGGAATTGACCGGAGCCGAGTTGCGTGTCCTCTGTAGCCCGAAGGCCCTCAAAAGGAGGATGCACCTGCAGTGTTTTGGTGGCATTTTGCGCTGTGCGTCAGGCTGGGCATCCCGCGGGGGATACGTAGGCTGGTGATAGATGCTGGCCTGTTCTTTCGGTGGACAAAAGCCTACCAGATGTCAAGGCCCTTGAGGTCCAGAATTCCCACCAGCCAGAGGGTTTATGTTGCTAGATGTGGCCCTTAGAACTAGGGGGCTGCCATACATTGCAATTAAACTCAGGGAGGTATGGATACAGTGGTTGGATAGGCCATATCTTCAGGAAGTGCTGAATTGCAAATACGTGGAACAAAAATTCCAGTCTCCATCAAAGACAGCTGATACCTACCTGGCTTGCATTTTCTATTTATAGGCATATCCTAAAGAGATCCAGATGGATTTGAAAAGAGAGGGGGGTGGGTGGGGAGAGACAAATTGGGGTTTGTACTACCTGGTCATAAGAACCACAATTCTCCCTTTTCTTTGCATGTCGTCTTTTGGATTATAAACTTGATTATTATGAGCCTTTCTTCTTGCCCTGGGGAAGATGGGTTAAGGTTAAAGATAGCTAAACAGGGATGACAAGCAGTGCTGTATTGCATAGAATTAGAAAGATACTTTATCACAGCCCAGGGTTAGACAAATGTATGTTTACAAACATTGGGATAAAGGGTGCTATATTCATGGACCAAGGATGTGCGATTACATGTAACTGAAAGGGCAGTGTGATGCTATGGAGAGCAGCCTGTAATCTGTAGAGCCAAACATTTTTGGATCCTACTTTCTTTAGGTTCACTCAAGTGTTGCCACCTTTCCATCGAGTCATACAGCCTGAAGAAATGTGGCTCTACAAAAACCCCTACGTAGAGTCTGACCATGTGCCCACGACCTCTATGTTTGTAAGTGCTTTGCCCACTCTTTTATTTGCATGCCTGTTTCTTGGCAGTCAGAATTTTGCTTACATTAAGCCCAGACTTTTGCTCAGGGCAATGAACCCAAGTTTAAACCACACCAATCCAGATGTGTTTGAAGAGGCATGGCAAAAGGATACTCGCCAGTTTCCTTGTTAATTTTTTTCCATTGTGAAAAACTGTCTTTACTGTTAGAAAGTTATTTCCCTGACATTAAAATAGAATCTTCTTTCTTATGGTTAAAAACCTTTAAGCCATGCTTTGAAAGGACTGCCACAGAACAAGGAGAATCTGAATGGTATAAGGGGGCGGGATTTCCAGTACATATTGTGTGTTTTGGGGAGGAGTGGGATCGTTTTTCTGTGGTTAATTTTTGTACATATGGGACTGCTAAGTCTAAATCTGTGTTTTTCAAACTTCACAGCTTTAAGATATATGGACTTCCAACTCCCAGAATTCTCTGCTGACTGGGAATTCTGGCACTTGATGTCCATACATCTTAAAGTTGTCAAGCTTGGAAAAACACTAGTCCAAATGAAGGCCTATGCACATTGCTTGCTCTCATTTTTTTGTCAGAAATACCCATTTTTCTGAAAGCTGCTATTTTAGCATCATTCCCAGCAAGCATCCAAAATGCTGAATGAACCCTCTTCTCTGTAAAAGGTGGTATAATCATGTTTTGAAGCTAAGAAGCAATCCTCAATGTCCTTTTTTTAATCATTTGTGCAGCTTTGTTTTGCTTTTGTGAGTGTAGCATTTATTTGAATCTTGATCTTCTTGTTGCAGTTGATTTCCTTTGTGTCTCCTTTGGCCTTGATTTTCCTGGCCAAATTCTTCATGAAGGCTAGTAAAGAAGATACCCGGGAAGCATGCTTGGGTGAGCACAGGGGAGTTGCAGAAAGTTGGGGTTTGCATTAAATTGTTGAATAAGGCAGCAGAATCATCATGCCAAATTAGCCCTATCAGCTTAGTAGGGAAGAGATGAGAAGTTCGTTGTCACTTTTAATGTTGGGAACAATTACCCAGTATTCCATTTGCATTCATCCCTCTTTGAGGGAAATGGACAATCTAGAATGAGAGTGTGTGTGAGTGAACCAGTTGCGTCCCTACCTGAACCGGGAGGCTCTCACAACAGTCACTCGTGCCCTTGTGACCTCCAGACTGGATTACTGCAATGTGCTCTACATGGGGCAGCCCTTGAAGAGTATTCGGCGACTTCAGCTTGTCCAGAATGCAGCCGCGCAAGCGATCGTGGGTGCGCCTCGGTTCACCCACGTAACACCTATCCTCCGTGAGCTGCACTGGCTGCCTGTTGGTCTCCGGGTACGCTTCAAGGTCCTAGTCGTCACCTACAAAGCCCTTCATGGTATTGGACCTGGGTAATTGAGAGACCGCCTACTGCCAATTACCTCCACTAGACCAATTAGATCCCACAGACTAGGCCTCCTCCAAATTCCATCAGCCGGCCAGTGTCGACTGGCGACTACCTGGAGGAGGGCCTTCTCTGTGGCTGCTCCGACCCTCTGGAACGAACTCCCCGTGGAGATTCATACCCTCACCACCCTCCAGGCCTTCCGCATAGCCCTTAAAACCTGGCTGTTCCGATAGGCCTGGGGCTAAAGACTCGCTGCCCCACTTCGAATGGTATGATTGTTGTGCTTTTAACTATGTATGGTTTTTTATGTCTTTGTTATTCTGTTTGTATTTCCCCTCCCTTTTTGAGTTGTGAGCCGCCCTGAGTCCCTTCAGGGAAAAGGGCGGCATACAAATAAAATTAAACCTAAACCTAATGAATGAATGAATATTTCAATAAAAACCTATGGAGGGTGATTCCACAGTTTTCAGGTCATACCTGCTGATAGGACATGCCAAGAACCTCATTCATGGTAACCCAAATTTGGACTCCGTAGAAAACAAATTGACTGTTGACACTCATTGAGCTGGATTGCTTTAAAGGTAATTTCTGTCCATTTGTTCACCTTGCCCATCATGGGGATCTAATGTGGAATTTCTTTTTCTTTGGTGCAGCTGTTAGCCTGGCACTTGTCTTGAATGGTATCTTCACCAATGCTGTGAAGCTGGCTGTGGGCAGGTAAGATTCATTTCTGGTATTTTTAGCGAAAGATTTTTCCCCTCTGGTTGCTTATAGGCAGGGCTGATATTCTGAGAAGTAATGTGAGAGGGTCAGAAATGAAGTGGAAGAAACCAGATTGAAGTATGCAAGAGCAACAATTCGAGTTTGAACACTTCTCGTAATGTTACATAAGAAACAGCAAAAATGTTCCCTTGTATTTCTTTCCAAAGAGATTGTCCCAAGAGCATGTTTAAAAATATCATTTTCGTCCCACTGGTGTCTCCATCCCATCTTTGGAAATGGTCTTATTTTTTTCTATCTCTCCTTAATTTTTCCTTTCTGCGATCCAAGTTAAAATATCACTGGATACTTTCCTTGATAGGAAATCTATGGAGCTTTCCTATCAAGCCCATAAAGTTACCTTCTCATCTCCTTGCCCTAATCCCTATTTTTCCACCCATTTCCTTCATACTTAAAAAAGGGGTCACTGATAGAGAAAATATTTCCCTTCTTCCACACACAGGAAGGGATGTCATGGCATTTCTTTCTCCTTCACAAGTCCAGCAAGCCAAGTGGAGAGGACAGGAATATCTGGCTGAAATATTTTTATGGTATTTGTAGCTACTAATTCTTTAGTTAAGATGTTGGATTTGGACATCTTAAGTGCTAGGCCCTACTCAGCCCTAGACATCCCAGTGAGGACTTAGGTCAATCATCCCCTCTTACACAGCTATTGTAAAGGATAATATTTGGGGAGAATCTCATCTGCAACAGCTCAAGCTCTGGTGAAAAGAGAGAGATGATCTCACAATATAGAAGCCAGTTGAATAGGGGACATTGGATGTGGAGTGAGGTATTTGCAGGCACCACAATAGAGTCTACAGCTATCACAGCAAAGTTGGAGATTCGGGTTAGCTCTTTGCCTCTATTCTTCTCCCTTAAGTCGAGAAACCTTGGCCTACACTTCTCTTCTTCTAGGCCTCGGCCAGATTTCTTCTACCGCTGCTTTCCTGATGGACAGGCAACTCATCAGTTCTTGTGCACAGGAGATGCACAAGTAGTGATTGAAGGACGCAAAAGCTTCCCCAGTGGACATTCCTCCTGTGAGTACAATTTTTTTTCCTGTGAGAACTTCCCATAGAAAGCTGGCAATAGGATTATGGCTACTTTGGGGACATTTATTTACCCCTTCCAAGAACATTCATTTTGTATTGAACTAGTTCATACATTGTACTAAGACATGGTTTGAATAACCACAGTTCATTGAATAAACCACTATTGTTTGGCTGTACCCAACACATTTAGCCACAAAACTATAAGTCAGAATAGCTGGGTTTGCAAATATTTAACTTTAAACACAACACATTGCTTAAGAGTCTTTACATCATGATACATGATGTATGTACTAGGTTCCAATCTAATGTGGCATAAAATCATTTTTCTAAAATGTTCCAGTTCAGTTTACAGAATTGGTCTAGGAACTCAAGAAAAGCCTCGGCATATATTAAAAGGAAAGAGAAGTTGCAGTGGTTATGAATGTATTTCTCTCCCCCGGGGCTTCATTTAAATGTTATTAGGTCCTAAGAGATAACCATCCTTTGTAGATTGCCTTACAATCTATAGAGTATTATTTGTGTGATTTGTTCCTCTGTGTAAATGTTCCATTATGCATATGTGCTCACTGGAGCATCTTATTGTAGGAATACAACAGCCTCACTATTTTTTTAAGCTGCCCATTTCTCTCTTATTCAGTGCCTCATTTGGGAAAAAATGCATAGATTAAAGTCACGTCATTTTGTCTCTTCGGCTAGATCTGCAGTGTACATACATACATACATGACATGCATCTTACGAAGCACCCTTGCTATATTTGAGATGCTGACAGTGCAGTCCAAGTGATGCAGGCAAAGGAAATCACCTTTCCTTGGAAAAGATCATACAATTCCTGCCCTGTCGTTTTTTCATGGAGAGAAGTACCTTTTTTAAAATTCGATTTTGGGCTCAGCTTTTTTTAACGGGCAGTGTCACCTTTCATAGCATGTTTATGGGTTGTTTTTTTAACCAAACCAAAAGTGTTTTTAAGTAAGTGCATGTATGTATGTGTACATGTATATTCCCTCTCTGTTAGCTGGGCAAGGATGGATGGTAGGTTCCAACATTGGTAGGGCTGTATCAGTGGTGGGTTGCAGGCGGTACACCCCAGTACGAGCGTACCCGAGCCAGCCCGGAGCACCGGATATCATTCCGGTACCGTGCTCCGGAGGGCCTGCCCGAGCTCCTTACCTGTGTTTTAGGGCTTCCGCGGAAGAGCTGAAGCATTGCAGAGGCACTAAGACACATGCACGAACTGTGTGCGTCCATGAGGACGCTGCCGGGCCCGTTCCAACCGTACCAGTTGGAATGGGATTTGAAACCCACCACTGGGCTATATGTGGTTCCCCCCTTCTTTAATTGCATTAACACTGAAAAACCAGCATGGTTGTAGTCCTGCTTGCCTGATCTGACAGTAAATTGTATTTAATTCAGTAGACCCTTTCCTTCTATAGAATTGTATGAAAAGAACAAAACATTCCCTTCCAAGATTGATCATTTAACTGGTCTGATACTAACATTGAAACAATCAGAACTATCCTCCTGGTTTGCCCAATCTGTCATTCCTGGAGAATAGAATTGATAAACCCTCTTAATTGCAAAATATTTCAATTGGCACCAGCACAAAAGGTATTTAGGTATTTAGGTATTTATTGGGATTTATATGCCGCCCTTTTCCCTGAGGGGACTCAGGGCGGCTTACAACCACAAGGAAGGGGAGGTGCAAGGTCAAAACAAAACAATATGTGAACAACAGAAAAGTAATAAAAACCCAACTTTCATTCAACAGTCAAACACTCGGGCGGGTAATTAGGAGCCTATCCCCAGGCCTGCTGGGAGAGCCAGATCTTGAGGGCTGCGCGGAAGGTCTGGATAGTGGTGAGGGTGCGGATCTCCATGGGGAGCTCGTTCCACAGGGTCGGGGCAGCAACAGAAAAGGCTCTCCTCCGCGTGGTCGCCAGTCGGTATTGACTGGCGGATGGGATTCGGAGGAGGCCCAGTCTGTGCGATCTAATTGGTCGATTTAGGGAGGTAATCGGCAGAAGGCGGTCTCTCAAGTACCCAGATCCATTACCATGGAGTGCTTTAAAGGTGGTCATCAGTATCCTGAAGCGCACCCGGAGACCAACAGGTAGCCAGTGCAGCTCGCGGAGGACAGGTGTAACGTGGGCGAACCGTGGTGCGCCCACTATCACTCGCGCGGCTGCATTTTGGACTAACTGTAGTCGCCGGATGCACTTCAGGGGCAACCCCATGTAGAGCCCATTGCAGTATTCCAGTCTAGAGATCACAAGGGCTCGAGTGACTGCTGTGAGAGCCCCCCGATCTAAGTAGGGTCGCAACTGGCGGACCAGGCGAACCTGGGCAAATGCCCCCCTGGTCACAGCCGACAGCTGGTGATCAAAAGTCAGCTGTGGATCCAGGAGGACTCCTAAGTTGCGGACCCCATCTGAGGGGTATAGAATTTGACCCCCCAGTCTAAGCGTTGGTGTATTAGCCAAATTATTGGGGGGGAAACACAACAGCCACTCGGTCTTATCCGGGTTGAGTACCAGTTTGTTAGCACTCATCCAGTTCCTAACGGCCTCCAGACCCTGGTTCATCACGTCCACCGCTTCATTGAGTTGGCACGGGGCGGACAGATACAATTGTGTATCGTCCGCATATTGGTGGTATTTTATCCCGTGCCTCCGAATGATCTCGCCCAGCGGTTTCATGTATATGTTAAATAGTAGGGGTGATAGGACCGAACCCTGGGGTACCCCACATGTTAGGGGCCTCAGGGACGATCTCTGCCCCCCAACTAACACCGACTGCGACCTGTCCGAGAGGTAGGAGGAGAACCACCGCAGAACAGTGCCTCCCACTCCCACCTCCCGCAGTCGTCGCAGAAGGATACCATGGTCGATGGTATCGAAAGCCGCTGAGAGGTCCAGGAGAACCAGGATGGACGCATAGCCTCCATCTCTGGCCCTCCAGAGATCATCGGTCAATGCGACCAAAGCGGTTTCTGTGCTGTAACCAGGCCTGAAGCCGGACTGGAAGGGGTCAAGATAACTAGCTTCCTCCAAGGCCCGTTGAAGCTGAAAGGCCACCACCTTCTCAACAACCTTCCCGATAAAGGGAAGGTTGGAGACAGGACGAAAGTTATTTAAAATGGCTGGATCTAACGATGGCTTCTTCAGGAGGGGTCTCACCACCGCCGTTTTAAGTACGGCGGGGAAGTGCCCCTCCCGAAGGGAGGCGGTGACAACCGCCTGGATCCAGCCATGTGTCACCTCCCTGCTGTTAGCCACCAGCCAGGAGGGACACGGGTCCAGAATACAAGTGGAGGCACTTACAGCTCGAATGGCCTTGTCCACATCCCCTGAGGCAACTTCCTGGAACTCAACCCAGAGCTGATGTAACAGATGATCCTCCTGCGTCTCAGCTGGATCTACTGCGGTGGAGTGCACTGTATCTTTTGTGGTCACAAGATATTGGACCCAATTGCAATTTACCCAGTATAAAAGTGATAAATCTCTCATTTCCTTCAGTTACTGTATTCAACTCCCATTCTTTTCTTTTTATTTATTAATGTTAATAATGGTTTTGTTTGCTTGTTTGGGAGGAACAGTATTGCATCACTTGGGAGTGGCTGCAAGGATGTAACTTTCTTTTTGGTGTAGGGTTACTCTTAACAGCATTGTTGTCAGGTGTGAAAGCTCAGGCGCACATGGGAAGGACCAATTAAACAGATTTATTGCTAATCATGCCTACACAGAGGAATCTTCTCAATGAACTGCTAGGAGCTAAATAAGGGTCAACCGAATTCAAGGGAAGTTGGATTTAGTTTGTTTGTGACTATGCAGGGATTTTAGGCTGATCACTCTTTTAACTCCGCCCCAGGTTCTGCCACTCGTTCTCCCACATCTATGTCTATTCCAGATTTCTTTTTGAGAAAAGCGGTGATTTCTTCTTTTGAGATCCACAGTTAGTGATGGCCATTTGCACTGTTGGATCTCATAAGGGATCTTTTCTGTTTTCCAGTTGCCTTTGCCGGGCTGGCTTTTGGCTCCTTCTACATTGCAGGGAAGCTGCATTGCTTTGCACCTGGTGGTCGAGGCCAATCCTGGCGTCTCTGCGCCTTCTTGGGACCCCTCTTCATTGCCACGCTCATTGCCTTGTCCCGTACGTGTGATTACAAACATCACTGGCAAGGTGAGGGAAAAGTGTGTGTATATGTATGTGGGAAGGATGGTTTTTCTATCACTCTACAAGTCTCTTTCATTGCCCCATTGGTCAGAAGCCCAACTCTGCTTATATTTTGGCTGACAGCCATGTTTTTGACTTTCATGATTGCAGGAAACTTGCCAAAGAATGGGCAAACAAAAGAAACTCCATACATCTCTATTTAATTCAAATGGAAGGAGAGTCACAGGGCCATTCTCCAGTGGGGCATCTAATAACTTTCCCTTTCTGTCATATGATGAAACTGTTTTTGAAGCCTGGGCCTTGGTGGAGGTGGCGATGGCTTTGGAGTCTTAGCTTGTGCAACTCTGCTCCTAAAGAAAGGAATGGAGGACTCAGGCCATCCCTTACCACAACCACCTCCCCCGTTGTAATGGTATGGCAAATTTCAGTGCATCCTCTGACCACACCACGAAATCTTAATGGCCCAAATTGTTATTTTATGACTGTTTGAGGTGGGAGTAGCATGTAAACCCTAAAAAGTCAAAAGCTGGGGTGAGGACAGGCACTCATCCTGTCAGGTGGTGCTTGTGCCTTGAGTCTGGGCTGCCAGCTTTCCAGCTATCAAGCCCAGTGTCTTAACCACTGAGCCACCACATGGCCCAAACCCTACAAGAGGATAAATCAATTTCAAAACCAAATCACTCAGCCTCTTAGCACTGGGAAAAATGCCAGTCAGCTCTGCCTTCCTCAGTGGCATGGCCCCTGCGCGAAGTTAAGACCATTGCTTAGCATGGGTTGATATCTGATGATGTGTTAGATATTGATCTTCGTTCTTTTGTTCCTTTTCAGATGTGCTGGTTGGCTCTGGAATGGGTTTCACCTTTGCGTATCTCTGCTACAGACAGCATTACCCTTCACTGACGGACCCCAGATGCCACCAGCCGCTGCAATATGTATCCAGGCTATCTTCTCCAGAGAGGCAAAAGCTGACAATTTCTGGTTTCAACCTAGATGTATGAAGAAGGACTCAGGGTTTTCCTTTCTGTGTATTTGCAGACTCGGGGGTGGGTGGGGGGAAGAGCTTCATCATCCATATTCTGCTTTGCTCAAAGGCCAGGAGGTGGTAGGGGGAGAAGCATCATTGTTCAACGTATACCAGCCTGATTGAAACTCAGGGCCTCTACCTCTTCCCCTTCATCACACGTATGTGGCCAAGAAAGGGAGTGTTTTTCAGGACAGCATAATTGCACAGTTTGGGACGATTAATTTTTTTGTGGTCAACTCATTCCTGGCAATATTGAACCATTCCTCATCCGATCACAATGGAGCAACAATAGGAGTCTCTGGTCCATTCCCTCATTGTAATGCCAAGCATTGCTCTCGAGTTTAAATGCCTATAAATTGATGTCACATGATCTCAGTTAGTGTGCAGTTTTGACCTATGTATTACATGAGAGGTCTGATGCCTCTTCCCAGATGCCCAGGGTCCATTCCTCTCCATCCAAAGACAGATGGGTACAATTGTAATAGTTGTCTCCTCAAAATTCTGCTTTAAAATAGTAGCACGGGGGTGGTGGTGGTGAATTATATTATTTCAGGATTCAACTATTTTGTGCAACAAAACACCAGCCTTTTTCAAAACAGCAGTAGCTCAATCATTCACCAAGGAGATCGACATGCACTGAAACTAGTATAAAGGGAGATGTCCTAGCATTTGTTGTGTTTCTGCTACCTCTTAAGAAGAATACAAAGGACTCTGGCCTCTACAACATTTGCCACCAAGGTGTAATATTTAAGGAGGCAAAATTAAATCTAGGAGACTAATTATATTTATTGCATAATTACTTGTTCTGTATGGTGCCCCCCTTGCAGTTCTAACATCATAAATTATGATTATTGGGTTTTTTATACTATTATACCATACAGCAGATTGCTAGTAGACATAGTCTAGGGTGAAACAGTTTTTTAGCATAGATATGACAATTGCAAAATTTTTACAGAATAACCAAATTTGTGCAGCATAACAGCACTCAGGTATTTTTTTAAGGTATCTCTGATTGCATTGTGACTAATCCTACACATCCTTAAATCTCATTTGAACAGCCAATCTATGGATGATGATCTTAGTACCTTAACAAGATGAACCCACCTGAGATTACTGTATAAGTAGTCAATCCTAATGATTTAACAACTGCTTATTAGAGTGAGAGATAAAGAAGCCTAACAGTCAATCAGGGTTCTCCTTGCAAAGATCAATAAATTCACCAAGGCAGACAGCTGCTGGAAAAAAGTTAAATAACTTTTTTTTTTAAAGGTAATATTTTACAAAGTGCATTAACTTCCAACTGCTTGACTTTTCCTATTGATACTCCAATTGAGAATTTGGTCATATCAAATGGCATTCTGTTCAGCCACAAGTGTAGCATGAGAGGCTGGGAAATTCAATGATGCAATAACAGTGCAAACAACGAGAACAACTAAGTATCCGGTGCAGAATTGGAATGCACAAGGTGAACAGAGTGTAGCGACAGCGTGATCACATCCTACTTGTAAACATGCTGCTTGCTGCTCCCTTGGTCAAGACTTTCTTGAAAAGAGAAATTTTGTAGAATGTCAGGTAAGTGAAAAGCAATTGACCACTTTGTGACAAAAGAAAAAGTCATCCAACATACATACACCATGAAATCACAGATGGGTTCCATAACTAGCCAGTCAAGATGTTGAGCCATGCATTGAATTTACACTCTGGCAGACTAAACCAACAATGTGAATTGTCTGTCCAAATGGTCAGCCAATCACCCTGAGAGCTCCCAAGTAAAACTGCTGGTATAGAGCTGCCCTCATCTGGTGCTTGAAGAAACAATCATCTGTCCAATGACTACGTGGGTCAAGGTTTCTAGGATGTGACCTCGTTCTTCAGATGCTTTCAAGAACCCAATTGCATGCACTGAAAAGGGTGTATCAAACTGCTGCTTATATGAAGTTTGGCACCTCTCACATCAGAACATAAGCACACAGCTTCTACAAATGTTTACAATAACACAGGGAGAGGAGTAATTCATCCATATCCTGATCGCTGTAAACAAGATCAAATCTACAAGCTTTGCCAGTTCCTTCCCAGGTAAGTAGGTATACACTTTCCCTGCTTTAGAAAAGTAGACTTATAGGACTGCTATTGCTGGCATCGTCGTCGTCACCATTATACTTATTTCAGAGAAGAATGGGACTTGGCTTGCCCAGCTTTTCACTTTGACCTTGAGCCCTGTATTGAGTAAATCAGCAATAAGATAACACAAAACAAAAATGAACTCCCCACAAATAATCTGACATGTAATGCTGAACACTCGGAACGGCCTCAGAAGTGCTTCTAAAAGTCAAAATCCTTCATTGCCCATCACTCATCTTGAGGTTTTTCTAATGGAGACAAGATGTGAAATTCTAGCACCAATTTCAAGTCTTGACTAGTGCATAAACTGAAGGTGACACAACTGGTATTGCACCGGATCTAAAGACACACTGGCTGTAGACAGAAAATGTAGATCGTTAATTGACAAGGGCCTGAATATACCAGGAATCTGACAGGATCTCAATGCTCACTACCATCCCTGAATAGAGTTCCAGACTGTGAGGAGGAAGCATGCTGCTCACATCAGACAAAAGAGGAGGAAGGTGACACGGGACATCTGTAAAACAAAGAAAAAACATGGTATATTAGCCATGTTAGGTTAGCTTTTCATTGAAGGTAGCTGATCTTGAAGGGGATCTAATTCAAGGGAAATATTATAGAAGGGATACAATATACACAGCAAGATGATTTCTAAATCTTCAGTTGCTTTTTGTCTTTTTCTCAAATGGTAGCCAAAGCCAACTGGCCCCAAATCAGAAAAACAAATAGACTTACATATTTGGTATCCAGAGTTGTGCAGCTGATCAGTTTGTCTCTACAAAGGGGGCTGATCCATGCTGATGCCCTTTGTTTGATAAATCTCTTTCAACAATAATAATACTGTGTCTTCTGACTCCCTAGGAGAAGGGATGGAAAAAAGGAAAAAGAAATAAAGCTATTCATGATTGATTACATACGCTGGCAAATTTCTGATGCATATATATTTCACATACTTAGAATCCTAGCTGTAATGCATGTAATTAGCTAAATTCAATTCAGGACATCATGCTTATCCCAGCTTTATACAATTAGAAACTAAATGTGAAAGCATGAAGACTGGGCGTAAGCCTATCTTTTACCTCAGCAGTTAAAACAATACAATACAAAGGAGGGAGATACATAAATAGTCATGAGCCTCTCGGAGAAGAACAGGAATGATAGAGAAGATTAAGGCCCATAGTCATCTTCAATTGCCATACTGCATGATAATTCAGATGAGAGGGCAATGTGGCTGGAAGGGTTGAGTTGGCTGATTTAGATTTCTAGACTGGTATCCTCTCCTTCCTTCCAGGCTTTGTGTGTGTCCTTCCCAAACCTGCATGCTTAGTGGAAGACCAGACCAATAACCTTGGTCAAGGGCATTTGGTGACAGCCCCCATCCAGCAAGGCTATTGGGCACCAGATCAGGATTAGCCCCGTAGGCAGAGCTTACCAGTAGCATAAATGGCCTTGCAGTGCAAATAAATATTCGTTAAAGCTTTCAATGGGTTTCTCTTGAAGCACATAGTCAATGCGGTGGCCCCCATTCAGCAGGCCCACATTAACTGGAGGCGGATCCTCTTTTGCTGATGTGGTTGGTTCCTCTGGTTTCTCCTCTGGTTTCTCCTCTGTATTCATATGGAAGAAAACTGAATCAACACAGTTGCAGTCAGTGAACAGGCCAGTTAAGCTAAGACCAGCCTTAATTTTCCTGTCTAAGGCAATGGTGGCAGCTCAGTCTTATAGGCATCTCCAAACCTTGCAGGTTTTAAGACTCGTGGACTTCAAATCCCAGAATTTCTCATCAGCCATGGGAGTTGAACTCCTCAGCCAGAATCCTGGGAGCTGAAATCCACAAGTCTTAAAGCTGCCAGGTTTGGTGCCCCCTGAATATTCTCAAAAGAGCTTTCTTCAGACAATACTAAAAAGAAATGGTGACTCTTGCCCACAAGTACTTAGATGCCAATTCCAGTTGAAGAGTTACAGTGTTCCGTGCCCAGCCCTGGAAACTGCCCAGCTCAATCCAGAGGCCACTAGATCTCTCTTCACTCAATAGAGCAGAAAGAGCCCTTATACCTGGTGCCAAGGAGGCCCTTGGGCAACTCAGAATCTCTCAAATATAACCCACTGTATCAACGTATTCCTTCTGCACTATTTACCCCAAGCCTTTATTTGCAGTGGGAGTTTTGTAAATGGGAAGCCTGAGCCAAAAATAGCTGAAAAGCAACACAAAATGTGTTGCTTTGCATACACCAAAGGTGACCAAACTCTCTGAGTGTGCAAACCACATCTTAAACCTAGGCTTTAAACCAACCGGGTTGCTTCTCTGTGCTCGTTTCAGCTTCCGATTCATGTTCCACATCTCCGGTGGCTCCTGCCTCCACAGCTGGCAATGATGTTCTGGTGAAAGACTGCCAAGCGGTCCTCAAGGAACCCAGCAAGTTATTTTTCAGGTCCATGCTCATCCGAGTGAGGCCTTCCTTCAATTCTGGAAAAATAAAGAAAAAAAATTCAAAACCAGAAAAAAGACAAGATTGCATAGATGTGCAACTCTAAATGCAAGTTTGAGACTAATGTCTATGGAAGTTCTCATTCACCCAGGTAGTGGTTGTCCCAAAGGTGCTTTTATTTTAAAGGCAACTGAACTGATTTGCTTCTCATCCAAGAAACCTCTTCAGTTCTAACTAACTGGTGGAGAATGAAAAGGATTTATAGGCTTTTGCATTCAGGCAGTTGGGCCTGGTTCTAGAATGTTTGTTATTGGAAAAAACTGTCATTCTAAATCAGTGTTTCTCAACCCTAGCAACTTTAAGATGGATGGACTTCAATTCCCAGAATTCCCCAGCCAGCATGAATATTTTTGCAAGTATTCCTTCATACATTAAAGGGAAAATTCTGAATAAGTGACTTCATACATATGCGCCCATGGGACACCTGAAGAAGCATCCTAGGATGGATGCGATAATTTACCTGCCAGCCATCCTGATTCAACTGTATCCCTAATTATACAATACAATACAATACAATACAATACAATAGCAGAGTTGGAAGGGACCTTGGAGGTCTTCTAGTCCAACCCCCTGCCTAGGCAGGAAACCCCATACCATTTCAGACAAATGGCTATCCAACATATTCTTAAAGACTTCCAGTGTTGGGGCATTCACAACTTCTGGAGGCAAGCTGTTCCACTGATTAATTGTTCTAACTGTCAGGAAATTTCTCCTCAGTTCTAAGTTGTTTCTCTCCTTCATTAGTTTCCACCCATTGCTTCTTGTCCTGCCCTCAGGTGCTTTGGAGAATACTTTGACTGCCTCTTCTTTGTGGCAATCCCTGAGATATTGGAACACTGCTATCGTGTCTCCCCTAGTCCTTCTTTTCATTAAACTAGAAATATCACTCATGAAATATTTAGGTATGTAAGGTTAAGAAGGAACAACACTTTTTTTTTTACCTAAGTGCATCCTCTTCCGGCCCTTGTGGTGGGGAAGCAGCATGGGTTCAAATTCCATATCAGGAACAATCATGGGCTCAATCCTGTATGCCACTGGGTCAAACTACAAAAGAAAAGTTTGCAGAATATTACAATCTGTCCATTTTCTATGCTACCTTTAATCCCAAAGGAAGCATGTAAACTATTAAAAAGAAAAAGAAATTAATGCCAGGATTAAATTTAAAAAAATACATTTTTTTTTGAAGGAGTGGGAAACCTGCAGATCACATGGGGCTTTGTGGATCCTCTTTACAGATTGATATCAAATTCTGATGCATAATTTGCTTCTGAAATTCAGTGCTGAAGAACCCACATTTTAAGAGCAATTGTGTTTGTTTTAATTTGTTCTAAATTTGTTTCTTTTCCTTGTCTTTGACTTTTTCCCCCTTACTTTCTTTCATTTGAAAAACTTAAAAGAGATTATTGTCAAGATGCTTCAGCACATTTCCATTTTTTTTCCTGATCATCTCTCATTCATCTTCCCAGAGTTGATTTCACATTGTTACAAGAAGAAAACTTTCCATCACACAATCTTGAAGGTAGTCCTCATTTAGCAACTATAATTGGCAACTTTTCATTAACCAAAGTGAAACCACGACTGTGCTAATTATCATACTTCAGTTTTCTTTTGTTTTACAGACTGCAAAGGCTGCAAATGTGAGCATTGGTTGCAAAGTTATTTTTTTACCACCATCATAATTATGAACAGTCACTATAGAAAGCAGTCACTAAATGAGGACTACCTGTATTATCTTGACACCAGGATAATAACCATCCCTACCAAAAGAAGTTTAACGTTTTGTCTTCTACACTGACTTTTTTTAATGAAAATGGGGAAAATGAGGTCATTGATTTAAATTGCACATCTTTTTTCTGTTTGATTTGTATAAACTCTACTGTTTGGGTTTTTATACCTGCGTATTATTATGGTGCCATTTTTGTTTTATATTGAGCTGCACTTTTTTTTTCCTTTTTTCTTTTTCATCAAAAATTGGCTGGAGGCAATAACAGGGGTTAAAATAGAATGGAAACCTGAAGGTTTTTTTTATTAGGAATAATGTCTGCGAAATACAAAAAAGAAATCCAGTATTTAATACTACATATAATTACGGCAGCAAGGATTGCCTTTGCCCAGAAATGGAAAAACAAATTAATTCCAAGCGAAGATGAAATAATAAGAAAGGTTATGGATTGTGTTGAAATGGACAAACTAACCAAAGAAATCCAGGGGAAAAAAAGAATCAGAATTCTACCAGATATGGGATAAATGGTATAGGTGGATGGAGGAAAGAAACAAGAATCAATGAAGGAATATAACAAAACTCAAAAATAATAGTTATGAGTAAAATAAGAGGGTTAAGAATGGTGAAATCCGAATGAAATACAATAGAAGGGGAAATAATATAAGGTGAGCGGTAACGATTGATAATTGCTATTAGAAAAAAACAGGAGGCTCCTGTTCGTATTGTATTGTGTAAATGTGGTGTACATCTAGGTTTTGTGTGTGTGTATTTTACATGTTTGTTAATAATTTTTTTAAAAAAAAATGAGCTGCACTTTTCATTAAGCTGCCCAGAGGACCTTTTGAGCCAACAGTAGGGCTTAAGCATTGTCAATTAACAATAAATCTTCAGAAATCAATACTTCCACCCATCACTGAAAAGTAGCAAATGATTAGGAGAGGTAAACTTTCTTTTCCAAACTGCTCTATCCTAATTCTATCACTGAATGGTTAACTTAAGCACTAATAGAGGATGAGATTATCTCCAGAAAGGGCACATTAAGGTTTGTCTAATTTAGAAGCTGCATAATTTACAAAGTGGATTCAAGATTTTTATTGTTTTCAAATGTTACATAGTTTTGAACAGTCCAGAATGTGGATGGAGATGTATCTATAAGCAAAGTGCCACATAATCTTGGTGTATATACATTCCATCTCTTTGTTATGATTCTTGGTTTTTGTTTTATCTTTTTTTCTTAGGCTGGCAGACTTGTTAATTTCTCATCAGTTACATGATAACCAAAATCTTATTCCATACTATGCAGATATCTGCCATCCAGTGAACAATACGAAGGACTGGAGCCAGTGTAGCTTAGCCATATCTGAGTCTCATCAATTTCAATAGGACTTGAATCAAATTAGCCATGATCCATTTGAACAGCAATGCAGCCCATTGTAATTTTCTCTTTGTACTCCTTGGACAAAGGAACAAGAAAAGATACTCAGACTTACGGGATGAAAGATATTGAAGAAGCCTTTGCAGGTAGGCAGAGTGTAGGTTGGATCAATCCTATTCACACCTCGAACAGTGAGAAACATACCAATGGGTGAGCCAAAAGCAAAAAAAATCTCTGGATTGTAGATAAGTTGAGGGTAGTTTGCAGAGACCTGGTGGAATAAGAAATTGAATTGACAGTTTGCAAGGAACAAGCAATTATGTTCTGTCTGTCTATCTGCCCATCCATCAATCCAAAGTACTGGCATATATCAATTCAATTAACACCTATAATAATTTACTTCTTCTTTATATCATTACTGATCTGTGGAACTCACTTACAAAAATTACAAACGTCCATAATGTAAAATCCAAACAGAAACATGCTGTTAAAAAAAAAAGCAAACAACTTATCTTTCCAGGGCACCTTCCCTTTAAAACCTACCTAAAAGCTTCAAAATTTTCAAGACAGTCCTCCAAGCTACATACAGCATTTTCTGAAACAGGAAAATATTTTGTAGCTTGGGCATTGGCATAATGAGTTGTGGAATTCAGCAGCTCATAAAGGCTGGAGAGAGTCAACAAGCAAGGATGAAAGAATGTAAACAAAGATAGCAAAGGATAAAAAAGATGGGCATTTAGTGTGATACTTTTGCCTCCACCCCAATGAAGGATCTGATATGAGATAATATGGTCTGGGCTCAGGTCCTGGCCCAATCAGCAGGGTCAGAAAAAAATACTTCACATAATCTATATAAATGGAATATTTTTGCCTGTATGACTTTTTGAAAAAGTTATAGAATTTTTCTTTATTATTTTTTGACGTATTACCGGTAGTCTTCGACTTACAACCACAATTGGGACCAGAACTTCCATTGCCGAGGAAGACAGTTGTTAAGTGAGTAGCACTAATTTTACAAACTTGTATTTGCCATGCAGTTGTTAAATGAATCACACAGTTGTTTAGCGAATCCAGCTTCCCCCACTGACTTTGCTTGCTGGAAACCAACTGAGAAGGTTGCCAATGGTGATCACATGACCCTGGGATGCTGCAACCATCGTGAATACATGCCAGTTGCTAAGCACCTGAATTTTGATCACCTGGCCATGTTGATGCTATGACAGCTGCAAGTACAAGGACCAGTCGTAAGTCACTTTTTTCAGTGCTGCTGTAACTTTGAACGGTCGCTATACGAATGGTTTATAAGCCAACGGATAACTGGATTTAAATAAAATGTAAAGCAAAAAAACATCACAAGAGCATAATACTCTGCATCTCTACAGCATTCAAGAATTCAGTAATTGCACTGTGCTATGTGATCTTGGTTGTCTGGTACCCAGATTAGAGTTATGTGTTAATTCAGCTATCATGGTTTATTGAACAGAGAATTATTACTCCAATCAGTATTTGCATGAAGTGTGAATTCAGATCCTATATATTTTGCATCCTGGTCATTATCTTGGTTTAGCTAAACCTTCTGAACACCTCAGCCAAATTCTACTTTTACTTTTATATCTATGATGCAGTTAATGGGAGGCTGTTGTCTATTAAAGTTACCTGCCCTGTTACAACACCCGAATGTCTGCAACTGGCTTCTGCACATGTGGGCGGTGCAGATGTTTCCTGATTGGCATCTCCCCCTTCCTCAGCAGCTCCAGAGGTTAGCCTCAAAGTCTACAAAGAAAATAATTTTAACTTTAAAAAAAAAAAATCTGCAGTTGCTTTCAAATTTCCTTCTACCTCAACAACAGGAGGATTCAATTATTTGTATTATGTTATTGATTCTTCTGCCTAGAACATATTAAAGGCTTCAGAAGTTTATATTTTCCCACAACCTCATTATTGAATGATCTGAGAAAAACCAAAAGGAATAAGCAAAAGGAGAAACTGATGCAAGGGCTATGAGAAAGGATATAGTCAAATAAAGGAGGGATAATGACGACAACCTATACACATATATATGAGTATAATATAAGAAAACTAAATGAAAATTGCCAACAGCGATTTGGAAAGGAGGATTAGAAAAATCTGTTATTAAATATTATGAATGTTTAGCTAGAATAGGACATAAGGATTCAGTGTTATTGGAGGATTTTAGAAATATTAAATGAAATGCCAGTATGTGGTTATGTATTAAATTTTGGTATATTTTATGATAAAGGACGTTTAAATAATTATAGTCAAATATAAATGGGGGTTTAAGGGTAACATGTATAAATATTTGAGTTAAAATACTTGAGTTAATATTAATTATGCTTGAAGACTATGGAAGAGATGCACGAAAACCTTTCGTAACCAACTGATACACTTTTTACAGTATGTAAAGAAGGAAGATTTTATGTGTTGTGTTTGTTTTGAAAAAAAAAATTTTTTTTAAAGGAGTGAAAAGGGTCTAAGCACGAACCCAAGAAGCATGGAAAACCTTCATCATAAAGAGCACATTTTTCAACTATGGAATTCACTGGTGGTGATGGCTCTCAATTAGGTAGCATTGACAGGCACTTTAGAAAGTCTATGGAGGATCATATCCTTAACAGCAATGGCTATCCAATGGGGAGTTTTATTTCTTTAGCGTATCATGAACACGACAGAAGTAAGTTTATACATACAATCCATGTACTTTTATACCTCTGTGGGGATATGGTAGTGGCCTCATAACTGCAAATATACAGATAACCCTTGGGTTATGACCATAATGGAGCCTGATCATAAGATTATGTCATGATAGTCATAAAATCGGTCACCATATGATCAATTTGATTTTATTATTTTCTTTGCTCCAGTTAAGTAAATCAATGGCTTGCCATGGGCCACTTTTTGCTGAAAATTTGAAGTTATTGCTGGTTTGGGGGAAAATTGTTGTAAAATGGGGTCATATGATTGTGGAACACTGCAATTAGCCATGAATAGTAGGCTAGTTGTCAAGTGCTCAACATGCAGTCACATGACCACAGGGTCATGTGACAGTCAGAACTTCAGAACCAGATTGTAAGTATCCCGAGGGAGGTCTATTGTAGCATCAAATGGTCATTAAGTGACCAGTCATAAGTCAAGGACTACTGTAACTAATAGAAAACACAGAATTGTAATTCCAAGGTAAAGACAAGAAAGCAAAAATGAGAGTGACAAAACAGTGACAAAGTGTTCCTTTTGACTTAGGTGATGAAATTAACACAACATGTCCTATGTCCCAAAGCATAACCTTATTGCTATATCCTCGGAGATGCACATCTCAGTGGCTCAACGTCTTACACAAGGCATACCTGAGAGTTGCTCCTCTTCCTTAAATAGTGCAGGATCTTGATTCTGGGTCCCAAGGGGATCCCCATCTCTTTAAGTTCCTTGTCTGTGCACAAGGCCTGCACATAAGAATTCCACATTCAGAAACACAGTTCTACTATAAACAGAATACAGAAAGGAAGAGGGAAAGGGGCGGGGCTTAGGCTGCCCTTCTACATGGCAATTTTAAGAGGCAGCTCAGCTTTGTAAAACCAACATACTAATCCCAAATAAAACAAAGAGTTTGCAAAGCCCAGAATTGGGGGGAAATGCAGAAAAGGTGACACCTAAGTCCATAAGCTTTTCCATAAGCAATGACTTTGAAATGCCACACTACAAAAGAGTAAGAATGAGAATAACAACATGCTTCCCCAAAGATTCTAGCACAGAGAGAGAGTGCAGGGGAAAGAGGGAGGGAGGGAGGGAGGGAGGGAGGGAGAGAGAGAGAGAGAGAGAGAGAGATTTAAATAACACTGTCCTTAACTATAAGATTAGGACATTCTTGTATAGGCAGTTGGTGTTCTAAAGCAAGACAGAAGTAATATAAATAAATAGGAAAGATAGAATGTTATTCCTTGCCAAAGAAATATCTAATTCTGAACATGAACTATCCCACATAGTGGGATACAAAAATTCAATGGAAAAAAATACTATCCATATCTACCACCCTTTGGTAATTATTGACCTAAAGTTTATTTGCCTCAAGAGGCCATGCTGAAGACAGGTATATAAAAGCTATCAGCATCCATGTTCTAGGTAACAGAAGCAATCCCAGTTTCATTTACCAATGCTTGATGGTCCATTTTTTCCTTCTCAAACACAGCATAATATTCAGAAAGATCAAGTTCTGCTAAGATGTCCTTCATAGATTTGTTGACTTCCTGATGCATTACCAGTCTTTGTAATCCCTGTGAAAAGTTAATTGGGAAGCTTTTAAGGCTCCTAGTTTCCTTCAGTTTAGGATGTACACAAATGTTATCACTGAAATAAATCATCAAATTGTAGAAATTTACAAATGATTCTCCTAATACTGAGTTGTAGAACCTGTTTAGTGTAGTGGTTAAGGCATCAGACTAGAAACCAGGAGACTTCTGAATTCTACTCCCTCCCACCTCCTTAGGTAGAAAACCAGGTGTGTGATTTTGGACCAATTACTCAGGCAGCTATGAAGAAGCTTCTTGGATGAGAAGCAAAACTTCTAAGAAAAAACAGAAAGTCCAGTTGCCTCTTGAAAAAAACACCTTTGGGATAACCATGATCTGGATGACTGAGAATTGCCATAGACCATTCTTCTCCTAGGACTACCTGACAGTATTTCTGAAGATTAGAAAGTTATCTTGGCTAAAAGAAAGCACACTGTGAAAATATCAGTGAACCTGGGCTTATCGCAAATTGAAACAACAGAATAAATGCAAACATGTACCTCTTTTTTTTCTTGCTCATCAGATGTCCATTTCTGATTTGTGAGAAGATCGAATAATATCAGAGACCCTAAGAAAGGAACATCATGAGCAGGTATGAATGTCTCGGAGAAAATCACAAATAGGGGATGTCAGAATTTGCTAAAAGGTTTCAACCTTCTCAAACAAAATATAGATCCATAATTCTTGTTAGTTTTTTAAAAAAATGGAGAAATTACTGATTTTACAATTTGAAAAGTGGAACAAATGGAAGAAACTAGTATTTTTTTAAATCTATAACCTAGTAATCTTATCAAGTTTTTTTTAACTTTGTACAAAAAAAGAAGACAAATCCACTTCAAAAGTTTATGTTCTAATTATTATTATTTTTTGCTATACCGAAATGTATCATCAGTATATCACCCACTAGACATAAAAATGCAAGGAGAGGAACAAATCTCCCAGCCCTGCAAATTTTTTATTTACACTTACACCAAATAAGACCACTATTGACTAGAGCAGCATTTTCCAACCTTTCCAGCTTTGAGGACCAGGCAAAAGAGGGAAAGAATGGTTCTGCGCGAGCAGCTGGCAAGCTCGTACATGCGCAGCTCCATTTGTGCCCACCACTCACACAAATGGATGTGTGTGCAAGCTTGCCCGCTGTTCATGCAAGTGGTATGTCGTTTCTGCACCCCGTGGACCGACTTGCTCAAGATCATTAATACTTGATTAAAACAATGTATTTGGTTTTAATTCTTTTTCCAGTGATTTGCATATGTTTCAGCTGTAAATTAATTTAAGATAATCATGCATATATTGTTTTCTCTCTGGAATTTTTTTTCTATGTTGATCGAAGAGTCCAAAACATTTGTATATTGTAAATAACATACTGTATGCTGATAGGCTTTGCATCAAAGTCAGAAAAATAATTATACCTAAGCTGTGGCCAGCTATGGAGACGCCTCCTTTGAAATCAGGATTTCTCTCCAAAAAGAGCAGGTAGATCCGGTTCATTTCTGATGCAACCGTATCCACAATGGTTTGACAGTAAGTAGAGCTGTTGTAGAAAAACACATCCAGAATGGTATCATTGATGAAGTGACGTAAGCGGTTGATGCTTGGCAAGGTGATTCTCTCCAAATTTCTGTGAGCAAAGCAGAGGACGACATTTAAACCAGGCATTTTCCCTCTTAGTATACCATCCTCTATATTCTGCCACTGAAGTTTATGTTATAGTAAGGAGGCTTCACTACAAAAGCTAGATCAAAATAAAACACACTAATAAAAATACTAAAGTCCTCTTGTGATTGGTTTTATTAACCCATAAGCGCAATTGGATTCAATGAACTTCCAAACCAGTATAATGAGAATTGACCTGCAAATTAATTGTTTATACATCTACCATACAGTCCTTATCAAGGAAAGAACGATTTGTGGGTTGGCTTAGCTTGGCTTGGGTGAGATCACAGGAGGTCTGGAAGAGTGAGGTATCAACCTCTGAGACTAAGGAAATCAGATTATTTTATCTGTTTTATATACATTGTATAGAGTCCATCTAAAATGCAGAGAATCTAACTTTATTGCCTTCTCTTGCGAGTTACAATTTTAGCATTTTATGAAATGAAAAATATCTTTGTAGATCTCAGGCTATCATCAAACCATACAGAAGCATTGCAAAATGCACTTACACATCTACTCCTGTATGTAAAGTACTGTGCCAGTTCACTGGAATAAATTCAACTCGACCAATCTGTTGCTGTTCCTGAGCTTTCTTGAAATGGGCTGAGAGCATGTTCAAGGAAACGCTCCGGAAGTCGTTGACTGAAGAAGAAGATGCAAACAATATTTGGAATCAAGGTAGCTATTACTGCACACTTAACAATGGGGAAGGAAAATGGTACTGGCAAGTAGACTCAAGACCGGAAGTAGACTCAAATGGGAAACCAGAACAGGAAGAAGGTGTTCCTCTTTCTCAACACTATTTATTAGATTTTTATTCCACCTCATTACAAGTAACCACGAAAGGTGTGTTGGATTGAGTCGGAGCCCTGTCACCCAGCTAGCTTTCCTGCCTAAGGGGGACCTAGAAGTCAAAGTCTCCTGGTTTCTATACCAGATTGTTAAATAAATGCAGAGACAAGACTTCCATCTACTGTAGTTCTAAAGTGTTTGTAAAACTTCAAATCAATTTTGGCTCATAGTTAGCTCTTGTCTGGTTCTTGGGCTGACAGATAAGAACTGGCCTCAAGTCCCCCAGCTGGCTTGTGCCTAAGGTGGGACTAGAATTCAACAATTCCTTTCTGGTTCCTGTAAACCACTACATCAAACTGGCTCTGCAAGTAGTTTGTAACTCTCATATATTTATTAAAAAGAGAAGTTGTTAGTCCTAGCAGTAGCAGCAATTGCCAGATTCTTGTTCTTCTGTCCAGTTATGATTCTGGAAATTTAGCATTTCCACAGATACATTTTTTCAGAAGATTTTTAAGAAGTTCCCCTTAGAAGCCTCATTATTGACACGTTACTGTACAGGTAGCTTCTATAACAAGGTTACTTCACTAATGTAGTTCAACCTCCAAACCATATTGATGCAATCCATTTTATGCAATCTATGCAGTGGGATAATTTTATCCAATAGGACAAGATTAACCTTAAAATGCTACATTCATTGTGAAAAAGGGAAATGTCCAAGCAACTGCTTCAACTGCTTCCTCATTTAAAATTTAAATGATAACAGCATTATGTAAACATTACTTTGGAGAACCTGGCACTGCAAAGGATGACATTGCTCAAGTCTCGCCTCCTACAATATTAGTCAAGATTTATTGATGCTTGACTTAACACAATGTAATTTATCTTTTCACAAATCTTGAGTCATAAGCTTTCATGGATCACAGTCAACACTAACACAATCTTTATGTCATAGTAAAATGTGTTTTAAAGGTGTTGTAAAATTAATTCCCAAATAATTTCCAAACAAATAATCCTATGTAACTGAAGGCTTCCTAATATGAAGGAACCATTATTGTTGGGCACATCTTTCTTTGGAATCTGGCTCATCTCCAGGTAATTGCAACAGTAGCTAGAAATAAATGATTTCCCAACATCAGTCTGTTACCAAGTTGATTATGATGATGATTACAATGCTAAACCTATAATTATTGTGGAATAAAAGCAATTAAAAAGCATTGGTATAAATTAGTAGAAATATACAGGTAGTCCTCAACTTAATTTGGTGATTGTTCAAAGTGATAACACCATGGAAAAAATAGCTTAGGAAAAGCCCTCGCATTTATGAGCATTGCAGCATCCTCATTGCCATGTGATCAAAATTCAGATGCTTGACAACTGGCATATATTTATGATGGGGTAACGTGATCTTCACCTTCTTAGTTGGCTTCCAACAAGCAAAATCGGGAGGGGGCGACTACACAACTGCAGCGATTTGATTCACTTAACAACTGCAGCAATTTGATTTAAAACCAAAATCGAGTACAACTCCCTTAACAAACACGTTGCTTAGCAACAGAAATCCTGATCCTAGTCATGGTATTAAGCCGAGCGTCATCTATATCCACTTGTAGAAGAGAACAAATTTGGGGCTTTATACCTGGCTTTATATGGTCATGGTGATAATATGTGTCCATTCAACACACTCAAATTCTTTTTGGGGATGCAGAACCAGCAACTTTTCTTCTTTGCACTTACCACATTGAACGATACTCCGGAATCGAATATCACAAGCTGGTCCAATTCCATGAACAACAAAAACTAAATGATCAATTTGCGTTGGTTCCCCTGAAACAAATGATCAAGAAACTACTCAGGGTGCTGTTCCCAAAAGGTATCAAATATTATTATATCTGGAATGTCTTGGGTTTTTTTTTTTGCAAATTAAAAATGCTGGAGCTAGATTAAGCATTTGATAACATTCAAGCTTATTCCAGTTGATATGATTTTTACAATGAAGCTGAATGGAACAGAAGGGGATGGGGATAGGGATGGGGATGGGACAGAACAGAATGGAACGGAATGGAACAGAACAGTTTCATTTGGCCAAGTATAATTGCACACATAAGGAATCTGTATCCAGTGCAGAATCTCTTCTGTTTACATGCAAAACAACAGAAAAATCAATCAATTACACTAGAGCTGGAAGGGACCTTACGGGTCTTCTACTCCAGCCCCCTACTCAAGCAGGAGACCCTATACCATGTCAGACAAGAGGTTGTCCAGGATCTTCTTAAAAACCTCCAGTGATGAAGCACCCACAACTTCTGAAGGCAAGCTGTTCCATTGGTTAAATGTCCTCATTGTTAGGAGGTTTCTCCTTTAATTCCAGGTTGCTTTTCTCCTTGATTAGTTTCCATCCATTGTTGCTTATCCTGCCCTGTGGTGCTTTGAAAATAAATTGACCTGCTCTTCTTTGTGGCAGCCTCTTAAATACTGGAATATTCCTATCATATCCCCCCAGTCCTACTTTTCTCTAGACTAGCCAAACCCAAATCCTGCTACCGTTCTCCGTGTTTTAATCTCCAGGCCTTTAATTATCTTAGTTGCTCTTCTTTATACTTTTTCCAAAGTCTCAACATCAGTTTTGTGGTGAACAAAACTAGATGCAATATTCCAGATGTGGTCTTACTAAGGCTTTATAAAGTGGTACTAATACTTCCCATAATGTTCTATGCTTCTGTTTATACAACCAAGGATTGCATTAGCTTTTTTGGCTGCTGCTGCATACTGCTGGCTCATGTTTAAATGATCATTCACCAGGACTCCAAGGTCCCACCCACAGTTACTGTTTTTAAGCCAGGTTTCACCTAATCTGTACTTTGGTTCATGTGTACACTTTACACTTTCTTCATGTGTAAATATACTTTGACATAAGACAAGTCTAAAACAGTTATGCAGATTCTGCTGTTTCTGTTCCTTTCCTCTGTTCTCTTCTCTTTACTCTTAAAAATCTTGCTTAGAATAATTTTCTAAAAATATATAGTACTTTCTTAATGTTTTAGTTTTATGCTTCTAATTTGTGTTAAAAAATAATCTCTGAGCACTCCTTGAGCAAAACATATTAAACAATGAAAGTGTGTTCCAAACAAAGATGAAAATAATTATCCACCATGAGGGATTTCAACAGATATACTGTCCACTCCTCTCTTCACAGTCCTTGGCCGGCCTTGTTCTGCAGGACTCACACCCCAGTCGTCTGTGATTGCTACTGGCTGGTAATGTACCATTAACTTGAAGGAAAGAAAGACAAGTAAATCAGGTCAGATAATCTGATAACCAAATGGAGACAAGCATTAATAAAAGTCACTGCAACTAAGCAAAGAAACTAAAGAAAATCCTAATGGCCACACAGACACCAACCATGAAACAGTTTTCAGCCCCCTGCTACTGATTATGTTGTGCTTTGAATTATATAGCACCAGAGAGAGGCAATTGAGAGTGTTCCAAGGGCAGGTTATGAAACAGCTACATTTATGCAAATATTTCTTAAATCCATTTAAAAACAGTAAACAGAATTTCTGCCTCCCAGTCATTTTCCAAAGTCTGGCAGAGCTAAAAATACAAAATTTTGCTGGTCTCCAAAATGAGACCAAAGGGCAATGGAAAGAAACCACTTGAGAGAGCCACATCATTCCACACTTCTTGAGTCACAATCAAAAAAGCTCAAAGTTAATAGAAACCAACCTCGACTCTTGGAAAGAAAGCAACCTCAGCTGACCTGAGGATCCTTAGGAGAAAAAGCATCCTCTTTGCTCTTGCCCTATTAGGCAACTTATAGCAATCCAGATGTTGCTGAACTATACTTCCTAGCATCCAACCAAATTGATCATATCCCTGGGAATGGGAGCAATTATAGCTGTCAGGAGTACAAGTATTCCTCGACTTATGACCACAATTAAGGCCAAAATTTATGTTGCTAAGTGAGACATTTGTTAACTTTGAACTTTGCCCCATGATATGACCTTTCTTGCCGCACTTGGAAAGTGAATCGTTACTGTTGTTAAGTTAGTAACATAGTTGCTAAATAACTCTGGATTGCCCCATTCATTTTGCTTGTCAGAGGGTCACAAAAGGGGTTGACTCCAGGAAATAGCAACCATCATAAATAGGTGCCAGTTGCCAAGTGTCTGAATTTTGATGACATAATCATTGGGATCCTGCAATGGTTGTAAGTGTGAAAAATGCACATAACTCACTTTTTTCAGTGCTGCTGTAACTTTGAACACTCACTAAAAGAACTGTTGTAAGTTGAGGACTGCCTGTATAGCTCAGGCAGCACATTTGAATATCATAGGTTGCCAACTCTTTTCCTAGAATTTTGCAAGACACTTTGATAACTGAGTTAACCTCTAAAAATGGAGCATACTTATCCTCTCCTAACATGCCCCATATAATTGCTCTCCCTGCTCAATATCCTTAATACAGGCTAAGGAAAATATACTGTGCCTATGCTAAGCAAGGTATCATCTCACTCTAATTTATCACACATTTTAATATAATTATTTTTAATGTCATTTAATTTAATTTGAATTTAATGTAGAATGTACAAGAGGTCATGCAAAACCTCATTCAAGTGCTCAAGGATGCATACATAGAGCTCTTTCCTTCTACTTTTCTTACAACACATCTATAAACCAACAGATGTAATTCTAACATGAATTTCTAAGCTTGTTAACCGCAACTGGAAAGCGTATGACCTTGGGCAATATCACAGACCGTTAGGAGATGTTTCCTAAAGGAAATAAATATATATTGGTCAATGAGCAGGAAAATTCTCCTCTCCCAGACCTATTCCTTGGACACACAAAAGCTTGTGTTTTATTATGTAAACTTTCAGAAGTTTTCTTAATGCAGCTGAAATTATTAAGAACAAGCAACATTTTTCTTGGGAAGAGAAAACTATCAACTTTACCATACCTTTGGATTATGTAATATGATTACTTCTCTGTTTGGAGATTCCAATTTCTTCTTCCATTCATCTAAGGTCACACAAATCATATAAGTGTCCTTCAAAGGAAACCAAAATAGAATACTTTGAGAGTCAACATATTTTTTTATTTTTACATTATAGAAATCTAACTCTATATAAATTTTACTCAAAGTTGACTACTCTAAATAATTACATAAAGCCAAAAGTGTTGCAAATCTGTCAGTATCATTCTCTCTACATTTGCAGGTCAAACAGAAGATGTCTGCAGAGACAGTGGAAAGGAAAGGGAAAGGGGAAAGGGGAAAGGGGAAAGGGGAAAGGGGAAAGGGGAAAGGGGAAAGGGGAAAGGGGAAAGGGGAAAGGGGAAAGGGGAAAGGGGAAAGGGAAAGGAAATTAAGCCTTCTTTTCCACTGCAGTGCTCTCTAATATGGTATTTGTTTCAATAAGATTACAGTTTAGAAAAACCAAGAGAACAAATTGCTGCATGTTTCCCACCATATGCATGGTTAGATATAACAAGATATTCTTCTTCACTAATCGTGAGAATTCTCTGTAGAGAAATTATTGCTTCTTTTTTGTTTGTATGGATTATTATTTCAAATGGCTTGATTCCACTTTAATTACTTTGGAAGCAATTTATATTTTGAGTCCCAAAATATAACACTTAAGATTTTTGGTTCAGCTTCATATCATTAGATATCAGAATCCACTAGTTAGATTTACATGCTTTCAATTTCCAACTGGAACATACTACAAAATGTACTGCCTATAATCAAAAATGTTTCTGTTCAAACTCAGCTGATGGAGGTAATCTAAGCATTTCTGAAACTATGATACTCATCCAGAACATAAACAAATTACTGTCTAGGAATAATATACAACTAGGTGAGGGGTTAACAGAGAAAATTTGTATCTCTTACTGTTACCTACAGTTATCAACTAAATTCACCACAATGAATTTGTCCTAAAATGTCATTTGCCTCTCAAAGAACTTGGGTAGACTTATCCTCACTTCCAAACAAATATCCAGAATGAAGCAGATATTTGTAAGGAAAAATGGACTCAAAGAACATAATGCAGCAAGGAATTGGAATATGAGCCACTCTCGGGTAGATAGGCCTATCAAGTAAGCCACACATTGTTCCTTGCAGTGCGATGGTCAGCAGATGCTAGGTTCTAAAAAGCAAAGTAGAAAGGCAAGGTATCTTGCAAAGTCAAGACTGATTTTTTAAAAAAAATTGGCATTTGCAGATGATACCAAGTCAACTTGGTCATAAAACAGAAAGAAGGGAAGCTACTAATAACTAAGGAAGAGGGTCCAACTGTTCTAAGGTGATGGAGAAGACTGCTGAGGAGGCAGCTCTCATACAATCTAAATATTTCTATTTCAAAGGGCCTCCTCCGTCCCCTTTGGATCAGAAAGAGCTGAATGGCCAAGGACTAGATTAGATTCATAACAGCTGATTCATGAATGTGGCCTCCAAAACCAAAAAGTTAGCAAAATATTTTAGAATTTAAAAGAACAGTCCTTGGAGGGATCCTGATTTGGCTCAGGGTAGTGCTTTTGTTGTTTTAGTGATGCCCAGTTATTTACCAACTAGAGCGCCATGTTGGTGCCGTGGTTAGAATGCAGTATTGCAGGCTAACTCTGCTCACTGCCAGGAGTTCGACCCTCACCAGCTCAAGGTTGACTCAGCCTTCCATCCTTCTCAGGTTGGGAAAAGGAGGACCCAGATTGTTGGGGGCAATGTGCTGACTCTGTAAACCACTTAGAGGACTGTGAAGCACTATGAAGATATAAATCTAAGTGGTATTGGTATTACTACCCTGTTAACAAAATAAATATGACAGCTCTTACCACTTGTTCTGTGGAAGAAATATTTTCTTTCTAGGGAAGTGAGAACATATGGCAGGATAAATTTAAACTGGGAAAGTATCACAGAGAGAACTAATCCACACAGCACTATGTGTCTAATGGAAATAGCTTGACTGATATTTATATTTCCAAATTATATAAGAGATCCCGGTCACATTGTCCCCCACGATCAGCTCCCGGATAATGTGAAGGGCATTCCCAAGAAAATCAGAAATATTTGCCAGAAATAAAAGTGATGCAATAAAGAATAAGACTCATGTTCTTAATCAACGTTACCTCTAGCTGTTCACTGAAGTTTTCAGGATATGGAATGTATCTGTTGTCTTTATCGCCTTTATAAAACCAAGTACATCGTCTTACTTCTGATTCTTCTTCTTCCCAGTAAACAGCATAGCGCACCCTCTTCTTTAAGTGGACGTCATACCGGCCCCCTTCGGTAGGCACAATCACCTCCTTGCAATGCTTGCCTACAGAACACAAGGGTTATCATGAAACTAGATGCTTCCTATCAATAAGGCTTTGTTAAAAGGAAAAGGCTGAAACTGAACACAAAGTTGTTGGGTGTGAAGAACCTATAAGTCAAAATTCATATAACTGACAACCATATTATTATTTTTTAGAAGACACATTACCTAGATGGCAAAATGTCCAGGAAAATACACTGGATAATATTTACAAAAAATACATCAGAAGGCAAGTGGCAAATATCTTGTCCCTCTGTTGTGGCTCATAGTTGGGTTAGTCTTTTCCTTATGTCCTGGAAACCTTAATTTTATATACAATATACTGTAGATTTCCAGTTTAAATGATGGCTGATCTAGCCTGAGAATATCTGTATCTCCTGTATCTCCATTTATTTTCATCCATTTGTGATATAGGAAAAACATGGACTCTGCACAGGGTAGAGAAGATACAGTTACCAGTTATTGATGGACTTTAGTCGCCATCACTCATGATCACTGGCCACACTAGGTAAAGCTAAAGTGCAACCAGATCCATTTCTAAAAGGTCCAAATCAACAACTTTATTGTGTCCTACTTGGCTTCCCCTGGGAACAACCACATAACGGTTCATGGCATTTGGGAAGGGTCAGGCTTATGCCTTTTGTGGCTGCACAAAGATTCAAGGTTAGTATCCCACTTGACCCCCTTCTTCTTGCCTAGACAAGAGTTTCTCAAAAGAAAAGAACTAGAATCCAACAAGATGTAGAGGGTGCTACACTTTTGCTTTAGATATTTCCCCCCAACAGAATGGAACTGAGAATTAAATCACATCATTTTGCAATAGACACAAATAAAATGCAGAATTAACTGCATAAAAATTAGAACTTCTTTTGGGGGCATCACATTTCTACTTACTAGACTGATAAGCTGTTTCCAACTTCTCTGAATCTTGTTCACTGAAGGGAATCCATTTGTCTCTGGAATCTACTGTCCTGCAGTAAGACCAGTGAGGAGAAACAGGTTCATATTTATTGGCTGCTTCTGCTTCTACAGCTTCGTAGTAAGTGGATGAATTTGAATTTGAAGATGGAGAGGCCTCTGTTGATTGTTGCTCTGTTGTGGACATTGTACTGCCTGGTACAAATATGAAAATGAAGCAAACAAGCCAAGAAAATATGTTAAGAACTTCATTCAGATTTCACTCAGTAAAAAGTTATGATTTATTTTTTGTGAAAAGGGTAATAGTGCTTTTTGTCAAAAATGAGAAAGAAATAATGCTAAAAAGCCACAAATGAACCAACAGCAACTGCAGATGACTCACTTTTTAAAAAGCCCCTGGAACCATCTACAAGTATATAGATATGGACCACCTCAGCAACCTTATTACCAAGCAAGGCTGGAATGAGCAAACATATGTAATTTTAGCCCAACTGGTTGCACCCCTGTGTCTAATTCACATACCTTTGTTGAAACTAAGCTAACAAGGCAATCCTACACAAAAATAGTTGCTCCTGAGTTCACTAGATTGTACTTTCAAATATGCACAGAATCAGCATGTAAATTGTGTTTTATAAGAACATAGAAGAACACTTTATGCTTAGCAACCATTCAATCAAAAATGACTTTGATACTCAACTCTATATATTTCTCATACATGTGGATTATACATTTTATAATATATTTCCCTCAACAAGGAACATTTTAAAATTTAATAACTAAGGGCTCCACAATTACCCCAGTGCCCATTTTAAAAAAAAGGTGAACAAAGAACATCCATTGATTGAATTGAATTTTGGTACCACTCAGTTTATTTGGAGTCAAGCAAGACTGATCTGATTAAACAATGGTTCGTGTGCCAAAAATATCTTTCATAATTTTTGTCTGCTCTTTTTCTAAAAATTAATTAGTGTTAATCATCTTGTTTTCTGTTCAATTTTTTGCCTGCTTCTTCTCCTGAAGAAACAAAATTAAAAGATACCATGTGGTTCAGAGTTTAGAAACTTATAACTTCATTTGTAACAAAAAACAATGTAGAAATAACTCAAACTTTCAGAGTTCAAAGTTCACATTACAAACAACTTTGGGAAGCAACTCAATTACAAATCACATATTTTATAAAGTAACGAAGTAGCTAACCCTGTAAAGCAGTTAAAAATTCAGGAGTGGATAGATCTCATTTTTTCCTCCCCAAATGTATATTCTTTCTTAAAGGGGAGGAGAAAGTACTCATTGCATCTCATTTCTGGAAATGTTACATTTCTAACTGTGTAACTGTCTCACTAATTCAATTTATTTTTTGCCACTACGGATTATGCTTAAATTAAATCACAATTGTTATTTCTGCAGGATCCTCCAGATATTTTGGACTACCTCTCCCATATCACTTTGCTATAAGATACAGAGCGAATTCGGTACCCAAATATCTGAGAAACTCCAGGTCTTTATGAAAAATCAGGATGTGATTTACACACACTATGCTAACCTTGTGGATCATTCATATAATCGACAAATTTACAGTTTGCAACATAAGTGAAGTATCAATTTCCCAGTCCCATTCAAGGGTAGGCTTTCACTGGCAACAGCCCAATGACAAATCTGGATAAATATGGAAAATGTGGACATTTACAATTCTTGCTCCCAGCTGCATCAAAGACATTGTGCTCCGCACACAATGTGTTGAATTCAGACTGGAGAAGGAGCTGGAAGAAACGTCCTTCTGTCACGTTGGCATGTGCCCAGTCCCAGCCATTGTTGATGGTACCAAAGCCCCATTCAAGGTCTCATTGGCCATCTTTGCTAAATACGGTTCCACTTTCTCTCCTGCACCTGATCCATCAGCTTCTGAGGAGTTTCTCCAGAGGACACGCCTACAACCAAGCCTTTGCCTAGTGGATGACCCATGACTTTTCAATAAAGAAATGACACCCTTGGGCTGCCAGCCAGAGCCCCTTCTCTCCAGGGGTCTCCCTGCCCCCCCATCCCCATTTATCTCCTCCCCTTCTAGATAGCCAGCCTTGGAAATCCAAACCTGGGCAGATTTGGAAAAGACCTGGGTTCCGGTCCTCTGCCCACAACCTACCTCTCAGGGCCTATGAAAGGGGTGGGGTCCCCAGGTGGGAGCACCTGAGTTCCATCCCCCTCCCCAAAAAAAGGCAAGAGGTAAAATGTTAAATGCCAATTACAACGCTGAGTAAACCCAGAGGCATTTCTCCTTTATGCCAGGGCAGCCTTGACAGGCATTCATAAAGAAAGGAAGGAAACCACAAGGAAAACCCAAAGGAATCCGTGGAATGGCGCCACGGAAGAGCCGGGTGGCTTTGTACAAACATACACACAAACACACGCGCGCGCACACACACACACAAACACACGCACATACAAACCTCATTTTGCCCCTGACAAGCCTCTCCCGGGACCTCCATCCCATCCTCCAAGGTCGCTACCCCGCATGACCTGCCTCGTCCTTCCGCGGCTAGGCGGAGGAGAGCCGCATCCCTTCCAACACGCATCCCTTGAACGTCTGAAAGCGCCAACCGGGAGAGGGTATAATTTCTCCCTCTTCTACCGCCTTCTCCCCCCCCCCATCCCCAAGCCCACAGCTCTTTCTCCCCGCCCCCCTCCGGCGCCAGACTAGCCTCCCGCCCCCCGGTTAAAAGCGCTTTCTCCCCGGCTCACCCGGGTGGCGAGAGCCCGAGCAGCAGGCCTCGACGTCTCCTCACCGCCACGGCCGCCGCGGCTACTGACAGACACGGCGGCGGTTGAGGGTGGGCGGGCGAACGGCGGGCAAAGGGCCCGCCCACAAGGCGGGGCCGAGAGGAGGGGGCGGAGCCTCGGCGTGCGGATTTGTGCTGGGCGATGCCAGCCGGGCCCCGAAGCTCCGCCCCCTGGAGGCTCCTGGGCACCCTCCCCTGGCGGGGGTAGAGCAGGTTGGGGAGGGAGGGTTGTCAACACGTTTTTTCGGGTAGTCCTCAGAACAGAGCGCTTAACGGGGTGGTCAAAGCCACTCCTAGGGTTCCATCCTGGTTATAGACTCCACTTTCACCCCCTTCAAGGCACAGCATGAAAGTAAGCAGAAGGCTCCCTCTTTATTAGCTCAGCTTTCCTTTTGTTCCAAAGGTGCTTTTTCAAAAGAAAACTGGACTTGGGACTTCCTTGAAGAGTTTGACTAGTCATCCAAACAGCTTTTTCAGTTCTGGAAAAACATCTTGGATGAGAAGCAGCTTTTTTCAGTTCTGGAAAAACATCTTGGATGAGAAGCAGCTTTTTTCAGTTCTGGAAAAACATCTTGGATGAGAAGCAGCTTTTTTCAGTTCTGGAAAAACATCTTGGATGAGAAGCAAAAAGTTTAAAAAAAAAAAAAACCAAGGAAGTTCAGTTGCCTTTTGAAAAAGCACCTTAGGGACAACCATGACGGATGATTTGAGAATCTCCATAGAAATTCACCTTTCCTTTGTGGTGATTTTTTTGTTTTGTTTTTTTAGTGTCAGGGAAGAGTCTGTAATGAGTGGTTTTAACACGGGTGGAAGGCAGCAGAAATAGGAATTTCACCGACATGGATTGCCATGAGAGTTCCAGAGAAAGCCCGGGACCACTCCTGAGAAAATTGCCAAGACCGAGCATCATGGCGATAATTCTATAGTTCATAGCATGGGGAACTCTCCGCAGTTTGGCTGGAAGAGTAAAGATCCTAAGAATAGGCCTGTCCGTTTAAGAAGTGATTGTATTCAGAAGCCTGCTACGCTGACCTTTCACATACCATAAAACTGTTGGGTAAGAGCTTTGCACAATGGGTTGCTTTTCCCCCAAATGCTTACAACCCATTTTAGAAAAAAATGTTTTGTGACTGATGCAGTCACCCACCACATGGATAAGCATGAGACAGTTGTATAGAACATAATTGGCTGTAAGAGCAACATTTCTAAAAATAGGAATTGTTTCTCCCAACCCAGGATCCAAAAACATTGGTTGTGCTGCCTTAAGCAGATAACGAAGGGCTAATCTGAATTATGGGTTGCTTAGAGCAGGAGAATGTAGCTTGGGGCTCTTGACTACAATGCTTATTTTGCCCATGTTGGTTGGGGAGAATGGAGAATGAAGTCTAGATGACAGAAGAATTAATTTCTAGATGACAGCTTGACACACACTTGTAATCAGCTTATTACTGCAGGCAGATGGTTGTAGCTGATGTGCATCTTTGGCATTTATATATCTTAAAGTTAAAAGTAGTAAATAACAGAAAAATGTAGAAGTTAATCATATTTATAACATGTCTAATATGTGGAAATATTGAGAGGATCCCCTTGTGGGTATAAGCAAAGTGTTGAAGATGGTCCTCCAAGATAAACCTTTGCCAGTAAGTCAAAGTTTATTTCAGTCAAAGACAAGTATAGAACAAAACAATTAACAAACTGTTTAAAAGTAAAAAGGAATGTACCAAACAAAACACAAGCTAGCAGAATAACACAGAATATTATTCTATTCATATCACTGAAAGCTACGCATAGAACTAAAAAAATTCAGAAAATACAGAAAATAAACAAACCGATATCTACCCATCCTTATTCAATATTGTTTACATTAGGTATAGTAACTGTACAGTAATATTGAGGGATGGGATTAGGCAATTTGAACGTCTTACTGGCAGCATAACAGAATTTGGCAACATAAAGAGAAGTGGAGGCCCTTAGATCAGAAAGCAGAATTAACTGTAATGGTAGATTACTGAGCTGATCTTTCTTTACCATCCATAACTTTTAGGTAAGGGTTATAAAGGATGAAAAACCCAAAATTTGCCAGCCATTTTAATAGCCTTCAGCAGTTTAACTTAACCCCTCCGTAATTTTTCTAACACTTCTGACATTAAGGTAAGGACATTGAGACAGAAATCTAAGCCACACGCCCCAGGGATGGGTTATCATTTTTTGTGACTGTGAATAAACAGTACTATCTTCCCTGGTCTTCTCTGCTGAGCCTGCATAGGTACATCTCTAAGATGAAGATACAGACTTATACACCTTAAAAGTTAAAAGCAGTAAATAACACAAAAAATATAGATGTTGATCATATTTATTGAAGAAAAAATTGCCAACAGACTGCAAACAAATATTAAAAGTGAAGAACTAATATTCCAGCCACCTTTTTGAAATTTTAACCACTATCCCATTTTCAAAGCAGTCAACATCTTCAGTGCTAATTCCAGGTGGAATCATTTCATAAGGACAATAGTAGTTGGTTTTATTCTTAATCCAATGTATACTTTATGTTGCTCTATATTTTTCAGACATGACCTTGTGAGATAGGTCTGAATGAGAAGTATCAACTAGATCAACATCACCTAGTGAGTTTTTGCGTCTAGGTGTAGAGTTGAGCCCTTCTTGTCCAGCACCATAATTACTGCGTCATGTTTACCAATCTCTAAAGGGGAATTATAATTGAAGGCAGCCTTCTTTCATCTGGTGTCCTTCAAATGTCCTTCAAAGGCATGAGCATCATTGCCCCAGCGCCCTTTTCAAAATTATGCAATGATGGTGCCTGCCAGGAACTGCAGTTCTACAGCATCTAGGTCAGATTCCCCATTCAGGTTATACAAATATATATTTCTGGACCACAATTCTATGGAAACATCCCCAGGGTGCTAGGCTCCGCGTGCAATGCCACATTTTGTCATTCAACAGCATTAGTGTCCAAAGGATTCACAGCATGGCTTTTAACCAAGAATATGTTCACTTCTTATGCAGGTTAATTGAATGGCAAGAACAGTGAGCAATGGTGTTAGGGAAAACACCTTGTGTCAATTCTCCTCACACCTCCAGATAAGGCATGGTGTATGAAGTAGAAACAGCAGCTTCCACTTGCTGCAGCCTGGAGACATATAGCTACACCTTCATAAGATGGGTGTAAATTCATGGGCTTAGATTTGATGCAGTAAGTGCCCTTCAGGCTTTATAAAGCTAAAGATCAGCAACCAATGAATGAATAGATGGCCTTTTCACTACACTACCACATTGCATTACTGTTAGGATGTTATATATACGGATAGTCCTCGACCTACGACCACAATAGACACCAACATTTCTGTGGCTAAGTGAATCATTTGTTAAGTGAACTTGCCCCATGCTTCAACCTTTCTTGCCACATCGAATCACTGCAGTTGTTTAAGTTAGTAACACAGTTGTTAAATCAATTTGGTTCCCCCACTGACTTTGCTTAAAAGGCCGCAAAAGATGATCACATGATCCCAGGACACTGCAACTGTCATATGAATCGGTTGCGAAGCATCCAAATTTTGATCATGTGACCATGATGTTGCAGCGGTCATAGGTTTGAAAAACAGTCATAAGTTGCTTTTTTCAGTGTTGCTGTAAGTTTGAACGGTCACTAAATGAACTGTTGTAAGTCGAGGACCATCTCTATAAAGTTATGACTCCTAAAACAAAACTCTGTTTCATATAATACATTTATTCAGGAAGCAGTATGGAAATGGTTTGACATCCCAAATTACCCTGCTGTATTGGTATTCTGTGGCAATTTCCATTCCAATGAACCAGCCTAGCCTTGGGCCGATACATCCACTATAACGTAACTAGTAAATAAATGCTAATCTTATAACGTAATCCAAAGTGCAGCCATTCCCTTACAGGTATAGAAAAGTCTTAGTTTACTACTGTACCATAATGGAACAGGAACGTCCATTAATATATACATTAAATAAGCTGTGCCCAATTGTATGACCATTTTTGTTGTGGTTGATCCCACAGTCCTTAAGCAAATTCAGCTTCCTCCACTGACTACTTGTCAGAAGCATGCTAAGAAGGTTGCAAATGCCGATTATGTCACCCTAGGACACTGCAACGGTGATAAATACCTGCCAAAGCCTCTGAATTGCCCAGCCTCCGAATTTTTATTACGTGGCCATGCAACACTGAAATGGTCTAAAGTGCAAAGACTGGTCATAAGTCACTTTTTATCAGTGCAGTCGTAAATTTGAACAGTTGTTAAATGAATAATTGCAAGTCGAGAGCTATCTGTATTAAATATGCTAAAGCACATCAATTACAAACCAGGTTTTTGCATTGTCTTGTTAGTGAGAGGAAGAAAAAGCTAATCAGAGAACCAAACTTCAGCAATTATAGATGGTCCTTTCATATGACAATTTAATCACATTTTTTACTACATTTCTCAATACTGTGTAATAGCTGTATGCAAACATTACCTGGGAAGCTATTGAAATATCCTGAAGCTGTTATTAACAGAAAACTAAACTGCACAGCCCAATTAATGTTGTACATACATATCAGATGATACTTTCTTCCAAATAGATTGTACTATAAATTCTTAGATGTCTCCACTACCTCCCCAAACACAACAAGCCACTCTTAAAAATTATATTGGTTAAACTGCCAACTGGCAAAGGACATTTGTATGGATTGATCCTTGTGCCAGAGGGAGATCACCGAAAACAATAAAACAAGATGTTTGTAATCAAGGTAATCACGTCATTGAGCAAATTCCATATGATAAGACACATTTTGCTAGCTAAAACACTGCACAAATAAACGATAATTTGGTAGCATTACATGGACTCTTTGATAGGGATTAAGAATGGCAGTAAATGAGAATACATTGTCTTAAAAATGGAAGGTATAAGATATGTGTTCCACTTAACTCTACCAAACACAAAGAAGGGAAAGAGATCAGGAAGTCTACCTTGGCCTTCTTTAGTTTCATTTCTGAGCATTTGACATTGTTTAAAAACAGATATGATTAAACTTTACAAGTTTACAAGTTTATTCAAGACAGTTCATTATTGTAGTAGGAAGATAAAAGTTCAATTTCCTTCAGACAGTATGCAACAGCAAAGTGATGCAAGATATGAAACATACAGTACTTATTTATCATCTCTACTGTTTCTGTCATTGAAGTCCAGGAGGGAAGGGCTATCTCAGTGGGCAAGAAGGCAGTGGAGCTTGGAATAACTGGTAGGAAGGTATTCACAGAATATATCTATAGTTATGCAAATAGTCATTGTAGTCTGGCAAGTTTCTGTCTTTAGGCAAACAACAATAAAGAAGCTGCTCAGAAATAAGTCCATGTCATTCTTGTTTTGTGCGACCTGACATCAATCTTGCCAGACGAATGCTACTATCTGCATAGCTATAGATATACCCTGAACTGTTTAGGAGGTCTGTCCTTGCTCTTTTCCTGCCTGTCACACATTCTGCTGTCTTCCTGCCCTCTATGAAGCAGCCTCTCCCTCCTGAGACTCCAGACTACATTCAACCACACTTCCCTAATTTATCCCAACAATGTTATTAGGCAGATTCAAGCTGAAAGAAAATACCAGGTTCCAAACTACTTGGTGAGATTATTCTTCTTCCTGGTCCCACATTGTGGGATTTCTTTAGTAAAATATGCAAACGAAGTAACATTGTAACCTTAAATCAATCACAGTTCTCCCATCTCTTATTTTATATTGTTTTCCCACTTGTCTTTTAGTTTCACATGAAAGCCTGCGCTTGGCTCTAGAAATGATGCAAATAATTACAGAACAAAATTTAACTGGAATTTCTTTGATAAGTTGAGAACAAGAAGAAACCTAACTGCAACTATCACTTGAATTAAGTGAGGTGTGCTTTTTGTTCTCCTTATGCAACAGAAAGGCTTTCCACAGTCAGTAAATAATAGTTTTTCTTTAAAAAAAGTAAAAATGTGAAAACTGAACATGATTTTTCTGTGAATGTTTCTTTCTTATGTGGAGAAACTATGCTGTATTCTTAAGATACCGAGAACATGTGGCTTTCTTATCCAATACTTTAACAAAAGAATTGTTACACAAATAGATTTAATTTGGCTGATCTGTTCTTTTATTCGTTGCCAAATTATATTATCTTTATGGTGTATTCCTATCCTGGTTTTATAGTTTATAAAGGCTTCAGATTTATAGCAGAAAAAGGCCATGCAATTTTTTTTTAAACTATCAGCTAATATAATGTTTGGGAGTTTGCGTTCATTGGACACATATGGCAACAAACAGTATCAACTGGGCTTTTAAAATTTAAGGAAGGAAAGTCAATAGCTAATGTTACAGCCAAGTCATATATTTTTCTTGCTATTGATATTGAGAGCACTTGGGCACAAGAAACTAGGAACTACAATACCATATTTAAGATGTGTTTTTCTGTATCATTATGTACAACTGTCTTTTATTTAAAGTAGCCACACCCTGCTTGTCAGGCCTGCAGTTATATTCCTTTTTAGGATCTTTGGTCTGCCACACACTCTATTTCATTATGCTGTTTCATTAGAGTAGTATTGGGAGGGGGAATAGAAAGGAGTAGAATTGTGGAATGTGTTATCATTCCTTTCAAGGTCATCTTTTGTCTCCGCACCTCTGCATCTGACCGGGTGGAAATGCCAGCGTGGGCGAAGAAGATTGGACCATGTGATGGATTTATGGGTGTGGGGATAAGATCATGAACTTTCAACTGGGTGGAATCCCAGGAAGCTTTTAGATTTGGGATTTCAGTGTTTGTTGCCAACATGTCTGTCTTATTAAATTGGAACTTTAAGGATAGCTGTGCCTTGGACTCTGATTTAATTCTGCATGATATTTGGAACACTGACACTGCTTTTCAACCAGAAAGACTTCCAAAGTGTTATACAAGTCTTTTATATATTGTATGAAGTTCTCACTAAAATACTTCTAATATTTATTTTATTATTTTAGCTATTAGTGTTCTTCTTTAAAAACTCTTACAATAAATACCTGTTTTTAAAACAATAAAATATGTATTTCTTGCCTTTTTGAACCAGGGACCCATGGTGAAGAGCTGATGATACAAGGTTGTAGCCTTACCTGACCTCCACAGGTATGGGAACTGATTATTTCAAATCAGCTATAACAGATTAAACCAAAACATAAGCAATTGTAAAATATAAAGTCTATATCACAACTAAGCATTTATCACCAAATTCTCCTGGCCCAAATCCTCATAATCAGTTCATTAGTTGAAAGTTCCAGCAATTCATGCATCATCTAGGATCCTTCTTATCCTATCGGTTTTTAAAAAAAACAAAAACAAATGTGGATTATATTTGCATAAGGGATGAGGGAGAAATAACATGAAAAATGCCTGGGTTTTGGTTGCCCTAGTGATACATGGCTTATCAGCATGGTTGCACTTGAACATATTATATCCCAAAAGATATTACACAATTTATATGACAAACAGGAAGAATCTATAAATAATGCACAGAAAAAGTAGCTAAAGAGCCTTAAGTCATGGCTTTACTGATGCTGCATTGCAACTTAAAGATTTCTTTTTCTATGTTTCAAATACGACAAGTAACTTGCTGAAATCCTTGATGGTCCAGGAGATTTTCTGAGATGTAAATCCCAGTCTCTTTTTCTCAAATGATTTCTCTCTTGTAGCTGGTAAAACTATGCAACAAAACCCTTAAAACAACAAGGGCTAGTATTTCGTCCCTTCTTACTCATTGAGTGGGATGATCACCATACTAAATTCTAAATCTGACCCATTTGTTAAATCAGATCAAACTTACCATGCTTGTTTTTCTAAAGTCAAAATGCACATCTCCACTTATTGCTTTGGAGGTCAAGAGAAAAGCCAGAGACCTGTAATAATTTCAGACTGTCATTCACATTAAAGGCCCTTCCTTTCCAGTTCTTCCAGTACAGCTTGGACTCTATGAACTGCCTCTTTCCTTGCCTGGCGAACATTGTCCTGACCACCTGTCTCTACAGAGTCCAGTTCCAATAACTTCTTGGTCAGCATTTCTTCCAGCAACCAGTAGTCCTTGTCTGTCTTTTTACCTACAAATTCATCAACTTCTTCTTCCAACAGTTCAATTCCCTCCATAACCTGTGCGATCTTCTGTATTTCAGGCTGCACATTAGTTGGAGACTGTACGTTTATTTTAGTAGCCGATCCACTGCTAATCACAGATGGTTTCTTATGTACATTATCATACAGCTGGGGCTGTGCACTATACTGCACTTTGGGGTTGGAAGCAGATGGCTTAACATCAAGCTGTGCTGGATTGCAGTCATTCGTGGTCCCAGAAGGCAAACTATTGTCTTCAGGAAGATAACCATGTTGGTTAATCCCTTGATCCATTTGGCTAAAGGAGTCCTAAAGCAGAAAAAAAGCAATTTCAACAACTCTATCAATTCCATTTCCCCCCATCCTGTTTCGAAAAGGATCCCTAGGTGGCCAATATTGCCAGCCTGCCTCTCTGCATATTTGTAACATCTGCATTCTCAAGATCTCAGTGCAAAAAGGCTGTAGTACTGAAGGCCACTATGGATAGGACCTGAACTTTGAACCTGTCAGAATGACATCACAATGTGCCATGATCCAATAACCTAAAACCTAGGTGACCTTCTCATGGGTTCAATAGCATAGTAAGCAGTTTCCCCAAAAACAAGAATGTAAGAGCTCACCAGACTAAGTGCTTCCTCCCTCACATACATAAAAAACTGTCAACTGGAAATAGCAACGAAACTGTAGATGACAGCTACTACATTGAAGACTTATAAGTTTTAAATCTATCAACGATGAACATCAGCAATTACTTTTCCTATTAGGTTTCTTTTTAAAACTTTATTATTTTATTGTTACCAATTTCTGCAATATCAAAGCATTTCAACTATGACCGAAGAAGATTTCTCCAGTATTCTACCAAAATGCTCTTGGCAAAATGTTTCTATATCAATACTTATTGAATATTAATCACCTTGTTTTTTTAAATAGTTATTTGCCTCTGCAATTTTGCATTTATACAAATCTCCTCTAGATGCACTATAATACTACTCCATTTTTTAAAACATTTAAAGCCTGGATCTGCACATTTCTTATTAAATCAGATTTCACATAGTACAAGTAATATAAATCCATACTTTGTTTCTCAGATGAGAGCTGAAAATAAATCAGCATAGATTTTTATTTTTAATAAGTTTTGCCTTAACTCTATCTAGTCCTTTACACTCCAAATACTTTCAGATATTTTTATATTAATTTCCTACCTTACATTAGTGAGTTTGTTAGTATAGAAAGACTCACAGTATGTATTTGAAAAGGTTTATATCACTTTTTGTATCTGTTTGTCTTAATTTTTCTCGGCTGGGCTTTTTCATTGCAAGTTAGAGACACTTTGACAAGTTTATTTTAAATTAAATTACTAAATAATTTATTTTGGCTCATTGTTAGTGTTTTCAACCAGTTTCAATTGTATCAGACTTTCCTTTTTAAAAGCCCAAAGGAGGGAGAGGCAGGGGGGGGGGGGGGAGACAGAGTTTGTGTTGTCCACTATCCCACGTAGTACTGCAAATTGTATGTTCTCATTTGTTTAGCTCTTTACAAATTAGCATTAGCAAAACTAGAAGCACAATTATAAGCAAGGACAGCACAATTTAAAATAATAGAAACTATGGTATTTGAAGACACAACCCTAGATTGTCAGCATATTCTTTAATATTTTGCATTAAAGGATAAGTGAACTCCTTGTGCATTTCAAAGACATACCTTTGGATTGTTATTTGGGGGATGTAGAGTAGACGCATCACTGCTAGGCCAAGATCCTGCAACATACTGATTCCCTTGCCCTGCTGGGGGAGGGGGCCAACCATAGGGAGACTGCATTCCATAAACGCCAGGTGTTTGCCAAGTGGCATCCCGGAGACCTGGTTGAGGAGGGGGCGGCCTCTGCTGTGGAATGTTAGGACTGCAATCTCCATACGGATAGGGTGGAAGTGGAAAGGCTGGGCCCTGCAAGAAAAGGGGGATACAGATATACATTTCTTTAATCACCCAGGAAAACTCATCACTTAAATAACATTAAAAGTCATTTCTAGTAGCAGTGTTTCCATGACACTAATTAATACTTTAATACAAAAACAACATTCCCGTTATCTGTTCATGCTTCAAAAGGCTGGGCCCTTTTCTGATGGGCACATCTGATTATGGTCCATCCATGCGGGATGTAATACAGCTGAGTAAGCAATGGTTTGCCCTCCCCCATTTCCTTATTCTCATAATCAGGACACATGCTGGCACTTTAGAGTAGATGCTCCACAATATCCTGGGTGCTTTCTCCTTCTTTCAGTATTTGAATGCTCCTTTTCATTTATTGTCTCTACATCTGAAGAAAGAAGGGCAGCAATTGAAACAGACAAAATAATATGGCTTAGAAACCAGGAGACAAGTGCCAGGCCTCCCTTAGGCATGTAAGCCAGATGGGTGACATGGTGCCAGTCGCTCTTTACAGCCCAGCCCACCATATAGGTTTGTTGCTAGGGTGAGACTAGGAGGCAGGACAATTAGGTACGTTTGTTGTCTTAAGATGACCAAATATGTAGACACACACAATGATGATTCATATCAGATATTTACTTGTGGAGGGGTGTAACCTGCTACCTGCCTCCTCATCATGGAACCTTCGGCTGGACAGTCTGGAGGGGGGTAATTCCAGTTTGATGCTGATGATGGAGTTCTATATATGCTAGAAGACTCTGTGGAGTAAGTGGCAGGAGGGTGCTCTGAAGAATAGTATGTGTTTGACTGTGGGAGACTGGGATATGGCGGTCCTGCCCCAGGAGCTGGGTATGAAGGTCCATAGACACCATTTGTGTAGGAAGAATCAATTCCCTAGAGGACAAAAAGAAAAGCTATTTGAAACAACTTGCCTAGCTTAAAGACAATAATTAATTAGGCTATCAGTGCCTTATTCAAAGACAGTTCCAGAATTATTTGCTTAAGCAGCCCCAGTAAACAGAATGACATCTATTAAGATTTTTTGGATCTTACAACTTTTAGTTACGGACAATATAGAATATTGCTTGTAAAAATGCTAAGAAGTAAACAAAAAGACCAGAACATATCCACGCCAGCAACCAACACCTAGATAAGCAGAGATTAACATCAGACAAACAATCAAGCAGAAAACAATACCCTAATCAAAAAATTATCAAGGAGAAAACCACACCCCCACTTTGCAAGAAGAGAAGCTATTATATATAAACAGAGCAAATCCTGCACTGATGTTACTATTTAGGTAATGAAATGTTTGCAAGCAAGCAACCAAGCTCAGAAAGTACCAAGAACACAGTAGCAAAAGCCGCAGTTCTATTTATTACTGTCATTACAGTTTGATTGTTTCTGGTAACAATAAAACAAACTGACCCAGCTGAGAAGATACTAAAATCACTGATACTTCTATATAAAAGAAACTATTTGCATAGAACTAGAAGTCTTGTGAACAGTGATGACAGGCTAATAAACAATTTGAGACAGATTTTACAAACCATCATTTAGGGCAAAATTTCAGGTCTTAAGTTTTTCACCCAGGTGACACCTAATTTTTTTCCCAAAATGATATCAACTCTCAAACCAGAAGCTTAATTATTCTATAAGAAGCCATGTCCAGACAAAATACAGTACATTATTCCTATTACTTTACCTGGCCTTGAAGCTCTGTTCCAACAGGATATGGATTTGAATAGGAAGCTCTTGGAGATGAATTCCAGTAATTGGGGGCATACCCGGGATAAGGAGGCTGTTCCTATAGGAAGAAACAATACATTTAATTTCTGCAAGCAATTAGATTCACACCTGGAATATTTATAGAATAGTATATAGCTAACTTTTGCATTAAAACTGAATGTCAGACCATCAGTAGGAAGTTCAACAGAATGTTGCTGGAAAATCTTGTTAATCCATGGCTACCAAGCTAAATTCAGCAGTCTGCTTATAGCAACAAGTGTGACTTCAGTTGTAAGAAGATCCTTATAGCAGAGAAGCCTCTAAAACAGTGTTTCTCAACCTTGACAACTTTAAGTCCTGTGGACTTCAACTCTCAGAATCCCCCAGTTGGCTGGGGAATTCTGGGAGTTGAAGTCCACAGGACTTAAAGTCACCAAGGTTGAGAAACACTGCTCTAAAAAATAATGGCTTGACTCTTGGTGACTGTGTGGGAGTACTGGTACAGCTTTCTTGGCTACAGTATAGAAAAGGTTTGCCTCTAGTTTCATCCAATATGTTTTTCAACTTCATAGGGTAGTTTTCAACCATTGAATTCCAGAGTTCCAGCCAAATTGAATGAGACACAAAACTGAGCTCCAACACAATCCACTAGGTGCTACTATGTGCTTTAGCAATGCTAATAAATGCATAACTTAAGTATGACTTCATTTGAGTAAACATAAAACAGTTTAATACACACACACACTTGTTTTCCAAAGATAAGACCTTTCTTATGTAATTTTTTGCTCCCAAAGATGCATTAGAGCTTATTTTCAGGGAAACAAGATAATCAGGGTGATCAGCCCAGCTGGGCACGCCACCCACACTCTGCCACCCACACTCTGGGGCTGCGCAGAGAAGGCACAGAGCAAAAGGCAGGCGATCCCAATGTGCTGTGTGGGCAAGCCAAGAGATGCAAAGATGAGCCTTCCTTGGCTACCCCAGTCCAGCGCCACTTGGCTTTCCTGTGGCCCATCTAGCTTGTCTGTATCCCCTGCCTTCCCACCTCTGCTTCCACCTGCTGCTTGCACAGGTACTCAACTCAGCTGTGCTATGCGGGCTGAGGCTACTATCAGTTACTTTCGGCCTGCACACACTCACCACCTCTTATGCTGGCCATGCCCACCCCCTCACTAGGGCTTATTTTTGGGATAGGGTTTATATTAGGCACATTTGTAAAAAACAGATTGGGGCTTATTTTCAGGGAAACAGTGGGTGGTGTGTGTGTGTGTGTGTGTGTGTGTGTGTTTCAAGTGATGACTGGCAAACAGTCAAGAGTCTTGTTTTATTGATGATACATTAAGACTCATAACCACTCGCAAAAATAGGATGAGCACTTTGTAGAAAACTTCCAGTCTTTTCAAGGTCATATCAGGAAATGGAAAGAGCAGGACCTTCCTTTTTCATAATGCAACATCATTTATATTTATATGACCACACAGCTATGATTAACAACAAATCTTACCTGCAAAAATCAAATCCTGGGAGGGGGGTGGATAAGAGAATCAAAGAGCAGGTGAATGAAGTATTTTCCTCAACAGTACTTCCAGTATTACATTTCTGAAATGCTTTACAACGCCTTAAAGCTTAGCTCATTTGTTCGGTGATCATTACAATACACAAAGAATTGGCTAGATACCACATTCATGGAAGGATATTATAATAATCTGATAGGAATGATATGGAAATTGTGGCTATATAGCAATGGTTTCTTCCAAGCAATGATTAGAAAATGTGTAATCTTCAAGTGATAAAAGCTATGAATAATGAACACATCAGAATAACCAATATGTATCCCAACAATACCTAAACACAAGCTTAAAGTGTTTAGGCATACCCCAAAGTACAGTAATCTAAAATTTAAGATTCAAATAACTCTCTCATACTATATCTTTGATTTTATTTCAATTATATAACAGTGAGTCAGATAATACTAAATCCTCTAAAAAAAATCTTTCTGGCATCTGAAAGACCAACCAAATTACCACTGCATAAACTCTTGTGGATCTCCATTTACTCTTATAGATGTTGAGATTGAGCTGTATATTTTTTGAAATGGAAGAGTTAATATGCTGCTCGAAATATCAAGAATTATAAGTACATACAGAAAGATTATAAAAATACCATCCTCCTTTCCTCAAGGAAAACTGTCTCAGGTACTATCCATTTTTCTTAAACCAATACAATTTCCACCTTATATTTTATGAGATTTCTTAATGAATTGTTTAAACTTAGATATTTTGGACTGCTAATCTTTAACCATCAGTAGTAAATATCTGTCTTTCAGGACCTATTTCACTGATTGAGCTATTAATTTAAGTGGTGACAAAACACAATTTGAAATAATTGTTTTTACATTTTTAATATCTGCTGGTATTTGTGATGCACTAAAATAACATTATTAGTAAGCCTATGTATGTTTAATTTAATAATCGCCTGGGCAACACCTTTCCTTTTACACTTACAGACTTACCATTTACTGAAGGGCTGCCAGGAGTGACTAATAAAAAGCAGGCTTAATCTTAAATCTCTCTTCAGCAAACTAATTAAAAAATGTGCCTGATACTCTTATTCATAGCCCATCAAACTATCCAAGAATGTATAGAATGCAAGTATAAATAGTTTGTCATCTGTCCTCAATATGGTTTAACTGGAGGCATACAATTTTACTGTAGTTATTTCTTAAAATTCCAAAGACTAAAATGTTTTTCAAGAACTGAAAGTGAATAATAAAACAAAATATAATGTGAGTTTTAAAACACATTTATTTCTATTCCAACATTAAAATAAGATGTCAAGAATTATAGTAATAACATTGTATTGCTCTAGTTTCACTAGTTTCACTAACTGATGCTTAAGGCTATCTCATCTCTAATAGTCTAAATTTTGTAGAACAAGCCTCCTCTTCACAATGCCAGTTATTTGCACTAAAACTAATCTCCACAAGAAATAGAAATTCGGAACATACCCGTATACATGCTCTTTAAGAATTTTCTAAGTGTTAAATTATATTAGATGAGTGGTCACAGTTTAGATTTAGGATTTCTTTGTTGTTCATTCAGAATCTTTATCACTCTTTTTTAAATCCTTTTGTTACAATCCCAATGTTTAAGCTGAGAAAAAGCTAGGGTAGAATAAACTAAAAATAGCTGCTTCAAAACAGCATTTTTTACACAATATTATCACACTTCCATTATGCACCCTTTTTTTAAAAAAAAAAACCTAATTGAATCTGTTAGCCAGCAAGTCTTTTTCCAATATAGGAAATAGCACCCACCAATAACATTTCCTTAGTCTCTGGGCTCCATTTTTCAAGAATTAAAGTCTATACGATTTTCCTGGGGACAGACAAGGATGAAAATTTTTAGATAGGAACAAGAAGATGACATTTCGTCCAGGACTTACCATTTTCTTAACTTCTAACCAATCCAAGGGTTTCCCTCTTCTCCTTAGCCGAGCCAAAGGAAGGTTTGGTTATGGCTCAGCTCCGGCATGCGTGCACTTGGAGGAATGCATCAGCCAGAGTGAGCTCATTAATTTAATCATTAAAACAAATAAGGAGGGGGAGGAATAAAGAGGAGACAAAACAGAACTGGCTTCGTTTCACTTCCTCCTCAGAGTAGACGCAACACACCAGAGCACGTGGTAGCACTTCGCGGGGAGGGGGAAGCGCAAAGGAGGCGCAGACGGTGGCCTGAGGGGGTCAATTACATAACATAACGCTAATAACCGGGAGAGGAAAAAATATAGGAACTGGGGCCGTTACCTGGGAGCCGCCCTGAACCGCTCTCTGCCCGCTGCCGCGGTTCTGGGCACACCTAAATGGTGCCATGCCCCACAGTGGTGGTGGAGGCTCCGGCTCAGGTCGAACTCGTTCCACTTCTGCTCCGCGTAACCTCCTCAGCGCCGCCGCCATTACGGACCCTCAATTAGTATTTATTTCCGCCCCCCCCCTTATAAACCAGTGCGCCTGCTCACCAAGCGACCAATCACAATGATCAACACACCTCTTCGGCTTCGATTGGCTGTTTACGATATTCCGGTATGTGGGGCGAGCGGTAGGGTTTTGCTCTAAAGAAATAAATGCTGCTGCTGACGTCAATAAGCGGGGACCGCTCTCCAACGTCACCGGGAAACAGCAAGTCTGATTTAGAAGAAACTTTCAATTAACTGTTAAAGCGCCAGAAAAAAGAGGAATTCGGATGTTTAGGGCCCAGATGAGAAATCCCCCCCCGCTTGTCAATTGTAATTTATTTTACATAGCAGAATTTGCCTTCAAACTTTATTTCCAGTAAAAAAGTTTATTTTTCCTTTCAAATTCATTCTTAAATATACATTCTTATAATTGCTACTTAACATTTGTCGATTCATATCATTTTCCCGCCTGTATATTTACATTTTCATACTTTATTTCCCCTCCCCCTGATTTAATAATGTGTCATCTGTTATTTGTTTTGTGCTTTGTTCCTTTCTCTATTTGTATCTTTTTTCAAGCCAATCATAAAATTGCCCCCATGTCCTGTAAATACACTGATTCCTCTTTATCCGTTATTCTCAATGTCAACCTGTTCATTTCTGCACAATCTAATATCTTCTTTATTACCTCCCCTTCCAATAGGATTTTCTCTGCTTTCCTATTTTGTGCAAATACAATTGTAGCTGCTCTTATTATTTGTGCAATCAAATATGAATCTTTACTATATTTCTCTGGCAGAATACCCAATAAAAATACCTCTGTCTTAAACTCTACAGGCTGATGTATCATTTTCTCTAACCATGTTTGTATTTTAACCCAATAGCTTTTTGCATCCCTACACGTCCACCCCATATGATAATATGTTCCTGGTAATTGGTGACATTTCCAACATTTAGCTGATTTATCCTTAAACATTTTTGCTAATCTTTCCGGTGTCATGTGCCATTTATAAAACATTTTATATAAATTCTCTTCATATGCTGTCGCCATTATCAATTTATAGTTCCTTTCCCATAGTTGTTGCCATTTTTCTAGTTCTATTGTATATCCAAAGTTTTTTGCCAATCTTATCATTGTTTCTTTAACCTCTTCTTCTAAATTTAGTAAATACCTATACAGTTTTTTAATCATTTTTTCATCCGTTCCCATGAGTATCCTATCTAGTTCTGAATCTTCCATATTAAAACCATACTCTTTTAACATCTTTTTCATATCTTGTTTGTATTTGCATTTGGTTCAAACTTTATTTCCAAAGCTGAATATTGTCATGGGTGGGAGCATAGTCTATTCCACAAATTGAATAACAAATTTGGAAGGCCAATGGAGAGTCCCTATCAAAACAAGATTGGGGACAAAACAGAAATTAAATAATATTGTACAGGCTAGTAATTGTCCAGGTACTTGAAAGAGCACTTTAAAAAGGTTATTTTTATATTACTTTCTTTTAAATAGGTTTAAAATATAAATTGTCTCTACTGTACATGTTAAGGAAAGTCAGCATGCATTCAGTTACCCGAGTTTGCAGTGGTATTTGAAGCCATTTTGACCGTTACATATATATCTGGAGGGTATAGGTTAGGAAAGTTGCATTTACAGCCAAGATTTTCTTAGTCTTAACACAATAGGACAAATGACATACAAATATTTAAATGTTTTTCACCTATTTTATCCTTAAAATGAGTAGCATACAGATACTGTTCATATCTTTACATCAGTGATAGACCAGTGTAAATAAAAATTACAAGCATTTAGCAATAATAAAATATATGATACAAATAATACCTCAAACTTAGAATTGTAAGAATGTAATATAAAATACTATTTTAAATAAGAATTCTTAGCATTCGTAATACAGTTGAAAAACTAAGAATATAAAACAAAATAGAGCCTGTTTGATGTAGTGTTAAGACACTAGGGAGTTTATAAGTTCAGGTCCCACCCAAAGCCAGTTAGATGACCTTGGGCCAGTCCCTTTCTCTCAGCCCTAGGAAGGAGACAATGGCAAACTCCTTGTGAGAAACCATGCCAAGAAAACTGAAGGGACTAGTCCAGGTAGCCACTTGGAGTAGAATAAGAGCAAAAGGACAAAATTATTGTGCAATAATAATCCAAAGTCACCCAGTGATTTTCAAGCTGAGTTAGGATCCTCCAAGCTTACATATATAATTTTGGAACTAGGGCTCATCACTTAGCACCCTAAATGATGGTTTATTGAATAAAACGCATTAGTTGGACTCCCACGTAATGCAGACCAGAATGTAGCAGGCTTCCCAAAGCAAAGCAGGTTTGCACGTGGTTTGTTGGACCCGCTGCAGCCCAAATCCCGGGGGGGTTAGGAGCTCATGAACCAGGTACCCTAAGCGAACATGGGTCTGATGCTACGGAGCCCATGGATCCAAAACGGATGGTCCAAGTTCTCGTTGACTGGCGAGCACAGCCGATCCCGTCTTTGATTGCGCTCCAGCCAACCGGGCGCGGCCGCCTCCGACCCCTCCGCCCTTCCCTGGCCGCCTATTTAAGGGTCGAGAGGCCGACGGCGCCAGACTCCCTCCTGGGAACTCCCATGCGCACCAACTCGCCGCCGGGCACGGGTCCTCTTTTGTCTCCCCGCCCCGCCGGAGCTTGTGCTTCCGGACCGGGCGGGGAGAGGCCAAGAGCAGGTTCCGCTTCTCCCAGGGCCGATGCGGGCGGCGGAGCTTCCGCTGCGTCCGGGGGAAAAATGAATTACATGCCGGGCACGGCCAGCCTCATCCAAGATATCGACAGTGAGTTGCTTGCGGGGCGCCCCGCCTTTGGCCTGGCGGGTGGTTCCTTGCAAGCGAGCCGGTCTTCTCATCCTCCTTCTCGGGTTTTGAACCAGCTTTCTTTCCACTTCTCCTCTCCTCTCAATAAATGCCTTTGCTTTAGGGAATGGCATTGCACTCCTTTAAGCGCCGCTGTTCTGCATGGCAGCAGGAGGCTGGGGTCGGGCCACGAATGCTAAGGGCGTGAAAAAAGGGGAGAGGAACCCCCCTCTTTCCCCCCCCCCAAAAAGAGAGGCACAGAGCGCTGCGTTGTGGCCGATTTCGGTTTGAAGGATTTGCGGCTGGCGAGTGTTCCGTATAATGGCAGGACTCCTCTCTCTGTTTTGGAGGGTGTGTGGCAGATCCCTTGGCACTATCTTCCTGGTTTTTCTTCTCTTGTTTTCTGCCTTGGAAGTGGCTTGTGAAGGCTTTAACTTGACTTGCTGTGGGCTTTGAGCAAGCTAATTGAAATCATTGTTAATGGGGTAAGCTACAGTTGGGGAGTTTTGCACAATGCCCTTAAGTTGTATCCCATAGTTTTAAAGCCATGGTGAATTTTTACAAAGGTGGAAGGGCTTCCTCCCTCCCTGCCTTCCTTACCTACCTACCTACCTACCTACCTACCTACCTACCTACCTACCTACCTACCTACCTACCTACCTACAGGAGACATTGAAATATCAGTCAATCCTGTTTTACATTAGTCTGATAATTTACATGATAGTTTCCTTCAGTGATACATTTTAATGGCTTTTAAAGGCAAACATCCCTCTAGTGCTGGTCAAAAGATAACCTGAACCACAAAATAGCAGGCTATATTTTTAGACTAGTATGTTGTATATGTGTGATCCATATAGTAAGTTTATGCTGCACTGCAAAAGAACCCCTGAACACTGAACTGAGTAAAACCATGGTTTATGGTGTGTTATAAGCATAAGATGCGACAGACTGTTAACACTGTAAAACCCAACATTTTAAAATGGTGTGAACTGGAGAGTTTTCAGTTGGCTTAGAGCGACTGAGGAACAAAAAAGCAAATAGCAATAGCAGTTAGACTTATATACCGCTTCATAGGGCTTTCAGCCCTCTCTAAGCGGTTTACAGAGTCAGCATATTGCCCGCAACAATCCGGGTCCTCATTCTACCCACCTCAGAAGGATGGAAGGCTGAGTCAACCTTGAGCCAGTGGGATTTGAACAGCCGAACTGCAGTCAGCTGAAGTAGCCTGCAGTGCTGCATTTAACCACTGCGCCACCTCGGCTCTAAATTCAAGCAATGAAAATCAAATCCAAACAATAAGGCTAATTGGATCCCTGCACCTCTCTGCTTTTACAGTGAATCTGATCATTCTTTATAATTTCAAATAGCAAGCCTTAAGCAAAAAGTATTTTGGTAGAAATCACGCAAAGACAAATAATAATATATTTTGGAAAGCTTATAGACTTTGAGAACTGTAGAAAAGCTGATTGAACTCTCCAGAAGGCTTGATTTTTGCAAATTAATGTGAACTTTATCTTTGTTTTCTCCCCTTTCCAGAGAAACACTTGGTCCTCCTTAGAGATGGCAGAACCCTGATTGGATATTTGCGCAGCATTGATCAGTTTGGTATGCCGAACCATTATCCTTTCATTTATGTAGCTTTTCATAGTTCTTTGTGCAGCTAATATTTTGCCAAAGCCAGGAGTTCAAAGGGAAAAATGGATTGAGGAAAAAAAAGGGGGGGGAGAGAAAAAAAAGAAAAATGTGACATTTTGTTTTGAATGTACTTAATAGCACATTGCTGAATCAGTTTGGTGTAATGGTGAAGACATCAGGAGACACTGTGTTTTAGTCCTAACCCTTAGACGCAAAGCCAGTTGGGGTTTCTTTTAGCCCTAGGAAGGAGGCATTTAGCAAACCACTTGCAAAAAATTTGCTAAGAAAAAACTGCAAGGATTTGTCAATGCAGACACCAGGCATCGAAACTGAGTCAAAGCAGAAAATATCAAGGACTTTCCTGGATTAGAATCAAAATAAATGATTGGGTTCTTGGGGTACCTTCAAAACAAGTTTGCCAGTAAATAAATCTTTATTCTGCCTTTGCTGCAGGAGTTCAAAGCAATGTACATAGAATTCATTCCTCATTTATTTTTCCCCTCTGCAATAACCCTGGAGAATTTTGCTTCATAGCCTCTGGGGAAATGCTAGGGTGCAGAAGTCATCCCAAGCTTAGTTTTCATGCAGTATGTATTGTTCTAAAGTTCTAAACTATCAGGTGATCAGAAAGATCGGTCAGAAATCTGAGTATACAACATTGATTAATACAGCACTGGATTAGTGGGAAATGGGGGAAGAGAACTGTCTTCCAATACCCATTTTTGACCGAAGGTGTGAACATCCCCAAAAATCATATCACTGGATACTCAGCAGCATTTTCGAAAGCAAGAGTGGCTTTTGAGAGGCAGTCTTTTCCCCTTTAAAATCTGTACCTGGCCTGACATTGTGGTACTGAAATTCAACTGCTTTGCCATGGAATTTGATTTTCAGCGATTAGCTGTTAATTCAGGTTTTAAATACTGTACAGGAATACATAAAAAGTCCAGTTTGCTGCTGAACTCTGCTGTACCACTACCACTAGAGGGTAGCAAATGCTACAGAAGATCAAGACTTAGGCATGCTTTTAATTGAGTTTTAGAGAGCTTCACTTGAACTTGGACAATCTGATTATAATAATCATAGAAGTAATTTCTGTTCTTAGATTAGAAGTGCATTGCTATGGGGCTGTTTATCAAGCTTGTTTTTCTTTGTGCAGATGGGAAACAGCTGTAAAAAGAAAAACGGGCTCAGAATACCAAGAACTCAACTCTGAACGACATATAATCCCTAGTATTGTATACAACTATTTTAGAGCTTAGGCTAGTTCCGGTATACTAAGAATTGAACAAAAATAACAAAGAGCCAGAATAGACCCAACTCTCAGATTTAATTCAGAAGTCTGTATTCTTTGGCAGAGGCCCAATAGGTCCTTGTCCTTTTTCTCTATTTTTAATTTTTTCTTTTCTGTAATGGAGAAAGTTGGAATGAAGTTTATATAAAGAGCCATGGGAATCTATTTGTATATCTATAAGCAGTGTAATTGTCTGGCAGCTGAATAAAATGTGACAAAATTGGGTGCAGGATGAGAAACTGCTAAAAGAAATATTGAGTTTGAAAATGGATTAGAACAAAGGGGACTGCAGAAGAAAAGGACTTCCTGTGTATCTCTGTGATATTGGTCAATGGTTGAAATGTTTTCTACTGGACCATTCTAAGCTGCTGTGGGCATAGGACTTTGTGGCACGAGAAAAACCGCGCTCGACTAAGCCGATTAAACCGCGTCGCTGACGTCATCAACAGGGCGACAACAGCGAGCGCGGAGAAAGAAGGGCGCTTTAAATAGCGCTTTGAAAGCAAGCCGATTCAACTTAAGGTAAGGGTTAGGTTTAGGGTTAGGTTTAGGGTTAGCTTTAGGGTTAGGGTTAGGTTTAGGGTTAGGTTAAGGGTTAGGGTTAGGTTTAGGGTTAGGTTAAGGGTTAGAGTTAGGTTTAGGTTTAGGGTTAGGTTAAGGGTTAGGATTAAGTTTAGGGTTAGGTTAAGGGTTAGGATTAAGTTTAGGGTTAGGTTAAGGGTTAGGTTTAGGGTTAGGTTAAGGGGTAGGTTTAGGGTTAGGTTAAGGTTTAGGGTTAGGTTTAGGATTAGGTTTAGGGGGGTTAGGTTTAGGTTTAGGAGTTAATTTTAGGTTTAGCGTTTACAGCGTGCTTCTGTCTCCGTGCTGTTGTCGCGCTGTTGATGATGTCAGCTACGCGGTTTCGTCGAGCGCGGTTTCGTCGAGCGCGGTTTTGTGGTGGAACCTAGGACTTAAGTTTCTTCCTGTGTTTATGTAAGCATCAATGGTGGGATACGGCCGAGAGGCCCCAGTACAATTGTACTGGTGCCTGCTGGGAGCACCAGGTACTGTTCCGGTATGGTGTTCTGGAGGGCCCACCCTCCTTACCTGTATTTAACCCAACCGAGCCATTTGCGCATGCACAGGGAGCGTACAGCGACTGCGCGACGCTCCGTCAAGCAACTGAAGCATCATGAGCGGATGCCTGGCCTTGACGCAACGTACTGGTTGCGACGGGATCCGGAACCCACCGCTGGTAAGCAAGCACACAAATGCAACACAGATGGAAAGCAAAAACCTACATGGAGATTCAACATATGTGTAAATTAACAGAAGAAAATGTGGATACCTCCTATGGACATTATTAGCAAAGGGCTTGGAAAGAATTTTGGAAGCCATGTTCTGTATGGTTTCCATAATTTATTATTTAATTTTTAATGGTTTGTAATCTTTATGGGGTTATATCAGAGGAACAGGACTGAAATAGTATATTGTGCCCATTTTCTGGAATGAGAATAAGCAGTGGTGTTTGTAATATTTTGATGGCTGATTTTAATATTTGGTGTATGGTCATGGAGCAGAAGTCTGAAATGTTCATTTCTCTCCAGATGTGGAATTATTAAATAATGCTTGTCTGCAAATAATCAAATCCCACTAGTGGTTGGGTAGGCATACTTATTGTTGCATTTGACCACATCCTTACAAGTAAACCTACAAATAACTGCAAGCAAGCCTGTACTGACATGCTGTGGTTTGGATTTAACACTGAAAAAATGTTTTGGGATAAGCACACATGGTACATCTGTTGGAATCTCCTTATAGAAGCTATGGGTTTTGTTTTCTGGGGCTTACACACTAGTTGTGCAAACCCAGGAAAATCACACCACGAACACTGACATGTATACTTAGTACCTTGTCCATTCTTTTACTGTCTTCATAGCTCAAATGCATTTTTCATGGCATTATATTGTACGAGCCCAGAGAAAGATGCAACTGCTTAACTGCCAACTGATCTGGAATGCATCTCCATTCCATTTTGCATAAACTTTTTTTACTTCAGATCCAATATGTACAATACAACTCCACCCCCAACCCCACCCCACCCCCGAACAATGCCTAGCATTCTACAATTTCATGCTGGCCATATAGGACAGCAAGCCCATTGCCCTACATTCAACCTGGAAGCTGGTGTTGCTAATTTGTTTGTAGGTTAGTCCATTTTGGGCTGAAAGAATGGAAAACAGTGTTCTGTCATCAGGATGTTTATTTACATGTATGGAAATCCTGCACATCGTTGGCTAGCAGATGAGTTAGAGGATAAATTTGTGTTGATGCCAGACTGAGTTTGGATTTGCATACCTCTGTGCAGAGTAGACTTCCTGTTGGAAAAATGAGGGATGTGAGCTGCTTTTGATTTTGCTATGCATATGAAATTCTGAAGAAGGGCAACTACTCAGTGAGAAAGCAGAGAAATAGACAGTTGGGATCGGCAACATTCAGTGAAACAATCACTAAGTGAAACTGCAAATGCTTATCTTCCTTCAGCTGTCCTTTCCTTTACAGACCCGAAAAGGTCCTTAAACCAGAGGCTGGTAGTAAAGTTACTTTTGCATCTTAAACATAAGCAGTTGCTAAACGATGCAGTAACTAAGCAATGACTACCTATGATATGTACTTCCTCATAGCACATCTCTCCAAAGGAACCATTCTTTGCTAAGACCTTATTTGTAAATAGCCACATTTACTTTTGTGATCCTATAATCTCCTGGTTACCAAGCCGAGAAGCTTTTATAAATGGGCTTGTTAACACCTTTAAAAAATGATGGATTGTTCTCAGATCACCAAAATTGAATGCTGGAGGTATGTACTCTTGGATTCACAAGCATATTTAATTCTGACTTAACGTGGAATGTCACTTCAGCTATTTTGTTTATGACTTAAGAGTATTGTGTGAACTGTGGATTATTTAACAAATGGTAGTTAAGGGAACTATGATTTCAAGCAATGTGCAAACACAGACACTAGCTAGTCTTTCCTAAGCTGCTTACTTTCATTTCTTTGTTTTCAGTACCTAGAATATAAGTACAATTTTTCCGGTCTACAACTGTTTACCCCAAAGGTAGGGATAATTTTTAGCCTTGTTACTGGAGAGGTGAAATCTTGAGGTGGTCCTTTCTGCCTGCAGTGCCTGTGATCTGTTCTTGAATTTGGATGTTGAAGACTCTTGAGTAATTCAGAATAAGTTGTTTAGAAGAAAACAAACAAGCTCAGAGACCAAAATGGCCCCCTAATTTCAACCCTGAGCTACAAATATTCTCCTTTATTGGCAATATAAGTTACAAATATGACAATGGTGTGTTTTTTAGGGACATACCAAAAGAAAAATGAAACACCATTATGTTTCCAAAAAAAACCTATGAAGGACATTTAGGCCATGTAAAGACATCTCATTGAGCTGTTGGATGAATAAAATAAGATGAAGATTCACTTCTTACATGTTGGAGGAAAAACAGAGGTCTCATACGTGCTAAGCAGAAATAATGCTTCCAATGCCAGACTACAAAGAAGAAATATTTGCTAATTAGTACTATTTGCTTACCTCTTTAGAACACAGTTGCACAGAAACACAAAGGTGGAACGTTGCAGCTTGTTCCTTTTACACGTGTGTTGCAGCCACACATTTCATCACTCTTTCCATCTTTGTTTCCTTCTCCCTGAACTTTCAGCAAATCTGGTTTTGCACCAAACAGTGGAGCGCATTCATGTGGGCAAAAAGTATGGTGACATCCCTCGTGGCATCTTCGTAGTCAGAGGCGAGAATGTTGTCCTCCTGGGAGAAATTGTAAGTCAGCAACTGGTTTTTCCTTTTTTTTAGTGAATTACAGGCCTCTTGGAGCAGAATTCTGAGAGTTGAAATTCTTACAGCTTAAAGTTGCAATGGTTTGAGAAACACTGCTACAACTTAATTCTGAATTGATATTAGCTGACCTAAGTCGGGATTACAGGCACGTAGGTTGATCTGTCTGGAGGCCACAAGGTTGGGGAAGGATTTTGATTTTTCTTTAGGAGTTTTTTATTCTTTAAAAGGTAAAGGTTTCCCTGTCCCGTTGTGTCCGAATCTAAAGCACGGTGCCCTTCTCTGTTTCTTGACTGAGGGAGGCAACATTGTCCCAAAGACATTTTCAGTGGTCCATTGTCCAGAATGGCTAAATGCCAAAGGAGCACAGAATACTGGAGTGGTACCTGTCTTCTTGAATTTGCATGTTTTCAAACTTCTAGGTGGACGGGGGTTTTCCCTGTTGCCCGGAGCTTGGGTGGGTCGCAAACTTGGACTGTCAGCTCTCCAGCTCAACATCTTTAACAACTGAGTAACCCCTCACCCTCCGTTTTGCTTTATTTTATTCTTTATTGTATGATAAATGGTTTCTTTTGGTGCTTTTTTTAAATTGAGAATTGTTTGATAATGTGGAATAGAACAGAGGCACTAAACATGCCTGTGCAAATCCACAGCATATGTGTGTTGTGTCTCAGAGGGAGGAAATTGCTCTTTCTTCCCAATTTCAAGCCCTGAAGTATTGATGCTTTTTCTACTGCAGGACCTGGAAAAGGAAAGTGACACCCCTTTGCAGCAAGTCTCGATAGAGGAAATCTTGGAAGTTCAACGGGTAGAGCAGCAAACGAAGCAAGAATCAGACAAGTTGAAAATGCAAGCGCTGAAGGAGCGGGGCCTCTCCATTCCAAAGGCTGATACATTAGACGAATACTAAGTATTTACCTGAACTGTCTCCCAAAGATTGAGGAGACTGTGCACTGAAGTGCCCAAGTGGTGGACAACTATTTTTTTATTATTATTATTTCAGATTCCCCCCCCCCCCCAGTGCAGAAAACAGTTGGATCACCATGACATAAACTGTAGTTCTTCCCATTTCATGAAAAATCATTTTTGAAGATTAAATATAATCCAGCATGACGACACAATTGTAAAAGAGAAGGTTGGTTTAGGACATTTTGTTTATTTTTTATTTTTTTATTACAGGGATGACTTCTGGAAGAAGTGGGGAAGTAACCCTCTCTAACCTGTAAATAAAAGGTTATTCTAAACACTGCCATAAGCCAAAGTGGAAGCACTACTGAGAATTTGTCTTTTTTCTTAGTCACCAGGGCATTTTTCTAGAGAAATGACAGGAAAACACTTTTGTCTTCTGAACTGGACTGATGGAAACTTTAAAACCCACAAATAGGAGGGAGAAAGTTTGACAGAAACATCTTGAGTTCTTGTTTGTGAAAAGTTTTTGATGGCCTCTGAGCTTGCTTGTTTGCTGGCAGATGTTTCAGTATTGAACCCAGGTAACATCCATCATTGGTGAAGATGTAACATCTGCAAACAATTATCAGTGCTACGCTTGGGTAGCACCAATAATTCTATAGTTGACCCTGAGCTACAAATATTATCTTCTGTTAGTCTTATCTGTAAAATAGCAGAATAACGAAATTGGAAGGGACCTTGGAGATCTTCTAGTCCAATCTCTGCTCAGGCAGAAAGCTCTATACCCGTGATGGTGAACGTATGGCACGCGTGCCACAGGTGGCACGGGGAGCCATTTATTAGGACACGTGAGGCGTTGCCATGTCAGCTGCAGTACGTAACTTCAGCCTTCTTTTTCGGCCGTTTTTCGTCCTCCGTAGGCTTCCCTAAAGCTGCCTGAGGGCGAAAAAACACCCAACGTGCAAACCCCAAGTTCAGGAACAGACTTCTGGTTTGCGTGATGGGCTGTTTTTCGCGCTCCATAGCCTTCAGGGAAGCCTGAAGGCTCCGGAGGGCAAAAGACAGCCATACGGACAAACCGGAAGTCATTTCCAGCTTGCCCATAGGGCCGTTTTTCGCCCTCCTGAGGCTGTGGGAAGCCTACTGAAGGCTCTGGAGGGCGAAAAACAGCCATACAGGCAACCCGGATTTCCGGTTTGTCCATAGAGCTGTTTTTTGCCCTCCGGAGCCTTCAGGGAAGCTGCCTGGGGGGCGGGGGAGGCTGGTTTCACCGTCCCCAGGCTCCTAGAAAGCCTCTGGAGCCTGGGGAGGATGAAAAAGGGGTCCCTCACAGGCCAAAAGCAGGGAGGAGGACGGGTTGTGTGTGCATCCACGCGGGGTCATGCACATAGCATTATGGGTATGGGCACACCCATGCACGACCCCCCCTGCACTCCCCCCACATTTGGCATGTGATCAGAAAAAGGTTAGCCATCACTACACTATTTCAGACAAATTGGTTGTCCGGTGTCATCTTAAAAGCCTCCAGTGATGGAGCATCCACAACTTCTGGAAGTGAACCATTCCACTGATTAATTGTTCTCACCGTCAGGAAATTACTCCTTAGTTCTAGGTTGGATCTCTTCCTGATAAACTTCCATCTGTTACTTCTTGTCATCATCCCCTCTTCTCTGTGACAGCCCTTCAAATATCGGAAGACTGCCATCACGTCACCCTTATCCTTCATTAGACTGTTATGTACCCAATTCCTGCAACCATTGTTCAGAAGGTTTAGCCTCCAGATCCTTTAATCATCTTTGTGGCTCTTCTCTGCACTCTTTCTAGAGTCTCAACATCTCTCTTGTATTGGGGCAACCAAAACTAAATGCAATCGTGTAAACGGCCATTTACCAGAAAGCAGGAAGTATGATTGTTCCTGTCATTTCTTCTAGTCCCCAAGAATGATCCCTTCATTCATTCAATTTAGTCTTATTTTTTCGGCAATTGAGCTGGCTTTCAAACAAAGGCAGGTTTCCGTTGTTTCCCTTACCGTATCTTGAGAAGACCCAGGAGCACTTAAAAAAAAAACCCAAAAGTAAATACTAGAATTGGCATGTCCCAGCAGATCAGTTTCTCACTTGCTTTAAGAAATGTTTTGGTTCCACCACAAAACCGGGGAGGACAAAATCGCGCTCGCCGAAAGCGCGCATTTGATGTCATCACAGCGCGACGAAAACATCGCGCTGTGATCGAAAAATTTAAAAATAAAGCGAAAACCTTACCCTAACCCCCACAAACCTAAGCCTAAACCTAACCCTAAATCTAACCCTAAACCTAACCCTAAATCTAACCCTAAACCTAACCGTTAACGTAACACTAAACCTAACGCTAACCCTTAACCTAACGCTAAACGTAACCCTAACGCTCTAAACCTAACCCTAACCCTTAACCTAACCCTAAACCTAAACCTAACCCTTACCTTTATGTGAATCGGCTTGCTTTAATTTTAATTTTATTTCAATGTTTAATTTTTTTCGTCGCGCTGTGATGACGTCAAATGCGCGCTTTCATCGAGCGCGATTTTGTCCTCCGCGGTTTTGACGGGTCACGAATGTTTTAAACAGTAAAATTAAAAGCCAGGTGGGGCAGAGACTTCAGCAAAGCCAAAAACTCATTTTACGTGAGAAAATGGACACTTCCCATTGCAGTCCGTTACTTGGTGCAGCGAACAATGAGTGTCTACTCATTGAGTTGTGGTTTTTGGTTTCTGAAGACCAGTCCTAATTAATTTGCAGAAGTAGCCTGAGAATAAGGTCTTTAGGAAGTAAAATGCGTTGTTTTCCTTAAGCAGTGACCAAGATGTGACCCACAGGGCAATATTGATGGCAAAGGATCTTTTGGGGTTGAGATAGGAGGAAAATTTCTTTTTATAGGTTTTTACAGCCAAGCAGCGAGCTTGTGGTTTTCTCTGCATCTCAGTTTAATTTAGCTGATGCCTAATAGCCTTGAATGCCCTCTGAATGGAACGGGAAAAGATAAATGAATAATATATAAGCTGCCAGTGTGGAGTCCTGCCTACTTTTGCATGTGATAATTATAAACATACACTCACAAGTTTAAAAAAAGAAAGTCCACAGGGGGAAGTCAAGCAGCCTGGAAACCTCTCATTCTGATTTGGGGTATATTGAAGAGGTTCCCTGTACCCATAAACCACAGGCTACTCTTTTAGGCTATATGGTAGCTATAGGTTGGCTGTGCCCAACCAAAAATCAGATACGCTAAAACAACAGAATTCTGCGTGCCATGGGGCCAAATGCATCAATTTCCCCAAATCCTGGCTTTTGTTTTGCAAATTGTGCGCTTCTTCACTAGCTTTGTTTACTTCTCTGCTTCTCAAGAGTGTAATGCATTAATTTTCCCTCCTGTCATTTCAAATTGGTAGAGAGAAAAAAGAGGAGTGTTCCGTTTGTATGACTATCATTTTATTTAAGGGATTCAACTTAAAAAGATCCTACTTCGGACTGAAAAAGCTGCTAACTCATTAACCATGGTTTGCCCATTGAATCTGTAAGGACCCATTGAACCATCTACTTCTAAACCAGCAAATAGAATCTTGATTGAGCGCATATCTAGTAAATTAGCCTCAACTCATTCCTTACAAATTGGCCTGTTGTTCAAGGGCTCACTGGTATCTTAACGATAATACCTTGACAACATTGTAGTAGAGGTGTGTTATGGCAAGCTGGTTTTGGAATTCTGGGAATTCAAGTCCACACAGCTTGAGGTTGCCTACGTTGAGAAACACTGATCCATGGTGGTGAAAAATCAGGAAGAGCCTGGTGGCGCTTTTTCCGATTTAGCAAATTTTGTTAACAAGCATCTGCCTTCCTGAGTTGCAGCTCAGTTCCTCAGATGCATAGATTGGCTAGACGTGGTCTTTAGCATATGATGAGAACATCATGAAGAGAAGTAAACATAGACACACAATCCATCTAACTATATACCCTGTTTCCCTGAAAATAAGACCTTCCCAGATAATAAGCCTAATGGGGCTTTTGAGCGCATGCGTTAAAATAAGCCCTCTCCCCAAAAAATAAGCGCTCCCTGAAAATATTGCAACACAGCAGCAGCCACCACGAGGTGACCACATTCGTGGCCTCCTGCACCTCAAAAATAATAAGAATTCCCCGAAAATAAGGCCAAACGCTTATTTTGGGGGTCAAAAGAAAATAAGACCGTCTTATTTGTGGGGAAATACGGTACAAAACTGTACGGGAATATATGGCAGTGGCCTCATAACTGTATGTCTAGTTCAGCTGTCCAGCCTCTGGAGATGTATCCTCAGGTTTTCTAAGGAACCAGAGAATGCTCATTCTTGGCTAGACTTCATACTGGTACTCCTTGACTGACAATAGTTCATTTTGTGATTGTTCAAAGTTACAAAGGCATTGAAAAAAGTGACATGATCGTTTTTTCACAGTAACGACCTTTGCAGCTCTCCATGATCATGTGATCAAAATTCAGCTGCTTGGCAAGTGTTTCATACTTATGACTGTTGCTGTGTCCCAAGGTCATGTGATCACCTTTTGCAACCTGAGAAGCAAAGTCAATGGGGAGGCCACATTCACTTAACAATCGATTTTATCAAGTGCAATGATTCGCTTAACAACTGTGGCAGAAAGGTATGTAAAATGGGGGACGGGGGACTCATTTTTAATAAATGTCTCACTGAACAATAAAAACGAATAGTTTTACTGGCTGGGGAAATCTGGGAGTTGAAGTCCGCCAGGCTTAAAGTTGTCAAGGTTGGAGCCAACCTTTCCTTGGCCAAACTTTCAAGCTCTTTCCTTGCCAAACTACATTTCCCAGCATGCACTCGGGAATGTTTTTTTTAAAGGTGGGACCGAGGCGATTACATAACTCTTTCGAACGTTGACACATCGGAGCCCTCCCCCGTGGGTGTCGACGTCACCAGCTCGGAGCCCCGCCCTCTTGGAACGTTTTGTAGCCAGTTTGATCGCTACGGGCTCTTTCTAGTATCCCTGCTATTTCCTGCTGGGACAGAAAGATTCCAGCGGTCTCGCCTTGGCTTTCCCCCTCCTCGCGCTCTCTCCGCTCTGCGTCGGCGGGAAGAATTTCCCTTTTAACTCGCTTTCCCCTTTTGGAAGGACCCCCCGATCGGCACTGCTTGGGCGGCGGGCGAGAAGAAGGATCGCGCCCCTCAATTCCGCCTGCACATCTCCCCGGGGCTGAGCTTTAGAGTTCTTGTTTCCACTGCCCCCTCCCCGGGCATGCTTTGCTGGGCAGGAGGCTAAGGGGGGGCTTTTTTCCTCAGCGCTGCTGACCCCCTCCGCCCGCCCCAGGCGAAGAGCTTCGCCGGCGCCGGAAAGCCGTGGGTACGCTGGCGGAGGGGGGAACGAAGGAGCGCGGCTAAGAGGATTTCTCTCTGCCTGGATTGCATTGCGGCGGTTGTTGCAAAGGTGGGGGAAGAGAGGATCCTGCTTCCCCCTCACGCCCTGCCGGATCTTCCTTCGATCCTCCTGCGAGCAACCGGAGATCCAGCGCTGGGCTGGAGGGAAGGGATACCTTGAGGTCTAGGATGCTGGCGGCCTCTTTTTAAAAAAAGCTGGAGTGGACACCGGCCTTTCGAAGACGACTGCGAGGAAACAGCCGGTTCTCCCCTCGAGAGCCTCGATTTTCGCCTCCGCTTTTCCCCCCTTCCCTCCTCGCCCTTCTGTTTTTGTCCTTCGGGGTTGTGTGGCGCCGCAGCATCTTCCAAGCTGGAGCACCATGGAGCTGGAGAACATTGTAGCCAATACAGTTTTACTGAAAGCCAGAGAAGGTAAGAGAGTCGGGCAGCCGAGGCGAGGCAGCGGCATGAGTTGTTGGGGGGGGGGAGGGCGGGGAGAGAGCCGGTGGCGGTTTCCGAAGAGCATCGCGCAATTTGAGGGCGAGGGGGGAGTTGAGCCAGCGCACCGACTTCTGGCCGGCAGAGTCTCCGAATGGAGCGGCATCCTGCAAACGTGTTAAGGGAAACGAATAATTTACGGAATTTTTGCATGTTTAAAAAAAGAAAGCCTTGTGTGGCTGCCCTGGAATCTTTCACAACTCTTCTCAGTCATCTCCCCCTGAGTTTTATTTTCACAACTCTCCTGCAGGGTTGGCTGCTCTTAGAGGTAAAGACTGGTCCATGTCACCTAGTAAGACTGATGACTTGCATAAACAACCATGATTCTCACTGTACATCTCATAAAAGAACAGCCAAAGGGATAGATCCAGAGATGTGGGCTGGTGGTGGGGTACCATAGTTTAAATCTAGAACTGGGAGCAAAGAGGAATCCTGGATACCTTATAAAGTTACTTTGAGAGTTAAATCTAAGGGGATGTATGCAGTGCATATTTTTTTAAAATCCCAAATGGATGTACGGTATGTTAAAAATCTTAAAGGTAGTTATGTTCTATAGGTGTTCTATAAGTGAAATTTCAATTGACTAACAGGTTCTTAAACATACGCACAATATCTTTAGATTTGCAGCTTACTTGTCAGAAATGCCCTTGTAAGATGCCACAAAAAAGTGGCTGTGTGGCGAGATGGGCAACAATAAAATGCAATAGAATATGTAAGAGTGTTATTTTAACGATAGCAGTGATGATGTTGTAGCCTTTTTATGAGCCATAAAATCAAAGACCAAGACTTCTAACTCCTAGGGTCCTTCCTTTGTTGTTGTTGTTTTTTTTAAAAAAAAACTGTTTTAAGAACAGTTAAACATTAAGAATGTTGGATAAAATGTTGAATTTGCCTGTGGGTCTAAATCCCAGTTCATTTATTTATGCACAAAATGCTTAGCCTTTATTTTACCAATGGGAAAGTGAATTGCCTTTTTGGAATAGTGCCAAAGATCAGCAAATTAAAGGCTACAAAATTAATCGTTCCAACAGGAGAGAATATACAGTATGTGGCTCAGGGTTGACCTGTGGAATCCTTGGTAGTCTCTGAGTTTAGTTATTGTCTCGCACACATTTCATTACATGACTTGCTAACATCATCAGTGCACGGATGTTGCCCAATCAGATAATGAAGCATTTGCAAGCAAAACCACCAAGCTTGGAGAGCACCACAAAATAGTTAGTGTTCTAAAATGTATTTTTCACTCTAAATATCAATTTTATGCTTTTATCTCGGTTAAGTCAGTTAGAATAAAGAAGCCTACAGTATCTTGTTCGGGGCTGAATTCAGTTCCTGTGTATGGCCAAGATTGAGATGTCACATGTGTTACATTTCCATGGTGTGTTGAGATATCTCTGCTTTACGCAGATCGGTAGAGTTATGTTCAACTCTTTCTGAAAGAGTCTGAAAATGCCAAATAAACAGCGGCACGCTTCAGTTCATTAGAGACAAAAATACTCTGTGTGTATCTTCAACGGTGGTTATTAGGGGGTGGGAATCTCGGGTGCCATTACGTGTCAAGACTGCATTGCCGCTTATGTGAATTAGTAAACCACAGGGTGGCCTTTAGAAGGGAAAGCCCAGGCCTGCATCTTCAAGGCTCCTGCAGTTGTTTTTCGGCAAGGTCATGAAACTTTAGGGTCATGATGGCGAACCTATGGCACTCGTGCCAGATGTGGCATGCAGGGGCCTCTCTGCTGCCATGCAATGAATCACCCTAGGTCAGATCTCAGTGGCGTTTCTTTCGTGAGCTTCTGTTTCCCTGCAAACGACAAAACAAGAATCTTCACAAAAGAAAAAGATCTTACCTCTTGCCGCGCTACCAGAGTTGGGATGCCCCGCCTCCCGCTGCCCAGCTGGTCTTCGGGTCTCTGCTATGCACCCACACCCATGTCTGTGCACCTTTCAGTTTGGGCATGCACATGCCCGCAGTTTGGATGCTCGGTGCCTAAAATGTTCACCATCACTGCTTTAGGGCAAGGAGAGCAGGCCTTTATTGATGGGGGCAGGAAAAAAATGGAGAGACTACAGAAAAATACGTGGCATAGGGCAGGGGTGTCCAGTTTTGGCAACTTTTAAGACCTGTGGACTTCAACTCCCAGAATTCCAGCTTCAACACCCAGAATTCCAGCTTCAACTCCCAGAATTCCAGCTTCAACTCCCAGAATTCCAGCTTCAACACCCAGAATTCCAGCTTCAACACCCAGAATTCCAGCTTCAACACCCAGAATTTCAGCTTCAACACCCAGAATTTCAGCTTCAACACCCAGAATTCCAGCTTCAACTCCCAGAATTCCAGCTTCAACTCCCAGAATTCCAGCTTCAACTCCCAGAATTCCAGCTTCAACACCCAGAATTCCAGCTTCAACTCCCAGAATTCCAGCTTCAACTCCCAGAATTCCAGCTTCAACACCCAGAATTCCAGCTTCAACACCCAGAATTCCAGCTTCAACACCCAGAATTTCAGCTTCAACACCCAGAATTTCAGCTTCAACACCCAGAATTCCAGCTTCAACTCCCAGAATTCCAGCTTCAACACCCAGAATTCCAGCTTCAACACCCAGAATTCCAGCTTCAACTCCCAGAATTCCAGCTTCAACTCCCAGAATTCCAGCTTCAACTCCCAGAATTCCAGCTTCAATTCCCAGAATTCCAGCATGGCTGCCTGGGGAATTCTGAGAGTTTGAAGTCTGCAGGTCTTAAAGTTGCCAAAATTGGACACCCCAATATAGGGCTTATCATTTACAAGATGCCATTCAGAGGTGCTCTGGCAAGATGCTACAAAGACAGATGTAAAGGTAGTTCTGGGCCGTGACCCGACAAAAGCGCGAACGTCATAAGCGCGCCGACAAAACCGCGGCGCTAAAACCGCGATGTCAAAAGCGTGTCGACAACAGCGCGCTGACAGAAGCGCGATTTAAGTTAAGGTAAGGTTTAGGGTTAAGTTTAGGGTTAGGGTTAGGGTTAGGTTTTGGGTTAGGTTAGATCGTGCTTCTGTCGACGCACTGTTGTCGACGCGCTTCAGGGCTCATTCGGTGCTCCTTCGTCGCGCGGTTTTGTCACCGCGGTTTAGTGAGGTGCGCTTTTGTCGTTCGCGCATTTGTGGTGGAACCGTTCTGGACTGATGACCAAAATTGAGCCCAAAATTTCTTTTGCTAAGTGAGACAGTTAAATGAGTTTTGCCCCATTTTACAATCTTTCTTCTCCCAGTTGTGAAATGAATCACTGCAGTTAAGTTACTAACATGGTTGCTAGGTAAATCTGGCTTCCCCATTGACTTTGCTTGTCAGCAGGTCACAAAGGGGATCATGCTTCAACCATCTTAAGTATGAACTAGTGGTTGAGCCTCTGAATGTTGATCACATGACCATGGGGATGCTAACAATGGTTGTAAGTGTGAAAAACAGTCATAAGTCACTTTTTTTCAGTGCCATTTGAACAGTCAGTAAGTGAATGGTTGTAAGTTAAGGACTGCCAATAATTGGGAGCTGCTTGACCATAATTTGCTGTAAAAGTTGCCCTGGTGGATGAGTGGATGGGGCAGTTAGGCCTTCTCAAGAGAAATTAGGAACTCCTGAGCTCAAAAAGGATAAGAAAATGTTTCTTGAGAGGTTTGAATGAACAGCACAGGAAGACACAATTGAGTGACGAAAAGCTGTTGTCCTCACATGCCCTTTTCTTTTGTTAAAAAAATGCACATACACAGTTGCTGAATTCCTAAGCCCTTTGTAATTGTATAAGTGTTGTATGTCAGCCTGGGAATGATGAGTTTTGTTGAGTGGTTACAGCCCTTCAGAACTAGAGATGTTTTCCCCACTCCTTTCCTTAGAGAGCCATAATGTCATCCATATGTTGATCAGAATCAGAATAGAGCTGGAAGGGAAACTTGGAGGTTTTCTAGTCAAGCCCCCTGCTCAAGCAGGCGATCCTATACCATTTCAGACCAGTGACTGTCCAGTCTCCTTAGAAACTTCCAATGACGAAGCACCCCCAATGAATGCAAGCTGTTCCACTGGCTAATTGTCTTCACTATTAGGAAGTTTCTCCTTAATTCCAGGTTGCTTCTCTCCTTGATTAGTTTCCATCCATTGTTTTTGTCTTCTCTTGCTTTGGAAAATAAATTGACCCACTCTTCTTTGTGGCAACCTCTCAAATACTGGAATACTGCTATCATGTCCGTCTGTCCCTCTTTTCTCTAAACTAGCGAAACCCAAATCCTCCAGCCCAAATCCTCCAACCGTTCTTCATATGTTTTAGCCTCCAGGCCTTTGATCATCTTAGTTTCTCTCCTTTGCACTTTTTTCCAAAGTCTCATCACCTTTTTTGTAACATGATGACCAAAACTGGATGCAGTATTCCAGATGTGGTCTTACTAAGGCTTTATAAAGAGGCCCTAATACGTGATTCTGATTCTCTAGCTCTGTTTAGAAAGATAGAAGAAAGAAAAAGTTCTAGCTGACCCCGGAATTTAAGGCTCCAGAGAGAAAAAGCATGTTTTTTTCATTTTATTTTTTATTTATATACTTTGTCAAACATTTACAAGATAACAGATATAAGAATAAACATGGACATGAACAAAGGAAATGGGTATGAATAAATGGGGACAGTAGGACAGGGACGGTAGGCACGCTGGTGTGCTTATGTATGCCCCCTTTACAGACCTCTTAGGAATGGGGTGAGGTCCACAGTAGACAGTTTAAGGTTGAAGCTGTGAGGGTTTGAGGCTGTCACAATGGAGTCAGGTAGAGCATTCCAGGCATTGACCACTCTGTTGCTGAAGTCGGTTCCACCACAAAACCGCGTTCGATTAAAGGGCGCTCGACGAAACCGCGTAGCTGACGTCATCACAGCGCGACAACAGTGCGGAGAAAAAAGCACGCTGTAAACGCTAAACCTAAAATTAACCCCTAAACCTAACCCCCTAAACCTAATCCTAACCCTAACCCTAACCCTTAACCTAACCCTAACCCTAACCCTTAATCTAAACCTAACCCTAAACCTAACCCTTACCTTAACTTGAATCGGCTTGCTTTCAAAGCGCTATTTAAAGCGCCGTTCTTTCTCCGCGCTCGCTGTTGTAGCCCTGTTGATGACGTCAGCGACACGGTTTAATCGGGCGCGCTTTAGTCGAGCGCGGTTTTGTCGTGCCACGGCTGAAGTCGTATTTTCTGCAATCGAGTTTGGAGCGGTTTACCTTGAGTTCGTATCGATTGTTTACTCATTTATTATTGAGGTTGAAGCTGAGGTAGTCGTTGGCAGGTAGGACGTTGTAGCAGACAATTTTGTGTACTATGCCAAGGTCAGACCAATATGCGGTGTAGTTCCAGGTTGTCCAAGCCCAAAATTTGGAGCCTGGTGGCTTTAGAGATTGTATTGTGGGCAGAGGAGTGGAGTACTTACTTTTTAACCTTCTTGTCACTAAGCTGTATACAGGTAGTCGGTCCTATGGCCACAGTTGAAACCAGAATTCCTGTTGCTAAGCAAGGCAATTTTTCAGTGAGTCACACCTGACTTTATAACTTTTTTTTGCAATGGTTGTTAAATGAATCACTGCCATTATGAACTGATTCCGGCTTCCCCCATTGACTTGGTTTGGCACAAGGCTGAGTAGTCGCAAATGGTGATCATATGAAGCCAGGATGCTGAAATTGTCATAAATATATGGCCTTTGCCAATCAGCCAAATTTTGAAGGTGGACATGCCACAACAATTCTAAGTGGAGGGATTGGGTATACCTCACTCTTTTTCACAACTTTTGTTAGCTTCAAAAGTCACGAGTCAAGGACTACTGTAATTCTATTTCCAAAATATGATTGAAAAGTGAAACGACATCAAAGCAATTTTGACAAGGAAAAAAAAAACCCAAGATCTTGTTAGAAAAGCACATTTCCTCTGATTTATTTCAGTGGTGAACAACTTTAATACCAGCGTCAGGAGCCACATTGGGGACAGAGAAGTGATGCTGTTGCAGATTTGATTGTTTGTTTCACTCCCATCCCCCCTGGACTTTGTGACTGTTCTTCTTAAATATGTTAAGCTTCTTTTAGGAATATTCGCATGATTCTTGCCTCCAAATAGAAGAATCCCTGGAGGCATATTTGATCTTGGGCTTCAGGTTGCTTACCTCTCTTCTTCTTCAACCCTGGCAGATTTTCAGATGGAAATTGCCCTGCACTTAGAATTTAAAGCTGACGTTTTCTTCATATAAGTGATGTAAGTGGTCCTTTTTGCACCCGTGCTTCATTTTGTGGCACTAAGGTGTGTTCCAGAATGTTCCTTAATCAGTCAAGTGGATTCTATTGTTTTGTGGATGTTTCAAGGCTTGGTGGAAATTTTTAAAGCAGAAATCTCCGTGCTTAAAACAGCATTCACGCTACTTGTCTGCAGGATGCATGCTCTTTCCAGCATGTCTGTTAGCATTTCAAACAATGAGGCTATTTGTATGAATATGCATTAGCTGAGAGCACACTGTGTACACTTTAAAATGCCTCGGAATAAAATGGATGAAGAGAACAACGATTACAAAATGTGCAATTCCATAACTTAAAATCCTAGCTGGTTACAATCATCCTCAATTTTCTCAGCAATTTTTAGATAGGCTAGAAAGGAAGAATCTCTATTATATTTACCAGATATACATGGGGAGAAAGTCAGGATTTTTCCATTTTATTTATTTTAACAAGACAAATTAGCAAAGTTTTGGGATTGATGTGGATTGGTTTTTCACCTATTTTAGCCGCTGTTATGCACTTCTATAAATTGGCAGGGGCTTGGGCAGAACACAGAAGCAAATTGTAAATCATCATTTCTAATACAGCTGTATGAATAGGACAGGCTAAATCAAGCCATGATCTTCAATCCATAGGTTTAAATTGTGGCTTGTGGCCTAAAAGTTTCAATGAACCCTAATTAGACAAAACAAACTCTAGTTTAGTGTGATGTCAATGAAGGACATGATTAGCTTTGTCTGGATGAAACCAGCCTCCCTCAAAAAGGCAAGAAAACTTCTAAGTTAGGGAATCTAAGCTGTTGTTTCTGATAGCCATTGTTGACTAGGGAATTCTACAAGTTGAAGTCAGGATATTTGGAAGATGTCCATGTTGTTCTACTCTAGACCAGGGGTCAACAACCTTTCAGACCTCAAGGATCACTAAATTCATAATTTTAAATCCCGTGGACCACTAATATGAGATTTTTTTTCAGAAAAAGATAAATAGTATTTAGTGCAATATAAAAAATAAAATAATTTTTCTGCGGAGCACCAAAATTTTCACCGTAGATCCACTAACCATTGGGTGACCAATGGTCTAGACCAAAATTCTCCAGTGTGATGTCTTCTAGATTTTCAGATTAGTATTTCCACTAGCTCCAAACATGACCATTAACAATAAAAGTTATAACCCAAGTCATCAGGGAGAGAAACGACTTTGCTGTATGTAGACTTTTCCTAATATAATTCTATGCTCGTAATCCAAGTTTAAGAGCTATGTTGCCTCAGGAATGGTGGTTTCATCTGGTTTGGTCCTAACCTAAGTTCAGATGTTATGTAACTTTAAAAAATTGTTGTAGTGTAGTGGATAATGTTGGACTTTGTCCAGGAAAAATCAAATTCAGATTACCAGTGCAGGATGCAATCTGGGTCGGTCACCAGGACCAGAGGTTTTTTTGTCTTCCGAGCTTTTAGACTCGTGCTTGAGCCCATCCTCAGGCAACCTCTTTCTGTGACACAGAGAATTCCCTGAGGATGGGCTCCAGCACGAATCCAAAATCTCAGAAGACAAAAAAAAAAACCTCTGGTCCCAGTAACCGACCCAAATTGGATGCTGCAACATTATCGTAGTGCAGGGGTCTCCAACCTTGGCAACTTTAAGACTTGTGGACTTAGCAAAGCTGGCTAAGGAACTCTGGGAATTGAAGTCCACAAGTCTTAAAGTTGCCAAGATTGGAGACCCCTGTCCAAGGGCACATATCTTCATTCATCAGATTACCACTGAATAATGACTATATCTGGATGACACTAAACTATCTCTCAAGTTATCTTGCTTCAGAGGCATCTTGCAAGAATAATTGAGGAGTGCAGATATACCAGACCTTGTATAACTTCCTAATCACCTCAATGGTGGAGGGAAATATGAAAACAAATGCTTACGATTGTTTTCATGAGTAGATGCAGTCAAATAATTTGGGGGGGGGGGCTTTATTAAAAGTCTGGCTTTAAGACAGCATTTTTTGACACAGTGAAAATTGCCTAAGCAAATGGAAACTAATTTTTTTTCCCCAAAAAAATCTAGAAGGTATAAGCGTTCCTAATGAAAACCATGCACGGCTGGAACTGAACATGGAATTCTTTGAAAGCTTTTTCTAGATGGCTTTTAAAACTATTGGGGAATTTAGTGAATTATTTTAGGTTGAAGTTTCCATTACAATTCTAAGCACAAAAGGCATTTCTTTCTTAATCTTTTCAATTTCCAGCAAGTTTTCTTTTCTCACAAGAAAACAGTTTTTCTACCGCAGTCTGAAGTTGCTTTAAAATCTCCTAAAAAGTATCTTCTCTGTGATTCTTTCCAGCCTCTTTGCATATTCCTCGGTTGCTTTCCTTTTGTCTCTTCTGCATGCCAAAGCTCTTTTGGGCAGCCCTACAATCTGGGGCATTTTAGAGCTTGTTGGCTGTATCCTGAAAGGAATTGAATTTTGTTTGCTTGATTTAAAACAGTGCATACTACATTTATTAAGTTAGATTATAAGAAAAAAGAAATGAAAATAAGAAAACTGTGAGAAAGAATGAGAAAAGTGTAAAGGAAAAGGGAGAGAGCAAGGACCTCTGTTTTTTTTTCCAGTGCAGTGGAATACAAAAAAAAATATTGCAACCTCAACCTTTTGCTTTACGTTTCATAGCATTTTAATCACTTCTGTAATAACAGAATCATTTGAACCATCAAAATCTAAAAACATTTTCATTTTTTTCATTCAAGCAAAAAGTCCAAAAATTTCCAGGTAGAAACAAAACTAGATAAATTATTTAATTGATCTCTGCTAATTCCATCATTTTTATCATTCAGGCTTCCACTGTGGGAATAAATGTGTCTTTCCATCTTTGTGTATTTAAGATTCTCACTGCTGTCAATATATATAGCAACTAAGTTCCACATTTTCTTTCAAGCTATTTGTCAGTGTGATCCTTTTTCTAAGGCAGTTTTTCAGATTTGCTTTTTGCTTGTTGCACCAATGTAGCCTGGATTGTCCTCTTGCAATGTTCCATTAATCAGTTAATTGGTCAATTAATTGATCAAAGGCCTGAATATAATTTTCCTGACTGGAACAGTAGCTGATTTTCAGGAGTGAGGTTTCTTTTTAATGAAATGTAAAATGTGCAGCTGGGATGCCCATTTTAAAACTCCAGTCTCCCTCTCTTTCCTTATTTGGGGGAAACTGTGCAGGATGCTAAATATCCAGATTAATAAAAAGGGGATAATTTTGCAATGTAACAGGAAGGTAAAGATGTCATCAGTTCTTGGTTAACTCTTAGTAACTGCCTCTGTCGGAGTTGTGGAAGTGATTTGCTATACCCTTTTTCAAGATTTTTTTTTCAATCCCTTCACCTAGCTAACATCCCTATGATTCTCAGGTTATCTGAGTATTATCCAACCCTGACTGAACTAATCCTGCTTAATAGATCAAGATCAGCCAAGATGGGCTAGTTGCTGCTAAAACAACAGAAACATCAAAAACCAAATTATAGATCAGTAAACTAAAGTTAGTTCACTTTGGAAGTGAAGGATTTAGAAACCCACTTACAGAGCCGTAGCTACACTAGGCTGGATAAATTGTGTTTTTCACTAAAACCAGGAAGTCCACTACCTAGACTTGGCAACAAATTACAGGTAGTCCTTGACTTACAACTATTTATTTAGTAACCATTCAGAATTACAGTGGCACTGAAAAAGCTGACTTACAACTGGTCTTGGCCCTTCTGACCCTCGCAGATTTAAAATTGCTCAGTAATTCTGCCCCTGTATGCTCAAGATTTTGCTTCTCTTTTTCTCTCTCACAAGCTTTCTTAAAAGAAACAAAATTGTGTTTTGGGGAAAATTGTTCTCCAGCTACGGAACGTCAGAAACTCTGACCCATCTGCCTTGGAATATTCCTGTTCTTTCCCAGAAGATCCCGATTTAGCATCTGCCCATCTGTAATCAGGTCATCTTCAGCTTTTTCTGACCCCCAAAACCCCATTTAATTTCAAATTGCAAAATGGTATCAGAGAGATTTCCCCATGGACGCTTGCTTTTCGTACTTTCTAGATTGACCAATGACGAAAGGGGGAAAGTGTGCGATTTTATTTTTAATGCCAATGGAAGAATTAGACTTGTCTGGAAAGTATATTTTTGATAAGCAGAAAGCGGGCGACCTGATTTCTCAGAATAACTTCTTTGGTAAAATTAATGTAAATACATTTGTTGCCAGATTAGGGTTTAAATAGTCCCACAGGAAAAGTTCATCATGTGTCTTCCATGGAATTTAACTGATGTCAGGAAAACTGAACAGAGATAACAGCACATACACTTCCTCAGTTCACAGACTCCTTGCTCTTGGGTGAAATAATAGAATAGTCTTCCTTCCTTCCTTCCTTCCTTCCTTCCTTCCTTCCTTCCTTCCTTCCTTCCTTCCTTCCTTCCTTCCTTCTTTCTTTCTTTCTTTCTTTCTTTCTTTCTTTCTTTCTTTCTTTTGCCATTCCTGATTTTTCTTCCCTTAATTTCATGTTCGTGGAATCAGCAAAGATAAAATGAATGATCAGCATGAGTGAATCCTAAAGTTTGAATGGGTTTTTCTACACCTCTGTCTAGCCTAGGCATAATCTAGCCTCAGTTCAGAAGAATAGTTTCTGAAGAGAGTTAAGGCAACATTCAAAGGTTTTTCTGCAGTAGTTGGTTGAAACGAGTTTTCTACAAAACATTGTTTATATAGTTGGTTCATTTTAGGCAAATGGAATTATAGTGACTCACAGAATAGGTTCAAACATAAAGATCTATCTATCAGCCTTCCCTTCAGATGTGCAGGTGTCAAGTTCTAGATTTTGCAGCCAGTCCAGACATTGCTAAGAATTCTTGGAATTGAAGTCAACAGAAGTAGAGACACCTAGATTGCAAAAGTGGATATATACCCATGATGGGGAACTGTTCTGACCCCCCTCTGTATGGTGAGTCACACCGACACAAGATTACTGCTAGACAATTTATTCACAGTAAATTAACACACCGACAAGACTTTGGCAGCAACCCAGACTTCCACAGGTAAGAAATACATACAAGAGCTTTTCCATCTTTAGTATAATAGTTGAGTCCTGCAAAAAGCCTCCTCCCAAAGTCTCTTCTTATATATTCTCTTGGGAGGAGCCCAATCACAACCACCTGGCCCCAATTATCTTCTATATCTCCATAGTTGCTGTCGGCGCTTATCTGCCTGTCTTTGCCTGGTATCCGGGACCACCTCCCTTAGCTCCTCCCCACTGCTCCAGGGCCTGACATCAGGGACCAACTCCCTTTGGCTTTCACCGCTGCTCCATGCTTCAGGCGCCTCCTGGTGGCCAACCAGCTTCTCTGGTCCCTGTTCGGAGTCTGAACCCTATCCAGGGTCCTCCACATCTTCCAGAGCCGAGTCATAGGGCCCCTCACAATCGGAGTCTGCTTGCAGCTCCAACGGCTCCTGCTGGGCCACAAGAGAGAACCAATGGCCAAATGTGGCACGCAGAGCCCTCTCTGTGGGCACACAAGCCATTGCCCCATCCCAGCTCCAATCACGTTTTTCCATTGCGTTTCACTCAATCCATTCCAACTTCTTGCAAAAGAAAAAGATCTCGCGAAGTTGGAATGGATTGAGTGAACTTTTTCACTCGCACTTCACAGTGAGGGAGATGGGGTCCCCTCCTCCTCCTCCTCCTCCTGAAGCCCATTATGACACGGAGCTACAATGCGACTCATGCGGCTCTTTCACCCCTCTGCTGCAGCCGCCTGTCACCCCGTCGCAGTGGTGGCGATGTATGGAGGCTTAGTGAGGGAGCGAAGCACTTATCTTTGCTGGCGGCAACAGCATTCCGCCTTCACCACGGTACATTTGCTGTTGCCGCCAGCAAAGAGGGCTGGGAGAGGACGGCAGGGGCAGATCTTTTGGGGTGGGGGCCATCCCCCGAAACTGGCCTTCGTCCTCCCTCGTCAGCAGGACAAAAGAAAGAAGGGGGCAGCATGGGGAAGTGCTCTACTCCCCCGGCCAAGCACTGAGCACAAAGAAATCCAGTGCCACCAGAGAGAAGTCAAATTGTGAAAGAGTGATTGAAATTCCTCACAAAACCTCATTATTCAGGTTAAATTGCCATGTTGGCACTTTGTGATAAATAAGTGAGTTTTGGGTTGCAGTTTGGCACTTGGTCCCTAAAAGGTTCGCCATCACTGATATATACAGTATGTCAAGGATCTCAACTGCCAATTACCTCCAATAGACCGATTAGATCCCACAGATTAGGCCTCCTCTGAATTCCATCCACTGGCCAATGCCGACTGGCGACCACCCGGAGGAGGGCCTTCTCTGTGGCTGCTCCGGCCCTCTGGAACGAGCTCCCCATGGAGATTCGGACCCTCACCACCCTCCAGGCCTTCCGCAAAGCCCTCAAAACCTGGCTGTTCCGACAGGCCTGGGGCTGATGAGTTCCTGTCCCCGCTCGAATGGTGTGCCTGTTGAGTTGCTTTTAAATTGTGGTATTGTTTGTCCATGTCTTTTTTCTTCCCTATTTGTATCCCCTATCCCCCCCCCCCCCCCCCCCCCGACTTGGGTTGTGAGCCGCCCTGAGTCCCCTTGGGGAAAAGGGCGGCATAGAAATATAATAAATTCAATTCAATTCAACTGTACATGCAGACATCACTGGGTTTGGGTCTAAACAAAGACTCCTCAGAGCCTTCGGGATTTATTTAATTTCTCTGGTCACCCATCTCAATCAAATGACTCTCGGCAGCTCACAGTTCTAAAGCGATAAAACAGTTGAAACCAATTTCCTTTCCATTCTGCACATCAAAGTTTTCTAGCCCAAATGATTTACTGTAATTATACAGTTTGTTAAGTGAGAGAGATTGTGTATCAACTTCCTGCTGGGGCCTTTCACAACTCTGATGTTTTGTAAGTCAAGCTTCATGACTTTGAGAGAATAAAGGTTTTTTTATGTTTGACTGAAAAATATCTTGTCCATTTCTCCTTTTTTTTTTTAAAGGCTCTAAATTTAATGATATTAAAATGGGAGGATGGATTGGTCTGTCTTAACAGATAGAACTTCCTTTTGTGAATCTTCCTATCAGTTATGGAGTGGACTACATGTTCTCTTAAAAATATGTCTATGCACTATGGGATTATCAGCATCGTGCGAAAAAGAAGATTTATGTTTCCTGCTGTGAAGCTGATTAAAAAAACCAGATCATGTCCGCAAAGATGCTTCCCCTCCCCCCTCAAGAAGGAAGCTTCTGTTGGTGTGAATATCACATGGGATAGAATTAAACTGAATCAGCCTGTGTAACATACCTTGAGCTCTTCAAGGCAGCAATTTTTAAAATAATAACAGACTAACAGAGTTGGAAGTGACCTCAGAGGTCTTCTAGTCCAACCCCCTGCTCAAGCAGGGAACCCTGTAACATTTCAGACAAATGGTTGTCCATTGTCTTAAAAATCTCCAGTATTGGAGCACCCACAACTTCTGGAGGCAAGTTGTTTCATTGATTTCTGACTGTCAGGAAGTTTCTCTTCAGTTCTCAGTTGGTTCGAATAATAACAATACATTACAAAAAAGCAGGGTTTAAGGCAGGGCTGTCAAACTCACAGTGTCACATTGTTGTCACATGATGTATCGTGGCTTTCCCCCCTCCCTTTGTTAAAACGGTGGCCGTGGCCAGCACATGAGATATCTGGCCCATGGGCCGTGAGTTTGACACCCCTGGTTTAAGACAAGACTATTTAAGCTACATCCAGAGTGCATGTGTAAACATAAAATGATCATTGCTCACATTTTCTTCCTGACGTGGAGGCCCAAAGAGATATATTAACCCTTTACCCCACTCCCAGTCCTTCCAATTCTTATCAGTTATTTGGATTTGGACATGATTATCATCAATTATACTCTGTATGACCCTCACAGCCTTTATATTTTTAAAGCATGCCATTGTCTGAAAACTACTGCTCATTCCTGGTTTAAAAAGTAGATGTTATTCAGACATGATGCTAAACCAGAATCTAGTAAGAATCTAGCATCTCTCAGATATTTGGGGCAACTCCCATTGACCAGCATTCCCAGTCACTGTCTATCTGAGTCAGTGGTGGGTTTCAAAAAAATTTGGAACCTCTTCTGTAGGTGTGGCCTGCTTTCCGGGTCCACTGGTGGAACCTCTTCTAACCGGTTTGGTAGATTTGACGAACCGGTTCTACCGAATAGGTGCGAACTGGTAGGAACCCACCTCTGATCTGAGTGAATCAGTAGGACTTGTGTTCTGAAACATATGGAAGAATGACTGTGATGTATGGTCTATTGTTTCGTAAAGCTAATCTGGGCAGGTTAATATTTTTATCCCTCCCTCCTGTTGTTTGATTGCAAGAATGAAACTGAGAAATTTGGTTTCTGTCAGAATACAAACATTGGTTAACTAAAGTGGACAACATAGGCTGCAACTTGGTTGGAAGAGCAAGTTCTCAAGGCAATTGAACAGTTTTATAATCTAGCTCACCCTCTGCATGAAGCCGTGGCTTGTTGATTAAGCCAGGATTGATTATGAGTTGTATGCACAGCCAGGGTGGGGGAGTTACCTTGAGAACCAAATTTTCGCAGGACAGTCATCTAAGTTGTGTCAACAAAAAAAACCATCGAACAGCTTTGAGGCTGAGAAAGTCCGGGGCAAAGAGTCCATTAAAGGGCGGGAGGAAAAAGTCAATTTATAATACAGCAAATACAAACAAGGAATTGTTCCTTCCTGTTGACAGAAGGCTGTCAATTGTTTGAAGAAGAAAAATATAAATGGGTTACCTAGCTATGTGCAACACGCAGACAGCCTTAAATCACAAAGCCATGCTGGGTATTATTTAGGAAATTCTGCCAAGCTCTTTTCAGCAAGCCTGATAAGGCCAGGCAACCTGTGGTGCTCAGATGTTGCTGAACAACAATTTCCAGGCTCTCATTAGTGACCCTGATTTCTTGGAAGCTGGAAATTGCAATTCAGCAACATCTGGAAAAGTACAGGTTGCCTGTCTACTCCATGTTGAACTAAAATATTCTCTACAAACCAGGGGTGGGTTTCTCGCCCCGTTCCAACCGGTTTGGTTGGAACGGGGCCAGTGGCGTCCTCGTGCACGCGCGCAGTGCACGCATGCGTACTAGCGCCTGTGCGATGCTCCAGCTGCTCCTGGAGGATCGCGCAGGCGCTGTATGCGTTCTGCGCATGCGTGGAAGCGCAGAACTCATCAAAACCGGGTAAGAAACGCGGGTGGGCGGGTGGATCCTTCGGCGTTCCCGGAAGTTACTTACTTCCGGGTTTGCCGACCAACCGGTTCACGGGGACCGCCGCGAACCGCCTGAAACCCACCCCTGCTACAAACTGCAGGGAATAGGTTTGCACAACATGCTGAGGCTTTTAGTGCAATGTCTATACAGGTGGTCCTTGACTTACAAACACATTTGAACCCAAAATTTATGTTGCTAACTGAGAAATTTGTTAAGTGACTTTTGCCCGCTTTATGACCTTTCTTGCCACGTTTGTTAAATCAATTAGTGCAGTTGTTAAATGAGTAACACCGTTGTTAAATGAATCTGGCTTCCTCATTGACTTTCCTTGTCAGAAGATCACAAAAGGGGATCGCCTGACACCCCCCCCCCCCAGAACACTGCAACCATCATAAATATCAACCAGTTGTCAAGCATCCGAATGTAAATCGCAATGCCGCAATGGTCATAAGTGTGAAAAATGATCATAAGTCACTTTTTTCAGTCTCGTCGTAAATTCAAACTGTCACTAAATGAACTGTTGTAAGTCGATCCCTGTACTAATCATAAGCCATTGAAACAATGATTCAGAACCATTTAAATCTATTGAGTCAACAGTTGCTAGAATCTCTAAGCCATTTAAGCTACGGTAGTTGCCCCCCAGCTCTGATAAAAATCGCATCCCCATTTTAAATGTAACATTTCCAGTCTTGAGAAGTTATTTTGGCTTATTTTAGTTGGTTGATTTCAGAAGATCAATGTTTCCTCCGTTCCCCATGCAGATGCTGTCTGAAACCACCTTGCCAGTCACACCTATTTCCTTTTTTTAAAAAAACGGTTTCCCTTCCCCACAACCAAGTTATCCTGAGCTGAGACTGCTCCCCTCGAATTAAATAGATTAAATTAATCAAACTGGGTCCAAAAATAGGGGTGGAGGGAGGGAACCTTTTGTAAGCTATAAAATAACATGGTAGAAGCAATAGTGTAATCATGGCTTGGAGAACACTTTCTGTATAATCATGAAAATAATTATATCACTCAAGCTTTGTATTATTTCTTGGGTACAGCCTTTTATTTTTTAAGTCCTGACTTCCAGAGTAGCCAATGGAGCCCTGTCTCTCATTCTAGCTTCTGGGGGTATGGGGCTGCTTTCAGTGGGAAAGCTCCCCACATATTATGAACCTGGTACTGCTCCTTACAGCTTAATCATAATGCTTCCTTCTTCATCCTGTATGTTCTCATTTCCTGAAGCCTTGCTAGTCCTCCCCCCTTCTCCATCTAGTCAAACCTGCTGCTTTAGCTGCAGGGCAGAGCATAGAGGTAATGAGGATGGCGGAGTGCCAGCAGAGCAGGAATGTGGTGCTTAGTACAGGTTGACACAGGAAAATGAGATGAGCTCTGGAGTAGGGAGGAACAGCTGACGAAGCCCACAAGTACTATCGTATTTCCTGGGGAATGAATGGGGTTCATTCCCAGAACATCCAGAGAGCGCACCCATCAACAGATAGGAGGAAATATGGCTCAGACGTGAAACCTATGCTTTGGAAGCCAAAGTTTACAGTTCAGTTAGGATGTCAATTGTTTCCCATTCACTTCTATGAATGGGAAGAATTAAGCAATAACAATAGCACTTAGACTTATATACCGCTTCACAGTGCTTTTACAGCCCTCTCTAAGCGGTTTACAGAGTCAGCATCTTGCCCCCAACAATCTGGGTCCTCATTTTAACCACCTTGGAGGGAGGTAAGGCTGAGTCAACCTTGACTCAGGTGAGATTCGAACTGCCGGCAGCCGGCAGGCAGCAGAAGTAGCTAACCACTGTGCCACCTCAGCTCTTAGGCTTTTTACCTTGTTATTCAAGCACTCTGAATGCTGAGTGCTGGTTGGAGATATTTGGAGTTGTAGCTCAGCAACATGTTCCCTATCCCTATAGAATGCATCCTATAGTAGCTGTTAGACAGAACTTTGCCTGAGCTTCTAGAAATCTGCTTCTGTTTGACTGATCCAGATGAGCAAATAAACAGATATATAACGAGGAATCTAACCCCATAAAATTAATCTGCCGAGATAATTGGAAGTAAGTGTCCTCTGTGTCTAATGTCTTCTTACTACATCCTCTTGAGTGATTATCTGCTGTCAAATTGTTTTGGACTCCCACTAGCAACTCATAGATTTTCTGTACACGGATCCATCCCTAATCTGATCTTTATTCCCCATATCCTGCCTTCTCCACTCCCCCACATGTCTTCAACAGTGAGGTGCTACTCAAGTCAGCATGAAGAATTTGTATTCTTTCAAACATTCTGTCCAGTGTAATTAAAGGGAACGAATAGTCTCTGATGTTCCAGATTTAATTTTGTTAGTTAATTAGCACTGTCATTTTATTTGTCTTCATAAATGTATTCTGCCTGCAGGAGTATCTTCAGCTATTCTCTTGTGACGGCCTGTGAAAATCTGTGTGAGTGTGTGTGTCTGTTTTCAATGAACGGAGAGGGAACACTGTCCTGGCACAATGCCAGCACCCAAAATTATGTGAGATCAGAACATTTGGAAATAATTGATCGGGAGATTGTGTGTCAACAGATCACAAGAACTATATTTTATTGAGTATTTATTGAGTATTTCTGTACAGAGACTGTTCTCATGTGACCTGCCACCTATAGCTGGGTGCCTGATTGGGAATGTAGAACAACAGTGTGGTGTTCAACATTCATGATGGCTAAACACTGTAGAACAATCATGTTTAAAGGTAAATTATGCATGATAGAATCTGATACATCTTACCAGTGCTTCTGCATTTGCTAGCAATCATAAGGGGTGATGTTGGGTAGCATAGGGTAGAAGAGGGGAAATCAATTGATGTGAGATGAAAAGACACTATTGTGAAAATGGATTGTAAAACCAGAATGAAACAAGAAAGACCTCAAAAGTACAAAATCCAAATCACTTCTGGCTTGGACCTCACCTGGACCACAAATTTAGGAGTCCACTTTAGAAGTGCAGCCCTTACAATCTTTTCACTATCCCCATGTAAATGCCTAGACTATGGCTGGGTTCAAACAAGCGTGCCAAACCTTAAAACTGAGTCAATCAAGTAACAAATGATCAAACATGGACAACCCTAACTATGATTATATGTGATTGCATGTTATATAAATCAACCAAACAAACAAACAGAATTGGTGAATTTGTTGGTTTATTTAGAAGTATTGTTATCAGTCTCAACCCTACAATATGTTGAATCGCAATGCTGCCAACTCCATTTTAGCTCAAGATAATGCATCGTCACACAGGCCATTGAGAATAATAATGTTTTACATGGTGGTTTTATGTAGATTTCTCTGACCTGGGCTTGCCAACCATGTAGGACTGTACAGTAATTCAGTGTTCCTCCTTCTTTCATATGCTTATTTTACACTCATAACAAACCTGGAGGACTGCTTAAAAATTAGCTCCAAGTCACCAAGAGGTATGTTGGAATTTGAACAGGCTACCAAATTTTATGTCTCTTCCTCATTAGTGATTCATTGGAATATGATTTATTTCCAGAAGTTGGTGGTGCTCCATCGCTGAAAATTATTAAAGAGTCTGGACTACCATTTGTCCAGAATAGTATAGGGTCACCTGCTTGAGCAGAGAGTTGGACTAGAAGACCTCCAAAGTCCCTTCTAACTCTGCTATTCTATATTCTGTATGCTATAGTGTCTCCCAATTATTCTTGTGACAATATAAGCTTGCCTGATACCTCAGCCTGCCAAGTACTGTTTATAAATCCCTAATGAGTGGCTCTAGTTTGACTTTCTAGTCATTGTATTACCCCACCTTAAGAGGACAAGTATATCACACAAACCTATTATCCATGTTAATGTGAGCCAATTGTCTGGGGTTACACGAGATGCTGAACTATAAACTAACCACGTAGACTGTTAAAAGAACTCAATACCGTATGTAAAATATGGATGACAACTTCAAGTTCCAATGTGCTGGGCAACGTTGCCATGGAAGGTCATTTTATCTTGCTTGGATATTAGCCCATGTATTACATACATAAGGAACAAGATGATAGACTTTTGAAATGGTGAAATATATAGTTTTACTAGGGGCCAAACAATGACGTATTACTTAAAATATGTTCCTTTATGTTAGAAAGAAAGAAAGAAAAACTGGGAGATATCAATCTATCTTAACTCTGTTTTTCCTTCAATCAAAGATGTGGAGAATTTAGACACAGACTGGCACTACCAGTATAGCGTGCGTCCTCTCCCCCTGCCTCCCTCCCCCCTCTATCTCCCTAGCCCTAGCCCTCTCTTCCTCTCCCTCCCTCTCTCTCTGTCTCCCAGTTCAAAGTCCAGTTCTGTCTTCTTTCCCATCTGCATTTAGATTATGTACTTCCCCAAGAGGAAGTAACATCCTTTAGCACATAGACAGAAATCCTGCTTTCTTTTTCTTTTAAAAACTAACGTTTACTTACCTGGGAACACTCTTAGAAAACCTGCTGTGTGGTTGTTTAGGTGATGATGTGCAATCTGGAATGGCCTCATTGGGTTTTTAACCTGAGTTTTCTGTCAATTCTTATCTGAAGATTTAAGGTTGTTTTTTTTAAAGGACAATGCAAACTATTTATCAGAGTTGTGCAAAAACTTCCCAGGAAGGTTGAAAGCAGCAGGATTTTTTAAAAATTAATTTTAGTACTTCTCATTCCTCTTTTAGCTGATCTGCTTTTAATCAACTTATTTATTTTTAAAACGTAAATAGAAGAAAGGAAAACAGAAGCTGCTTTGAAGGGATTTTAAGAAAGGGAGCTTATTCATGAGACCAGGATCTGCTCCAAATGATAGATAGATCCTGTTTATTCATTGTGATTATAGGACTTGTCTTCAGAAGTTGTGGGTGCTCCAACATTGGATGATTTTTTTACAAGGGACTGGACACCACCCATCTGGAATGCATAGGGTCTCCTGTTTGTGCCAGAAGTTGGACTAGAAGACCTCCACGGTCCCTTCCAACTTAGTTAATCTGTTCTGTTTATAGCTTCTTCAGTATTATATTAGATTTGATTTGATTTGATTTGATTGACATTTGTAGGCCGCCCTTTTCCCTGAGGGGACTCAGGGCGGCTCACATAAAATCAGGGAAGGGGAAATGCAGACAATAACAAAGACACATATAATAAAAACAGTAACCAACATGCATTCATCATTCGGGAGGGGCAACTATCTTCATCCCCAGGCCTGACGGGCTAGCCAGTTCTTCAAGGCTGTGCGGAAGGCCTGGACGGTGGTGAGGGCACGAATCTCCACGGGGAGTTCGTTCCAAAGGGTTGGGGCGACTACTGAGAAGGCCCTCCTCCTTGTAGTTGCCAGCCGACACTGGCTGGCCGATGGAATACGGAGGAGGCCCAATCTGTGTGATCTTATTGGTCGCAGGGAGGTGATTGGCAGAAGGCGGTCTCTCAAGTATCCAGATCCACTACCATGTAGGGCTTTATGGGTGATTAGCAGCACCTTGAAGCGCATCCGGAAATCGACAGGTAGCCAGCGCAGCTCGCGGAGGATAGGTGTAATGTGGGTGAACCGCGGTGCACCCACAATCGCTCGCGCGGCTGCGTTCTGTACCAACTGAAGACGCCGGATGCTCTTCAAGGGCAGCCCCATGTAGAGCACATTGCAGTATTCCAGCCTAGAGGTCATTAGACATTTTTTATGTTTCATGCATGCAAATGTTAGGAGACCTTACCCTTGTATTTGGCCAAGAATGTTCAAGGGAGATTCATGGATTAGAAAAACAGGGTTCATTGCTGCATACAACTCCTAGGTTTTCTATGGCCTACCTTGACATTAAACAATGCATCTTTTAGGGTCAAGCATCCTTCTTTCAGGCATCACTGCTTGATTGCCCCTGCCAAAGCATTGTCCTGAAAGATCAGAGCAATACATGGAAAGACTGATGCTCGTTCTCGAGACATAGGACAGCTTCTCTTCAGACAGCATGAAAACCATTACTCAATAATGGGCGATGTTCAAATATTACAGACTGCCATTCTCAGGGGGACTGAACAAGGAAGAATTCTCAATTTATTAAACTAGGGTTTGTTTTCCCCAATTAGAAGGTTCTAATCTTTAAAGGGAACATATAGCAGCATGGACCACAGTCAGGGCCAAGAGAAAATATAGATTTCACTCTCTCTTTCCAGCCATCACCCCATGAATCCAATTCCTCTAGCCAAAATGGCTTCTACCTATTTTTGGAAGAACGGCTGCCTGTTGCCAACCCTGTTGTACTCTAAATGTTTAACATATCTTCCAGGAGTTACACCATAAGGATTGAAACGTTTGAGGCTTGGGTGGAGGAGTGTGAGAATGGGAAGATGGCAATGCAGAAAGGGCTGGTCTTCTTGTAGCATTTCTTGCCTTCTGGATATTTTCACCCAAGCCAGTCCTGAATGTACAGATGTGCTGTGCTCTGCACAAGCAGATAGTTCTCCTTCTGCTGGTAGATGTTTTGAAGATGAAACAAATAAAAGAAGACTTAAAGGTAAAGGTTCCCCTTACACATACGTGCTAGTCATTCCCGACTCTGGGGGGCGGTGCTCATCTCCGTTTCAAAGCCGAAGAGCCAGCGCTGTTCGAAGATGTCTCTTTGGTCATGTGGCTGGCTTGACTAAATGCCGAAGGTGTACAGAACGCTGTTACCTTCCCACCAAAGGTGGTCCCTATTTTTCTACTTGCATTTTTCATGTGCTTTCGAACTGCTGAGGCTGGGGCAAATAACGAGAGCTCACTCCATGACGCGGTGCTAGGGATTCAAACTGCTGAACTGCTGAGCTTTCTGATCGACAAGCTCAGTGTCTTAGCCACTGAGCCACCTAAGAAGGCTTCAGTCTTGTCATTTCGTACATGAGAGTTAGGTTGGTTTTGCTGCACCTCCCCGGATGAAAGAGTTTTATGTTGTATTCTGCAGCCTGTCTGCTTTCATGAGTCACCTGTGGTGGAAAGAAAGGGATATAATGCATTCCTCCTCCTTCTTTCGAAAAAGCTGCTTAAATGATGCAGAGACTCAAGCAATGAGCTGGCACAGAGAGGACAGGTCATGACTGAACAACTCCTGCTCCCTTCTTATGATGGCACAGAAGGTGCAGCCAAGCCCTTTGTAGCCTTTCCTTGTCTTTGTCAATAACATGATAATTGTCCCTTCCCCAAAACCTTCCTCTCAATTTTTTCCTCCAGGATATCTTAATTGGTTGAAACTAAATGTTGTTAATTAACGACATTCTTGAAGAACATTCTCCATTCTTGAAGAACAAAAGGCAAAGAGTGAAGAGGCCTCTGATGGATACAAGGATGGTTAACAAGGAAGGAAATGTGCATAGTAAACAGTGCTGTTGATGAGAAGTAGTTTTAGCTAGGTTTTGTTTTCTTCTTACTATATCGTGCCTTTAATCTTTTTTGCTTACTCTTACTTTACTCTTAGGGACGTGGTGACTCAGTAACTAAGACGCTGAGCTTGTCGATCAGAAAGTTCAACGGTTCAAATCCCTAGCGCCGCGGAACGGGGTGAGCTCCCGTGACTTGTCCCAGCTTCTGCCAACCTAGCAGTTCGAAAGCATGTAAAAATGCAAGTAGAAAAATAGAAACCACCTTTGGTGGGAAGGTAACAGTGTTCCGTGTGCCTTCGGAGTTTAATCATACCCACCACATGACCACGGAGACGTCTTCGGACAGCGCTGGCTCTTCGGCTTTGAAACGAAGATGTGTACCGCCCACTAGAGTCAGAAACGACTAGCACATATGTGCAAGGGGAACCTTTACCTTTACCTTACTTTTGCTTACTCTTACCTTACTCTTCCATAACGATGTTAACTCCCCACAATGTTTATTCATTGGCTTTATATCTTGGCTTTCCGCTTGAAGATGAGACAACCACTTTAGTACTGCCATCTGCCACTGACAACAACATTGTGAGATTGGTTGGATTGAGAACAAGCGACTAATCCCAGAACATCCAATGGGTTTTAGGGCACAGATGAACCTGAACCTGGTTCTTCTGGTCCTAGTCTACAGCTCTTTAACCATTACATCACTCTGACTTCTATTTCATATGATAAGATTCTCAGGGGTGTCCTGCCTACCATTCTCTAATGGTATGTAACAATGCAGTCTTTCCATGCTTCAGTTAAATCCATGGTGGCGCAGTGGTTAGAGTGCAGTACTGCAGGCTTCTTCTGCTGACTGCCAGCTACCTGCAATTTGGCAGTTCAAATCTCACCAGGCTCAAGGTTGACTCATCCTTCCAGGGTTGGTTAAATGAAGATCAAAATTGTTATGGGCAATAGGCTGACTCTGTAAACTGCTTAGAGAGGGACTGTAAAGCACTGTAAAGCAGTATATAAGTCTAAGCGCCAGAGCTATTGCTATCCCAAAGGAAAACCTCACGAGGGAAAAGGTATATCCCAAAGCGAAACCTTTTAGGGGAATTCTTTCAATGGGCCTTTTTTTAAATCAGGAAGTATGGTAAACCAGGGAGGCTGCAGATTGTTAAAGAGATGTGCAACAGGAAATAACAGTAATACTGGTGTCCTCCACCTTTTAACAATAAGGAAAGCTGAACAAGTCGGAAGTAGTTTGAAAGCACCCTGAGAATGAGGTTGACAAACAGATATCTTTCACAGGTCAAAATCCCTTAATGGAAACTGAAGGACTAGAGTTTTGACTGTATATTAGTCATACCTTTTAGAATTAGAGCAACTGAATGACTGGTCTAAAAGAACACTGCTCAAGCAAAGTGACAGATGAAGGAAGATGGGTTCCATCTGCTCCTTTGATGCAAACATGGCCAACTGCCTGCCTGACATTCCTCTTTAATTTACTTTAATTATTGGAGCAACCAGTTGGGTTGTAGGAATTGAAGTCAGGATTGACTAGTTGAATCCTCTCTTCCTCTTGAGTTGTCAAGAGGCTGGCAATCACAGGCCTGGGAGATGTTTGTACCAGGTGAGGGCGGCTTAAAGTTATAGAAAAGATAAAAAGATGTATTATCATGTGATTTATGTTATATGAAGGACAGATAACTTGACCTGTAATATTTCACAACAACTTTGTCTTTATGCTGATGTCAAAGGTAAGGCAAAGGACATGTTTGACAGTGTTGTCAATTGGCAACTGGGCTATAGCCTCCCTAACCGTTTGTAGTTTTATCACATTGTGTGACTTGATATATATTTGCCCCAGATTTAAACTTCAATGTTCCTGCAATCCTTAATCCTCAATGAAACAGATATTTTATATTTAATGAGAGTTATTTGTATCTATCCTTTTAATTATTCTGACATCAACCAGCTTTCTTTGTGTATCCAGTGGAGCATCTTTTTCCCTATCATTCTTGTAGCCTATCATTTTTAAAACCACTTTTGAGTCAGTTCCAGCCTTGTCTTGTTAAACCTGTTCAATAACATCTTTTAAGCACAGTCTATCTTTAATAGACTGTGCTTAAAAGGTGTTATGGAATAGGTTTATGTTTAATAGACTGTGCTTAAAAGGTGTTATGGAATAGGTTTATCTTTAATAGACTGTGAAATACGATGGCTCAGTGGCTAAGACACTGATCTTGTCGATCAGAAAGGTCAGCAGTTCAGCGGTTCGAATCCCTACGTCGCATAACGGAGTAAGTTCCCATTACTTGTCCCCGCTTTTGCCAACCTAGCATAATGCAAGTAGAAAAATAGGGACCACTTTGGTGGGAAGGTAACAGTGCTCTGTGCGCCTTTGACATTCACTCATGCTGGCCACATGACCACAGGGACGTCTTCGGACAGCGCTGGCTCTTCGGCTTAGAAACGGAGATGAGTCCTGCCCCTAGAGGCAGAAATGACTAGCACACATGTGCGGGGAAACCTTTACCTTTTATCTTTAATAGAAGACACTCTTAAAATTAACTGCTGGGTCCATTATTCACCAATATCCTTCAATACAACCAATGTTAAAGTATTTTGCTCAATTCTATATTAGTTGGTCAAATGTAATTGTTTTCTTTTAATTGTAATATTTAGTGCCTTATGGTTCCCTCTAGTATCTAATCTTCAAAATCCTATCATTTTCTGAAAAATTTGAAAACAAAAGCATTTTCCTGTGAGAAAGATTCTTATATTTTTTTTAAAAAATCTTATTTCAAGTCCATCAGACCCCTTAGTTAAACTTGCATGTAAAGCTTGTTTCACTAAGGATTGAAGGAACCCTGTCTTCTAAAACTTGCCATTGTGAAATTTTCTAATAGTTAAAAAAAGTTTCTGAAAAAAATTATAAATGAGGTTTGATGAACCTTATGCCCATAAAGACTACATTGCAGCTGTGAGCTTGGTTGGAACCCCTCAACTCTCAGCCGCTCGACTCAAGTTGACCACAAACACCTCAGTTCCTCCAGTTTATTCATGAGAAGCAGCTCTCCAGAATACAAATGGGCAATCTCACAATCTCCCCTTTTTCTAGAGAGGTTTCATTGCCCAGAATTCACTGTGTGGCTGCTGATCTCATCACAATGCTATCTCAACTCTTTTGGAAGTATCTAGTTCACCACAAATTCTCACTGATAGTCAGAACTAGATTTTTAAACAATTCAAAAGATTGATTAATTTGGACTTTTGAATCAATTTGGATCATCAGTTTGATATGGATTTTTTAAAAATCCAATCAATTTGTATTTGTGAATCCACAAAGTATGTCTGCATATGCACAGAACCCATCAGAGTACGGAAGGAAATTGATTTATAACTAACATTCAATTCAACCTATCTATTTGACATGCTATTCTGGTGTCACATATTGAGGATGTTGGGTAATAGAACATGAGGAGCAATGAATGGCCTTAGTCATCACGGCTATTGGGGAAAGTTCAAGAGACTTCCCCCCCCCCCAATATTCCAATACTTGAAGGGCTACATGTTGCACACCTCTGGGTTAATAGCTGAAATAAAAGTTTGAAAACAGGAGAGAAAACAACTAGATCACACAGCTCTTTGAGGCAGTTTCCTCAAACTGCGTGCAAAACAACTTGCATAAAATATAGACTTAAATTGGCAGGAAACCAAGTGGTGAGATTTTATCGTTTCACCATTTCTCTTTTAAAGACTTGGCATGGTTACCCCCCATTCAAGATAAGGTTGCTTCTTTGGTTTGGTTTGGTTTTATTGAAATTTGTAGGCCGCCCTTTTCCCTGAGGGGACTCAGGGCGGCTCACAGAAAACCAAGGGAGGGGGAATACGACATTAAGACGACAACATATAATAAAATCAACACCATACATTCAATATTCGGGCGGGGTAACGGTCCTTATCCCCAGGCCTGACGGGCGAGCCAGTTCTTCAAGGCTATGCGGAAGGCTTGGACGGTGGAGAGGGTACGAATCTCCACGGGGAGCTCGTTCCAAAGGGTCGGGGCGACTGCTGAAAAGGCCCTCCTCCTTGTAGTTGCCAGCCGACACTGGCTGGCCGATGGAATGCGGAGGAGGCCCAGTCTATGCGATCTTATAGGTCGTAGGGAGGTAATCGGCAGAAGGCGGTCTCTCAAGTATCCAGATCCACTGCCATGTAGGGCTTTATGGGTGAGTAGAAGCACCTTGAAGCGCATCCGGAGATCGACAGGTAGCCAGCGCAGCTCGCGGAGGATAGGTGTTATGCGGGTGAACCGGGGTGCACCCGCGATCACTCGCGCGGCCGCGTTCTGCACTAACTGAAGTCGCCGGATGCTCCTCAAGGGCAGCCCCATGTAGAGCACATTGCAGTATTCCAGCCTAGAGGTCACAAGGGCCCGAGTGACTGTTGTGAGTGCCTCCCGGTTCAGGTAGGGTCGCAACTGGCGCACCAGGCGTACCTGGGCGAATGCCCCCCTGGTCACAGCCGCTAAATGGTGGTCGAGTGACAGCTGTGGATCCAGGAGGACTCCCAGATTGCGAACCCTCTCTGAGGGGTGTAGAATTTGACCCCCCAGCCTGAGTGTTGGAATGTTGGCCAAATCTTTGGGAGGGAAACACAACAGCCACTCGGTCTTTTCTGGGTTGAGCACAAGCTTGTTAATCCTCATCCAGTCCATAACGGCCTCAAGACCCCGGCCCATCACGTCAACCGCTTCATTGATTTGGCACGGGGCGGACAGATACAATTGAGTATCGTCCGCATATTGATGGTATCTAATCCCGTGCCTGCGGATGATCTCTCCCAGCGGTTTCATGTAGATGTTGAATAGCAGGGGGGATAAGACCGAACCCTGCGGCACCCCATAGTTTAGGGGCCTTGGGGACGATCTCTGCCCTCCCACTAACACCGACTGCGACCTGTCCGAGAGGTAGGAGGAGAACCACCGTAGCACGGTGCCTCCCACTCCCACCTCCCGCAGTCGTCGCAGAAGGATACCATGGTCGATGGTATCGAAAGCCGCTGAGAGGTCAAGGAGGACCAGGATGGAGGGATGTCCTTCATCTCTGGCTCTCCAAAGATCATCCATCAATGCGACCAACGCGGTTTCTGTGCTGTAACCGGGTCTGAAGCCAGACTGGAAGGGGTCTAGATAGTTTGCTTCCTCCAAGGACCGTTGGAGCTGAAAGGCCACCACCTTCTCAACAACCTTCCCCAAAAAGGGGAGGTTGGAGACCGGGCGATAGCTGTTAAGAACAGCTGGATCCAAGGATGGTTTCTTCAGGAGGGGTCTCACCACCGCCTCTTTCAATGAGGCGGGGAGTTCCCCTCCCGAAGGGAGGCGGTTACAACCGCCTGGATCCAGCCTCGTGTCACCTCACTGCAGTTAGCAACCAGCCATGAGGGACACGGATCCAGAACACAGGTGGAGGAACTTACAGCTCTCATGGCCTTGTCCACATCCCCGGGGATAACGTCCTGAAACTCAACCCAGAGCTGTTCTACTTGGTCCCCCTGTGCCTCGGCTGGAACTGCGGGTGTGGAGTCCAAGTCCGACCGAAACCGAGCAATTTTGTCCGCTAAGAATTGGGCATATTCTTCCGCTCTGCCCTGCAGGGGTTCCCCCGTCTCCCTTTTGTTTAATAGGGAGCGGGTTATCCTGAACAGGGCGGCTGGACGGGACTCAGCGGATGCAACCAGGGAGGCTATGTGTGATCTTTTAGCTGCCCTAAGAGCCCTAGTATATTCCCTGGTGCAGGTGGTTACCATTGCTCGGTTCGATTCGGACTTATCGGACCTCCAACGGTGCTCTAGGCATCTCCTCCGGCGCTTCATTTCCCGGAGCTCCTCGGTGAACCAAGGAGGCCTCCGGGATCCGCCGCCTCGGAGGAGCCGCAGTGGCGCAATCCGGTCGAGGGCCTCTGACGCTGCCGAGTGCCACGCAGCAGCCAGAGTCTCCACCGGACTGTGGGCGAAAGTGTCAGGAATAACCCCAAGCTCTGTCTGGAACCTTGATGGCTCCATAAGACGCCTGGGGCGGAACCACCTGGTCGGTTCCTCCTCCCTACAGTGGGGGTTTGGCCTCCGGAAGTCGAGCCTCAGCAGGCAATGGTCTGACCACGACAGGGGTATGATGTCCCTCCCCCTCAGACCAAGATCATAAATCCACTGCTCCGAGAGAAATACAAGGTCAAGCATGTGTCCCGCTGTATGGGTTGGGCCTCGAATTACTTGGGTCAAGCCCATGGCTGTCATGGAAGCCATGAACTCCCTCGTCCCATCAGAGTTTTCACCGAGCGATGGCAAATTAAAGTCCCCCAGGACCATCAGCCTAGGGAACTCAATCGCCAGCTTGGCTACCGACTCGAGGAGCGAGGGGAGGGCTGCTGCAACGCTGTTGGGAGGCAGGTACGTTAGCAGCAAACCCACTTGACCCTTGAGGTCCAACTTTAGCAGCAAAGACTCACACCCGACAATCTCCGGAGCAGGGACCCTGCGAGGAACTAACGACTCCCGGATAACAGCGGCCACACCCCCACCCCTTCCCTGGGCTCTCGGCTGATGCAGCACCTGAAATCCCTCTGGGCACAGCTCTACAAGGGGGACTCCTCCCTCTGGGCCCAGCCAGGTTTCAGTAATACATGCCAGGTCTGCCCTCTCGTCTATAATTAAGTCCCGGACGAGAGGAGCTTTGTGAACAACAGACCTGGCATTTAGCGACAACAGCCTGAGACCAGGGTCCTGACTACTCCCGCCATCTGGTCTTGGAGTGGGACTCCCAGGGCCGGAAGGAGGGATCTCTGTAATGTAGCGAACCCTCCTTCCCCGGTAATGGCCTGCCCTGAAGTCCCCGCCGTATCTGCCCCTCCCTGTTACGACCGCAATACCCCGGCCCTCTCCCGTGTCTCTGGTCCCCCCAACCACCCCTCCAGCCCCTGCAACTCCCGGCAGGTCCTCCGAATCACACATACTCATACACTCCCCCAAACAGTCCCCACGTAATCGTTAAAAACACAAAAATATACAACAATATAATCATAAAAAGTGGGACATTCATTCATCTCATACATACCTCATGCATAGCCCATACAAAGAGAGAAGAGAAGAAGATAGAAAAGAAAGAATAGAAGTTAAAATAGTTGCGCAATTAATTAAAAGTTTTTAGGTGCGAGTTCGGTTCGTTGCTATCAACTGTCCATCTGTTGCCCAGACCAAAGTGTCCTTCTGGGAATAGAAACCAGTAGTGGTGATGGTAATAGTCAGGGCTAAGACAAACAGGATCACAAGCCCTAGGTCTATGGGTGAGGAAAATCTGGTAGGCGAAGTCCCAAGCGGCAGGGAACCAATGTTGGTAAAATAGGCAGCGTTGATAGAGTGAGTAGTGTTGGTAACCAAGGCAGCGTTGGTAAAAGAGACAGTGCTGGAACGGGGGACTATATTGCTGGAAGAAATGGTAACAGTACCAGCAGCAGTATTGATAAAAGGGGACAGCATTGGTGAGGGAAGTAATGTTGTTAAAAACAATGGTGTCGCTGTAAAGCCGAGTTAAATATGGAGGGGAGGGGCATCCGGAAAAGGCTCCAGCCACGGCGTATCCAGTCAGCCGCCCGCTTTGCCTAAGCCGGACAAAGCCCCCGTTCGTATTTCCCAACTCCAACCACTGATGATAAGTCCTCAGCCCAGCCAAAGTCACCATAAAAACCCCCAGTTCTCTGAGCTGTCCGCCACTCTTTATATTGTTTATCATCGTCACTTAGAATATGTCGTTGCTGTTGGGGTAGAAACTTGGTCTGGCACAAGAGGAGGAAAGTGCATTCAGGTGTGCTCATATGATCACGCAAACATTCCACTGGTTAGATGGACATCCATATCCACTTGTTTAATAAAATAATGAATATATCCGGTAAATGAGAGGTAGAATTCTGTCCATGGCTGGGAAGTTTCAGGTTTGAGTGCAGAATGAGAAAAGGAGCAAATATCACAAATACCATTCAGTTGTTCCTGACAATGCAGACCATCCATTTTTAAGAATGCCCACTGCCTGGTAGGATAGCCTGAATGCCTTTTCTGAATCTTATCAGTTGTGGCAGCTTGGAAGCCTGGCATAGGTGCCAGCTGCACTGCCTTATCATGGTCTGCAGCTGGCAAGGCTTCCGATTTTCAAAATTTCCAATTTTCACTCTACCAGAGCATCATACCATTCCCCTCTTTTGGGTGGCCTTATATTTTTTCAAGAATGACTAAAGAATTTCCATTAACAATAGAATATGCTACTAACAAGTAGCCATTTGATGTTATTCCTGTTAACCTGTTTGGTCCATCTACTACAATGGTAGACAAGGGACACATTCAACATTTAGAAGAGAGGGTCCTATTAGATTGTAAGGCTAAATTGGTAGGACTTGTCACATAACTTGGCAAGGCGTCATGAATAGGAGAACATGTTCAACCACAAAGTTAGATTTTCCGTATCATTTTGCTCCCATCTTGTACCTCAAAAATGCAGGATCTGAATCCCTCTGCCATGGACCAGGAACATAAAAAAATATCAATAGGTCAGGCCATTTGCTCAATGAGTTGAATATGGGCTCCATATAATAAAATATAATTGATTCAGCTCGTTTTGATTTTAGTGTTTTATGTGAATTCAGCCAGTGAAATTTCTAAAGCATGTTTAATCGCTCAGTATGTTGCATCAGTCCAACAAATTGTATTTAACTAAGAAAGAGCAATTAAACAAAACATTAGTTAGGGTGATACATGGACCCAGATTTAGAAGTTCCACAGACAGGCAAGGCAACACCCTCTTGGTATTTTAGGCTCCAACTACCATCAGCCACGTCCAACATAGACAAAATCAAGAGCTTGTGCTGTTTACAATCACAGGAAGATGTGTCAACAACCTGTATAGGCCAATATTTTCCCTTGCACAACCAGAGGGAGTGATAATGGGGGGGGGGTCCTTTACTAAGCGATTGAAGAATATCAATTTCATAGGTTTTCTGAGAGAATAAATAACCAAGTGCCTAGAGGGATGCTCCTCCAGAGAGATACTTTTAGGTGGCACCATTCTATGTACCTGCCTCAGAAGACTTTTGGACCAATCGGGTTTCTATCTGCTGTCCTTCTACCACCCTGTGTGAGGTAGTGAAATTGATCTCTGAAAGATCAATTGTTGATTGGAAGCTTAGAGTGCAAGATTGTGTGTGTGATATTAGGCAAAGTTTCCTATCAATCTATGGCTCAAATGAAGCAAAAACATGACAAGCGGATGAGTCTTTCCTGGTTGAATGTCAAAATGAGTATTCATTGAAGGAGTGTGATTAGGTACAGTATGTGGCAGAGACAGGAAATAGCCCAGGGTCATTTCCTTGGGTGTTCCATATAGCTAACAATGCAGCTCTTTCTACACAGCCAGCACAACAGGTTCGAATTCACTTGAATGCTGAGATGCAATGCCCTTTCAAATCCTAGATGTTTAGCATACTCCTTTTGGAAAAAAAATTAAATCCACCTGACTGGTTTTTCAAGAAAATCCCCAAAACTACTAGTATACTCCAAGAATCATACAGTAGTTAAAATTGTAGTTGTGCTCATACCTTGTGCGAAGACATGATGAATTCAAGCATGTTTTGTGGAATAAAACCTAGTGCTTTACATGTAACATGGTAGCAGTCTTCCAATATTTGAGGAACTGTCACAAAGAAGAGGAGGTCGACCTATTCTCCAAAGCACCTGAAGACAGGATAAGAAGTAGAAGGTGGAAGATCATCAAAGAGAGATCCAACCTAGAACTAAGAAGAAATTTCCTCTTGGTGAGAACAATTAATTTGTGGAATGGCTTGGCTCCAGAGGTTGTGGATGCTCTGGAGGTTTTCAAGAAGAGTTTGGACAACTATCTGTCCAAAATGGTATAGGGTTCCTGTTCAAATGGGGGGGGGGGGGAGGAGGGTCGAAGTAGAAGAACTCCAAGGTCCTCCCAACCCTGTTATTCTATAAGCTATGCTGGGTTTGCACAATATAGAGTTCTTAAGGTAGAAATAGGTTTCTTATGCATTTTCAAATATTATTTGAGTACTTTAAAACAGTGGTCTCCAACCTTGGCAACTTTAAGACCTGTGGACTTCAACTCCCAGAGTTCCTCAGCCAGCAAAGCTGGCTGAGGAACTCTGGGAGTTGAAGTCCACAGGTCTTAAAGTTGCCAAGGTTGGAGACCACTGCTTTAAAAGATGTGGTGAAGCCAGATCTACAGTGGGAAACAGAGAGATAGGGACACATAGACATTTTTTTCTTGTTTTTTCTTCTTCTAGAGTAACAACTCAAATTCAGCATAGGAAAAACAGAATTGTAAACTGGAGACATGGTTAAATAGTAGCACTCGGTGATTTTTTTTTAATGTGTTGTATAGGCTTACAGCTCATTATTACTAATACTGAGGCTCATTAGTACTAATGCGATGGATTTATTTTATTTGTTCTAATTGTGCAAATAATACACTTGCTGTATATGTGGGGGGGGGATCTATGAAGCTGCTATTGAAGTGTCTATTCAGGAAAGGTTTAAAGATTAATCCTTAAACCAAAGTGCAAAAACGGAATGTACAGCAGGTACCTCTCTAGAAGAAACCCATTGATCACGGTTGAAGCATAGAACATTCAAGCTGAGTTCTTGAACAGGGAGGATGGTTTCTCCTGTGCTTCGAGATGATGGGGCTGTACTCCTAACAGCATGGAAATAATCATGTGAAACTTTGTCACAGAGGTGCAGGCTGTGCAGGACAAACATATTTAACCTTTCTTCCTTTTCAGTAGTTTATAACCTGTGTTCTTTCCTTTTAATTAATGACTGGTGGTAAAGATATAGCCATTAACCTTTCTGTGTGAGTGTCCCGCTATGCTACAAATATTTAATTTGGTGTGCACTTGTTTGAGCTCTGGATAGATGCATTGCGGAAAGATGTAATGTTGGGTTGAACCACCATGATTTCTAAGTGCTGTTTTATAGCACAGCATGATAACAGTACTGAGATAATAATTCAGCAAGGGTATGCCAAGCAGTCTTGAATGCATTGTGGGAACACAGCCATGAATAAAAGGTCCAAGAGCTTATTGAAATTTGAATTTCTCTCTCTCTCTCTCTCTCTCCCTCCCTCCCTCCCCCTCTCTCTCTCTCTCTCTCTCCCTCCCTCCCTGCCCCCCCTCTCCCACTCTCTCTCATTTAACAGCATGGCACCCCAACGTGACAATTTGCCCTTTGACACAATTCTTGCCATCTACCAAAATCTTTGCCCAATATTTTTATTTACCGGTAGTCTCATTCACTTTAGAAAAATGAATGGAGAGTTAGCGTGAGAAACGGTGATGTCAGCCTCTGTTTTGCTTGCTATGCTTGTTTGCTATTGGCTGCCATAGGAACGGGTGGGTGGGGTGGGTGTGCATAGTATTAGGGAAGGCAATTATATTGTGCTGGAGGAGTCTTGTTCTCACCATCTTCTGCCCATGCTGGTGGCTGATGTTTGGACTTGGTCAAGGCCAACCGTTTCGCATATCAACTTGATGAGGCTGTTTGAAGATGCACCCCACATGACACCTTAGGGAGTTGCAGATTGGACAATGGGTTGGGGAATTGGGGGGGGGGAGGATGCTGGGTAAACGTTTGATATGTATATGTTCCCGCCTTTCTGACTCAGATCTTGCTTTCCTTTTGCTGTTTTCACTTCATATCTAGTAAAAGTACTTTAACTCTATTAAAATGGAGTTGAGGTTTTCCTTTCTTAGATATTGAAGGAGGTATGCCTGACAGGTATCCTGAGACAGTTCGACTAGCCAAATGGGCATTATTTGAAAATAAAATGGTGGGGATGAAGCCCGTTGCTTTGTTCACTTTCTATCATATGAATCTTTTTTTTTAATTAGCCACATCCTCCATGGCAATCACTTTATGGGAGTGCCAACAACAGTCTTTTAAAATTCCAAATGAGCTTATAAACCCATAAGGTTGGTGTAGTTTATTGAACAAGTCTCCTGGCTGAGTTTACATACAACACAGAATTTATTGACAAATGTATATTCTGGACTAGGACAATAGTGACTGCAGAATAGATTAAACTCAAGCTGGGCAACTTTGGCACGCATGACTGGCTGGGGAATTCTGGGAGTTGACGTCCATACCTCTTAAAGTTGACCAGCTTATGGAACTTGGTTTAAACTTAAACTCTAGGTAGCATCCTATGATCATATATCTCTGTAATGGAGCCTTTTCAAGGAAAATCAAAAGGTTGGGTTTTTTCCCAAAAGCAACTGGATGTTCTTTGTTTTTTCTTGAAGACATTTTTCTTCTGATCCAAAAAGCTTCTTCAGTTTCTCTTTTACCTTTTGGAAAAAAAAAGCACTTTTGAGACAACCATGAATGAATGACTGAGAATCTCCATAGACATTTTCAAGAAAAAGTGTTGGGTTTGATGCTGAACTGGTTTAAAATAAGCTTTAAAAAGCTTAAAAATAGCATATTTTTGGGGTATAAAACATTCCCGGTCACCTCATGTTAAATGGAACAGGAACACTGGATGGGCAAAATCATTTCTTCAACAGTCTCGAAAGCCTCTTCTAGTCAAACTAGATTAATCTAGTTTAATCTAATCTAATCCAAATCTAGTTTCCTTCAGATATAATATGATACTATTTCCAGATATTTCAAGCAGCTTGGGCCAAACACATCTTGAGGGCAACAGCTTAGAAAACAAATGATTTGTAAAATGTACCTTTATAGTGATCTGTTGATGATCTTGACAATGAATTAGCTTGCACCAAAGGGTGGAGAGTGAAGGAGAGCTGTGTTTAACTGATATAGATATATATTAATAGAATGCTATCAAGTCATCGGAGCCTTGGATCCCAAGGTTTCCTTTGGTAAATTTGCACTTTTAAAACAGAAGAAAACTTAGAACCTGACATGCAATGGAATAGCAATAGCAATAGCAGTAGACTTATATACCGCTTCATAGGGCTTTCAGCCCTCTCTAAGCGGTTTACAGAGAGTCAGCATATTGCCCCCAACAATCTGGGTCCTCATTTTACCCACCTCAGAAGGATGGAAGGCTGAGTCAACCCTGAGCCGGTGAGATTTGAACCGCTGAACTGCTGATCTAGCAGTAGCCTGCAGTGCTGCATTTAACCACTGCGCCACCTTGGCTCATATAAATGTTGATTCCACAATTTCCAGCCCTCGTATATTGTTGCTCTGGACCCAAGCATGTTTCCATGCGTACCTGTGGGATGATTCCAAGCGGAAGGCCTGCTGGAAACACCTTCTTAGCCACTACACTCCTCAGGCTGATGACCCTTTGCCCTTCCCATCCCAAATCTCCTTTTCAGAATTGAGATCCGTAGAGTAATCCTCCCTTCTGCCTTCTTCTTCTTCTTCTTCTTCTTTTCTTTTCTGTGACTGCCTTTGTCCTGAAAGGGAAAGCTCATGGCTTGTGATCGTGCTAGAAAACAGCTCCCGCTCTTCCTTCCTGAATGGGCTCACATGGAACTACGAAAAAGAAAAGAAAAAGCCACAGAGAGAGAGAGAGATGGATTACGCACTCGGTTGGTTGGAGAGCTGACTCACCCTCGAAGGAGTTTGCTAGGGCAGCTTTGAGAGATGTGCTAGGCCAGCGCAGTTTGGCTGCTGTTCACCTCGGAGTTGCCATCTGTGGAGCCCACTCCTGACCTTCTTGGCATCCCAGAGAAGGAGAGTAATAGCAAGGGGACCTGAGTGGGAGGGAAATGAGTAATGTGGCCTTTGTGGTTCGTTCTCTCTGGGTTTTGATTTTAGCCTCCTCGTAGGCCGGAGATATTGGTGGCACTTGGAAGTAGGAATGTACAATCCCTGTTCTTCCCAACCTGAAAGCTTTCACATCAACAAGGTCGGGAGATAAACATCTTAAATTTAAGAATTAAAATAAAACAAAAATTAAGCAGGATGTAGCTGGAGGGAGTAAAGTGCACACAGGGATGAAGTGAGGTGCTTGCTATTCCATTAGTCACCTCCAATGTGCCACATCACCATTGGGCTAGTTAATGTAGCCATGTCTTCAAGGAAGGCCAAAAGGCTGGCAGCAGACCAGCTTTTTATTCCTTCCAACTTAATGAAATATTAGGAGGAAATTTCTATATAGTAGTTCTGCCTTTCCATTTGTTTGAGCAGCCCTTGCTCAAAAGGTGAGTGGAAATCCTTCCTTCCTGCCTGCCTGCCTGCCTGCCTGCCTACCTACTACGTTTGCCAAATTAACTGCGGCATTGATCACTGATAATGCTGCTTTATCGCTGATAAGGGAGCCAAGGAATTTCCACAACTTTTCTTGTGCCAAGAAGTAAATGTGGGTGTTAGCATTGACGTCCCTAGCAGGCCGTAGACACAGACCATTAACCTGCTTTGCTGCAAGGCATGGGGAGAAACGTAAAGAGTCATACACGGATCCCTTTTGCTTGTTATCATTCCGTTTTTAACTTCTTTGTCAGAAACAACAACAGTGCTGTAAAGTTGGCTGTTGAATAGCTTGAAGTCTGTAGCTCTTTACCAAGTGTTCTGTTGTTATTACTCCAACCTACGTAACACTGTAGGACACATCAATGTCTATGGAGATTCTCAATGGTGTGGGACATCTGTGGTTGGTGTATCCTGGCATTGCTGTTGTGTTCACCCTTTCTGCAGTTGGTCAAGCAGGAACTCCAAGACTCCCAGGAAACAATATAGTGGTAAATGAAGAATTGATGTAGAAGAAACGGGGATTAAAATTAACTGCATTGGTCCATGTGAGAGCCCCTTCATCCATTTGGTTTAATTGTTACATTGATCATAATTAATAGAGGCCTTTGCTTCTATTAGCTGCTTTTGACAGTTTGAGTAGAGATAAGAAAGTTAATCTGCAGTAATAGTTATAGACAAAGTGCGAAACCCAAGGACCACTTTCTCTCCAGAGTGATCTCCCAACTTTAATGGTTTAAAACCCAGATTAGTCTAGCATATTTAAATTCTCAATCCGGTACAGGTAAGATTCCATTTTCAATAGTTCGTTTAATGATTGTTTGAAATTGCAACAGCACTGAAAAAAAGTGACTTATGACCGTTTTTTACTTTTATACCTGTTACAGCTTCCCCATGATCAAAATTCATGTGCTTGGCAACTGATTCATATTTACGGTTGAGTGTCCCAGGTCATGCGATCACCTTTGGTGACCTTCTGAAAGGCAAAGTCAATCCAGATTCATTTAAACATCATGTTCCTAATTTAACAACTGCAGTGTCTCACTTAACTGTGGCAAGAAAGGTAAAAACAAAAACAAAATTCACTTAGCCACAGTTATTTTGTACTCAATTGTGGTCGTAAGTCAAGGATGGCTCATATGAGGCCTTCTGGATGATCTCAGTTTCCAGCCTCTCAAACCAAAAATGTCTTTTCCATCAGTTGCTTCCTAATCCTGTTAGCCAAAGTCAAATGATGTATTGGGCAGCTTGATACTATTTTCTGGATGCTTAAAGCAAAGGAACAGATTTCCCCGCTACCTTTCTTAGAATCCTGTAGCTAAGGGCATTGGAAGTGTGTACATGTACACATCAGGAAGATGTAAAATTGGGAAAAGATGCAACGCACTAGAGGTGGAAAAACTGTATTATCATCAAATCATAGTGACGGAAAGAGCTCTTCCTACTAGAGATGTTGGAAAACATTCAATTTGCAGTAGGCAGGACTGAGTGGATGTACAGATATTCTGACTTGGTACAGTTCACTTAGTGACCACTCAAAGTTATAATGGCACTGGAAAAAAAGCGATTTACGACTGTTTTTCACACTTACGACCGCTACAGTATCCCCATGATCACAGGATCAAAATTCAGATGCTTGACAACTGACTCATATTTAATCGTTTTCTGGATCATATAATTCCCTTTTGTGACCTTCGGACAAGCAGAGGCAATGAGGAAGCCAGATTCAGTTAGCAGTCGTGTTAGTCACTTAACAACTGCTCTGATTCACTTAACAACGTGGCAAAAAAAGTTGTAAAATGGAGCAAAATTCACTTAACAAGTTGCAAGTCAAGGATTACTTGCAAAGAAAAGTTTTTGTTCTTATAGAAATGGCAAGTGTATATTACTGTGTAAAAGTAAAAAAGTTGAGGCTGTAATGCAGTGTTTCTCAACTTTGGCAACTTGAAGATGTCTGGATTTCATCTCCGAATGCTGGCTGGGGAATTCTGGGAGTTGAAGTCCGGACATCTTCAAGTTGCCAAGGTTGAGAAACACTGCTGTAATGTTATTATCTTATTCTACTATGCCAAAAAGAGTCCAATGTCAATGCTTTTCGCTTTTCCCCCTCTTTTCCCCTACACTTTCTCCTCTTCCCTTTTTCCTCCCCTAGTTTCCCATCATTTGTATTTGTATTATTTTATATCCTTATAAACATTTGAGATATGGAAAAGTTTTCTCTGCAATTTGCTTAGCTGTGGTTGGTTGAAAAAAGCCCTATAGATTCACCGAGCATGCTCAGTCAGAAGCAGCAGTAGCTCAGTCCTTAGAGTCTGCTAAGCCCCATACTGTTTATTTCCGCTTACACAATTGTCAGTGCAATGAACATATTGATCCCTACCACTAGTATCTGTTGATGAACCAATTGATGGTTGTGTCCTCCTCTGGGTTAGACCTGTGTTACTCTGAAATTGTGTCTCCTCCTCCTCCAAAAAACAACAACAATACAAGGCTCAGAGAGAAGAAGTGGACCTGGCAGAGATCACCCTGTCCCTTCTTTTCCCCCTTTAAAAAAAAACTCAATTTGTAACATGTAAAAGAATGTCCAGACGTCTATGGTCTTATCAAGAATTCTTGCTGACGGCAGACATGAGGTAAGAATAGCCCTTTAATAAGATCGTTATCGGGCTTCTTGAGAAGATGGAGAGGGGAGGGTGGCAAGACTTTGGGGAGGAGAAGAGCTCTTTGAAAGTTGGCAAGGCTGAGCCCAGCTATTGTTGTGAGCTAGGAAGAGGAAATCCAAACGTCCATTGAACAACCTCACCGTGCGTAAGTAAAGCCAAGAAAGCCAACGACTGGGATTTTCCAGCCAAATCTTTTTAGCTCGCGTTACTCCTTTGCAGGTTGGAAAAGACAGTGATGGGAGGTTTCCATGTGCTTTTGGCTGGACTTAGCCTTTTCTTCTCTTTTTCATCACTGCAAAGCTGACGTAGTTGGTTGTTTTCAATTTCATCTGGCAAAGGATGCTGGGTTTAACCCAAACTGCAGCTGGAAATCTTTACCCCATTTACACTGATGACTAATCAGCTTTTTTTGAGAGAGAGAGAGAGAGGATCAGAATCAAAAGAGAATGAGGTTCCTGGACATGTTTTGCTTCCAAAAAAAAAAAGCGAAATGATAGCTGCTTTTACCCAATCCAGGCAGCCCAGTAAGGAATGCATGGTATCTGGGTACAGCACCATGATTTGCAAGCCCTAATTAGCTAGGTTTGGGGAGTATGCTAAGGCAGCAGCCCCCAAGCTTTTGGGCACCAGGGACCGGTTCCATGGAGAGAGGTATTTCCGTAGACTGGAGGGTGCGTGGTTTGGTGTAATGCCTGCATCCAGTGGATGGGGCTTCACTTGTTTTGTGTGGCCCGGTTTCTGACATGCCACGACCCGGTGCTGCAGTGGTGGGTTTCAAAAATTGTTCGAACCTACTCTGTGGGTGTGGCCTCCTTTGTGGGAGTGGCTTGCTGCCCATGTGACTGGATGGGAGTGGCTTACCGCCCATGTGACCGGATATGAAGATGCCGACGACACTTGTCAGAACCACTTTAAATTAGCTCACACACAGCACTGGCATGCATAAGAATATGATGTAAACTTGTTTTTTAAAAGGCATCTTTGGTTTGCATTAAAACCACTTCAACACACGCAATGTTCTGATTGCACCACAAATGCAGTAGTCATCCTTACTTTTCACAGAGGCACTGAGTTTTATAAATATGAGCATGATAGCGTAGAATAATCATATTCAAGGACCAGTGGTGGGTTTCAAAAAAATTTGGAACCTCTTCTGTAGGTGTGGCCTGCTTTCCGGGTCCACTGGTGGAACCTCTTCTAACTGGTTCGGTAGATTTGATGAACCGGTTCTACCGAATAGGTGCGAACTTGTAGGAACCCACCTCTGCGATGCTGGTCCCTACACCAGGGGTTGGGGACCCCTGTACTAAGTAAAGTGGATTCACAAAGTTGCCAAATTTGGAGACCCCTGCCCAAGACCAATGCATTCCTTCTGAATCCAGCATTCCAGCAGATACTCTGCATTGGTGTGAGATGCAGTAGCCTTTAGCAAGACAGAAGAGGCAGAGGCGCTGAAACCAGTGGAAGAAACAAAGTGCGTAGGGCTCTCCTGTTATTTACTGACAGGAGCCCGTTCCAGCTCTTGACGCTCAGCCTATTCATAGAAGAGGAAGTGAATCGATTCCAACAGGAAGCCTTTGCCCAGCCTATTCCCTGGAGGGCTCCGAATTACAAGGACTCTCCACAAGTTTTGTGAAGGGCTGTGCCACTCTCAGACCTTGTTGGTGGGGTGATGGAGCCATGTGTATTTCGTGGGGTGGGCATTTCCGGTTTGGCTTACCTTGACATCATAAGGCACTTTCCCTTGGATGGGAAACGTTCAACGGAAGAAGTTATGCCTGGCCAGCCATCAGCCCTGAGCTGTCCAGAAGAGTGCTGATGTCATATCTCCGCAGGGATTACTTCATAAGTGAAGCATTTAGGCTGTGAAGGGAGGGGGGCAGGAGGGGGAGCAAGGGAAGAAAATCAAATCCATACATCTCCCATCTACACACACACACACACACACTCCCCAGCAGTCTCCTTTAAAAAAAAAAAAGTGGGAGGGAGCCCTTGTATAGAGCTGTTTCAGGCATAAGTGGTAACCAGAGCCTAATACTTTTGAATTATTTTAAGTTTAAAAGATCCGAGAATTTCCTTCACTTCTCTCACACCTAATCCTGATTATTATACTTGAGGGGTTGGTTGATTTGTTTTTGTTTTGTTTTTTTTGCAACATTTTGAAAATCCAGCCCTGGCAGTTTAAATACATATATTGTATATCTTACTATATCAAGACACTAAGCTAGAAGCCATGTAGGCAAAGTAGAAGAAGAAAATGATGGAGGAGGAGGAGGAGGAGGAGGAAGAAGAAGATGAAGTAGGAAGGTGGATGACTGTGAACAGGATATCAAGTGTAATGACTTTCTATAAGTCCTGATTGTTGGCCATCACACTGTTGCTAACTGGGCAACAGTGGGTTCCAAAATTTCTGAACAGTCACAGTTTTATTTATTTAGCTATTTGTTCAGCCACCCAAACAAATTGGTCACCTCTCACATAGGTGGGTGGCATGGTGGCTCAGCAGTTAAATGATGGGTTTGTCGGTTGGAAAGCCAACAGCCCAGGTTCAAAACCTGTGCACCACATGACAGGATAAGCTCTCGTCCTTGCCCCCTGTCCTGCCAGCCTAGCAGTTTGAAAGCAGGCAAATGCAAGTAGATAAAGAGGTACCACTTCTGTGGAAAGGGAACAGTGGTTCGTGATGTTATGCTGGCCACATGACCACAGGAATGTCTTCGGACAGTCCCTGCTCAGGGGCCTTGAAACAGAGGTGAGCGGCGCCCCCTATAGTCAGCAATGACTAGTGGTGGCAAGCTGTTGCAACTATTATCGCATCTCAACTTGCCAACAAGCTATGAGGGGAGGAAGAGGAAGATAGGAAATGACCCAGACATCAAGATGTCAATGTGATAACCAATGGCATTTCAGCAGGTGTTTATGGAAGCCAAAAAAGACTTTCCCACAACAATATCCAGAGACCATATTGGACAATGTGACCTGAGCTAGTGGGGGGGGGGGTGGGTTGGAATTTGAACTTTATCTATAGGGGTTAGCATGGGGAAGCTCTATATCATTTGCCAAAATGATATACTCAATAAAGTTTTAGATAAAAAGATAGGACCCTCTCAATCATGCCTCAGTCGGAACCTTGACAAGCTGAGTAAAATCTTCAGGGATTCCTTTCCTTTTTCCCCTCACAGAAGTGTGTTTCTGGATGGCATACAATGATTAAACACGCACAAACATACACACACACACAACCACACCCCATAACATATAACCCTGCTCCTAAGCATAGAAATTGCCAAGCAGCCTGGTACAAAAAAATATATCCAGTATTTCAGGCATTTCCAGTTTGAGATGTCCCTCAGCAGGGCTACTGAATCCTCTGCATAGAATATCCCTTCTTGGCAAAATAAACCAGGTGATTCTGGCAGAGATTCCAGGCTCATCATTCCCAACGTTGCTTTGGAGGAAGCTTTCGTGATTTTTTCAATGCAGGCAGATTGCTATCTTCTGTTCTATTCTGGTACTCTTAATACAATAGTCCCCAAACATAAGGAAGGTGATATCTTGTCTTTCACATTTGGCAACCAAAATATCTGTCTTCTGTGCCTTCTTGTGACTGAGGGGTTTTGGAGTTGTAATAAAATCAGGAGGGGAAGACCTTGTCAGCATGCTGTTGATTCTCTCATGGAAACAGATATGAGCGTTTTAAGACAGGGGTCTCCAACCTTGGCAACTTTAAGACCTGTGGACTTCAACTTCCAGAATTGAAGTCCACAAGTCTTAAAGTTGCCAAGGTTGGAGGCCCCTGATTTAAGAAAGTCTCACCATGTGGATTGGATGGCTACTTTTCTTGCCCTTTTCTCACTCTCTCTCTTTTAATCATCTGAAACTGGAATTGAATTCTAAGGGTTGCTTAGAAGTAGGCTTTTAAAATATGTTTGAGTGTAGCTCCTCAAAGATAACAGTCTGGCTAGCTGATCCATAGTTACAGATATCAGCATTGATGCAAAATATTTCAGATGACTAAAAGGAGCAAGGAACCTGTCACTCCAGATGTTTGCCATAGCATGGGAAATTTATCCCTCCTTGGACGGATACGAATATCTGTTTTTAGCAACATCTGGAGGACCTCAGTTTCCCTAACGTCGTTTAAAACCCTTTCCATTCCCAAAACAAAGGTGAATATTATTATTTTTTTGATTTTGTCATTTCTCTTCAGCTTCACGTTCTTATTTTTAAGAACTCTAAAATATCTGTTTACAACAAAAAAATGTTAACAATGGATTCTATAAGCCCAAAGTCTCAAGTTGTTTTTCTGCTAAACAAAGAAATCGGACAAGCATCTTTGCCCAAGAATAATAGTGATGAAATATGTTCCAAACAAATGAAAGGACACATCTAATAGTTTCAATGATTACTTGACTAGCAATGCATGGTCTATTATTGAATTTGCCGTCTAGCAGAGCAGATGGGAGGACATTGTTACAGGGCTTCCAACACGCTGTCCAACGTTGAGGCAGAGCCAAGTTTTTAAAATGACTGGATGTACAAAAGGTTTGATAGTTGATTTGTAGTTTTGTACCTATGATGTATTTTATAAAGAACTCTCTAATTTTCACAAGAGCAGAAGGAGGGGACTAACAATAACATTATTTTCACTACCTATAAAAACTTGGGGTGGGGTGTTCTATTCTATTCTTGTATTGCAGCCAAGCAAACAGTGTGTTGAAATTAACTAGGGGTGCCTGAATTCCACTGGATAAAATTACATAAAGTTGAGCTAATTTCTTTTGCAAATCGAGGAACAACAACAATTGGATTCATAAGTCACGACAATAGTGAGAGTAAATAGCAAACTGTTGGCTGAACTTTCACATACCCTGACAGATCAGATGTATAATCAACTCTAATCCATAAAGGAAAAGTTCCACATGCAGTTGCCAAAAATGTTGGATGTGAAACTATTCCAAAATGTGCTAGCTTAGTGCAACGTTTATCGTGACAGAAGGCAACATTACTAAATACACAAGGAACAATCATATTATTTGCATTTAATTAATTTTATATTTGAAATCCGGGCACTTGGCAACTGGCATGTATTTGTAACATATCGCTGTCCCAGGGTCATGTGATCACCATTTGTATCCTTCCCACCCAGCTTCCAACAAGCAAAGTCTATAGGGGAAGCCTGATTCGCTTAATGACAGGAGGATTCACTTAACAACTGTTCCTATGGTCGTATATTGAGGGCTATCTGTATGAGGGTGTCAAACTCGATGTCATTGAGGGCCACATCAGGATCATGTTTGACCTCAGGGGGCCAGGGTGGGTGTGGACAGGGTGGGCATGCGGCCCTTCCGAGCTCCATTTTTACTGGCAGAGGGTTGCAGGAGGCTGACACAACTGAAAACGGAACTCGGGAGCCTATTTTCACTGGTAGAGGCACTGCGGGCCAGTCCTTCGCTGTTTCCAGGGCCACATCTAAGCACCCCTTGGGCCGGATTCGGCCCTTGGGCCTTGTGTTTGACACCCCTGATGTGCAGTATGTGAGTGCATCTGAGAAAGAGCAAGCGATAGCTTCCTACTATGGGTGGATTATCATTCTGGGGAGTTTCCTCAACTTAAGGCGTCTGCATTGTGCACGGAAGGCCATTGTCTTGGACAAGACGGAGTCTCCTGATGGCAGCCAGTGAGATAAGGAAGCTAGTTGGCCATTAATGGGTGAGACCAGAGGATGGGCGCATTGTCCATGGCGGAAGTGGGAACCACCTTTAGTCTTCAGCTCCAAGAATCGTCTCTGAAAGTGAAGTTCCTCAACTCTTGGAATTGGTTCAACAAGGTTACTGAAGGGACAACCTTTATGAAAGGGAAAAGATTAATTACAAGAGCAGGAATGGAGCAACCCCTCCTGGAGCCTAGAAAACCCTGAGAAAAGTTTAGAAGGTAGTTCCTGTAGTTAGAAGAACAAGTACTTAAGTGCTTTCTGTTTCCTTCCTCTTATTTATTTCATTTGTCTCTTTCCTTTTGTCTATGAGTCTCATGGTAATATATGTAGTTTCCTATTGCCTTTTTCTCATCACAGCTGTAACAGAAGAAGATAGTCCTCAAATTATGACCAAAATTGAGCCCAAAATTTATGTTGCTAAGCGAGACAGTTAAGTGAATTTTGCCCCATTTTAAGCTCTTTCTTGCCACAATTATTAAGTGAACCATTGCAGTTGTTAAGTTAGTAACATGGTTGTTAAGTGAAGCTGGCTTCCCCATTGACTTTGCTTGTCAGAAGGTTGTAAAAGGTGATCACTTGACAATCCCACTCCCCACCCCCAGGATGCTGCAACCGTCACAGATACGAGTCAGTTCCCTGGTGTATGAATTTTGATCATGTGACAATGGCGATGCTGCAATGGTCATAAGAGTGAAAACGGTCATAAGTCACTTTTTCAGTAACTTTGAACGGTCACTAAGTGAACTGTTGTAAGTTGAGGACTAGCAATAGCAATAGCAATAGCAGTTAGACTTATATACCGCTTCATAGGGCTTTCAGCCCTCTCTAAGCGGTTTACAGAGTCAGCATATCGCCTTCACAGTCTGGGTCCTCATTTCACCCACCTCAGAAGGATGGAAGGCTGAGTCAACCTTGAGCCAGTGAGATTAGAACCGCCGAACTGCAGATAACAGTAAGCTGAAGTGGCCTGCAGTACTGCACCCTAACCACTGCGCCACCTCGGCTCGTATAGGTGATGCTGAGAGATAAGGATTTGTCCTAGTGCACCTTGTAGCTGCACTGGGAACAGGGCTATTTTGTTTTCCACCATACCCTATTTCTGCCTCTTATACCCAGGGCTGGGTTCCTGCCAATTCTAATCTCTTCTATAGAAGAGGTTCCACAAATCTACAGTGCCGTTTAGAACCAGTTCCAGCTCCCTCCCCCCGCCCATCCGCACATCATCAAGATGAAGAGAGAGAAGAGGAATTCTGGGAGCTGAAGTCCACAAGTCTTAAAGCTGTCAAGTTCGAACACCCCTGTTTTTTTTTTCTAAAGGGTTAGGGGTGCAAGGGTCTTGTAACTTGACAGCTTTAAGACTTGCATGCTTCAAATGCCAGAGTTTCTGAGCCAACAGTTTGGTTGCTAAGCAAGAGTGTTGTTAAGTGAGTTTCACCACATTTTACAAGTTGGCCATGCCTACCCAGTCAGGTGGCTGGCAAGCCACTCCCACCCAGTCACATGGCCAGAAAGCCACTCCCACAAAGCAGGCCACACCTACAGAAGAGATTCTAAAAAAATTGAAACCCATCACTGTTTATACCCATTGTACTAAGTCATGATATGAGCTGTTTGGTGGGGCTTCAGCAGACGGTTGACAGCCAATGGCCCTCCAGATGTCATTGAAGTGCTCCACTTCTTCTTCTAAGGCTGCTGGGAATTGTGGCCATGATCTGCAAGGACACAGATGATGAGTGTGGTATAGTGCAATTTGTGGATTCATTCAGGGTGATTTACTCAACAGACCATCATTTATGAATATGTAAGGATCCAGCACGATCTTCTAGCCTCAAACAAAGGCATATTTAGGCAAGGAAAGTCTACCAATATTTCTCTCCCAATTTTTATCTGATCTTATTGAAGGCTAACAGCATATTAGATGCTTAGATGATGAGCTGAACCAAAAAAGCATTTTGGTCCCTGAAGTTGTTTTAAAATATAAGAAGCAGAAACAAAGAAGATCCCAGTGAGAGCAGGGAAATGAGCTTTGCAATCCATATTTGTTTTGTTAGATTTATGTTAGTATAACAGAATAACAGAGTTGGAAGGTACCTTGAAGTTTGCTAGTCCAACCCCTGCTCAGGCAGGAAGCTAATGTAGATTCATAATTCACATCATACTTGTGGGCCAAATGTACTCAATTTGGCAACCTCAGCCATCACTACAAGGAGGAATCTGCCTTGTAAAATATGAGGTTACTTTCCTAAGTGTACTAGGGAAAATAAAAGTACCCTTATTCAATTTATTAAAGTAGCTACATCCTAGAAGTTTCAAAGGATTTCGTTGGTTATCTACCTTTACAGGAATTGTTGCTTTGGTTTTGCTAGCAGTCCCAAAAGAAGTCATCTGTGCAGGGACCTGCACTTATCAGGGAAGCCTTGTTGAGCTTTCCTAAAAATATGGCTACTTGAATATTTTGGGGTAGATTGTTTCACTCATGCCAACACTCACTGCAAGCACCCTTTTCAAATGCCTTGCATAGCCTTAGTTATTATAAGTAGATCAAGATAACATGCATGAAATGCTTGGAATATCTAAACTCCTCCTCCTTGTGTTCATTATTTGGGGTTTACTTGATTAAGACACTCCTTGAAGGATTATCTCAAAGTCCATGCTTGTTTTAACTTCTCTTCCACATGGAACCATATCTGAACAATGGGAAATGTCATCTCATGTAGAATCTGTCAGGACCACCTATGAAGCGAGATACAATCTTCTATTTCTGTATTGCGCAGAGTGTTTCTTAGCTATTCACAACAGGCTGGAAGTCTGCTGATACGGAAGGACAAAAATATAATAGCTTTAACTTGTTACAGAGGTGGAGAGGAATGTTGACAAGCAGTGGTTTAGAGGTGAAGAGTGCGGTAGGTTGTATTAGCAAGCAATAGGTTCAAGATGGACCCCTGGGACTTTGTTCTTATAAATCATCTAATGACTATTTGGTGCCTTCTAAATATGTTGGAACTATCCACAAGGAGGGTACCAATTGGGGATGGCTGGCCTAATATTTTCTGATTCCTGGGATTCTGACCAAGAATGCTGGACCACGAAGACCTTGATCTCATCCAGCAAAGCACTTATGTTCTCATTCAAGCACTCAGAATCATAAGTGCACTCCTGTTTCCATGGGAAGCAGCCTCCGGAGGTTGAGCAATAAACTCAACTATAGTTCATCATTTTGAGATTATGCCAAATCATAAGCTTGATTTGGGCATTATTTTAAACCAACGAGAAATAACATATTGCAAAGTTGTAAGAATCAGCATGTCGCCTCTGCTTGAAATGACCATTATCCAATTCCAGTGCCCTTTGGGAGAAGACCTGAAGGGGAAATCTTCCCCTTCAATCAATAAGCTTTCGGCTTCTCTGTACTTTTTCTGCATGGTGCTTTCCATGATTCAGATAGTTGCATATACTTGATGCCTGTTGCCCTCCAAATCTCAGTCATGCAAATTTCTATGGCTAGTGGTCAAGTGTGACCATATTTAAGCTAAGGGCATATTTATGCTATTAGCCCAGTGTTCCTCAACCTTGGCAGCCTTATGATGGATGAACTTCAATGTCCAGAATTGGGTTCACTGGCTGGGGAATTTTGTGAATTGAAGTCAACCCATCTTAAAGCTGTCACGGTTGAGAAACACTGTATTAGCCTATTTGGATAGATAAAATCTGGGAAGAAGACACAGACTTACTGCCCCTTGCTTGAAAGAAGACTTACAAAGAGCTGTAAATTAAAGAGAGCTGGATGTTTCTACAAACCAGCCTCATGCCAGGTTTTTTTTCTTTTAAAGAACCTGGAGGATGCCAAGTCTGTTTAGTCTGTCCAGACTGCCTTGTATGTGTCAGTAAAAATACTTTAAAGAAGACTGTGGTTCTTGCACCTGACAAAGAGATTTGTTGAAATGTGTCAGATAATGTAATTGCTTCTTTGAATTCTCTGGGACGCTGTTCATCAGTTTTTGCTTTGCATTTAACCATCAAGTTTCAGTCTTCTAAAATTTTTCTTCCATTGAGAAAGATGTTTTTATTGTTTTACTTCACCTTTAAGTTATTTTTGTACAAATTTTTTTTTGGGGGGGGGTTAATTGATGCATGGGATATAAAGGAGGTTGCAAATTCTAAAGACATGATTGCATAATCCAAAATACAATAGTAAGAAATAATATTTGATCAAATTATAACTAGGTTAAATACAAGCACTCTACCTAATAAAAATTGCACCAGGATGTTCTTCTCATTTATGATGGATCGGATTGACTGCTATGGTTGGTATTGTGCTGCTCTGTATGTGCTACATGGGAACCAACATCGTCCTGGCCATTCTAGAAGGAAGATAAAACAAGAGTCAGAAAATAAACCCATTACAAGTCTTGGTATTATTCACGTTCATCATTCTCCTCTTCCCTCTCCTCTCTCTGATTTGTAGGAGGTGGAGGGAAACGGAAAGGAAGGAGCAAGAAATGGAGAGAGATCCTCAAGTTCCCACACATCAGCCAATGTGATGAGCTCCGGAAAGGGTTGGGTAAGTGCAACAAGAGACAGACCCCTCCTCCCTATACTCAAGAAAATGCAAGAACTGGTAGCCAAAAGCACCACAAAATGATGCCAGCTTACTTCCTTGTGATCAGCAGAGTTACTCTTGGCTCATCAGAGTAGGATTTCATATATCATCACTTCCCAATGGAAAGCCAAATGGGTTGCTGAACATCCAGACATAGGTTGACATATAAATGACCACGCAAAAGGTGCCTGGCTGTGAACAACCACCTGACATGGTGCCTGCCAGGACTCAATGTATAAATGGAGCATAGTAACCTCCCCTCAGCGAGACTGTGGGGTCATATGTCAAACCGTGGGAAAGGTATTAGAGGTGATATTTCTCCTCCAATGAATA